>NC_133655.1:188041156-188351247 GCF_009905375.1 Apium graveolens | reverse complement strand
AAAGTTACGTCCTTACTTTCAGGCTCATCAAATTGAGGTGCTAATAAATCAGCCCCTGAGAAATATCATTCATAGTCCCAAGGCTAGTGGGAGGTTGATCAAGTGGGCAATAGAGCTGGGAGAATTCGACATCAAGTATAAGCCATGAATGGCAATAAAAGCCCAGGCATTAGCTGACTTCGTGGTGGAATGTACCATACCCAACCAAGAAGTCGGGGGGCAGGAAGATACCATACCTCAAGACAAGGAAGTTGATAAGAGGGATAAAGAAAAGGATGATAAGGAGAAGGAATATTGGGTTCTCTATTTTGATGGAGCATCAAAAACAAATTCAAGTGGAGCAGGTTTGGATTTATAAAGCCCTGATGGGTTCTTAATTGAATATTCTATGAAGTTAGACTTCCCAACGACAAACAATGAGGCAGAATATGAAGCTCTGATAGCTGGCCTCGGCCTAGCAGGGACACTGAGAGTCAAGAACTTGAAGGTCTTTGGAGACTCAAAGTTGGTCATATCCCAAGTGAAGGGAGAGTTTGAGGCAAGGGATGATATGATGGCTAAGTATGTCCGCCTAGTAAGGGCTGTGATGACCCAATTTGATGAATTCCATGTTGAGCACATTCCAAGGGAGGAAAATGCTAAGGCAAATGCCTTATCAAAATTTGCTTCATCTGAGATAGAGGAAAGTTCTGGAAGTGTATACTTCCGTATTCTGAAGACACGGAGCATTGATGTTAAGCTTGTAGCTCCTATAGGTCTGGGGACGTCATGGATAGATCCCATTAAGACCCATATTCAAACCGGTTGGTTGCTAAATGATGCTACTGAAGCACGGAAGTTGGTTGTTTGAGCACTAAGATACTCCTTGATAGATGGGATTTTCTATACAAGATCTTATATAGTTCCTTACTTAAGATGTCTCATGCCCGATGAGGCACACTTGGCTCTCGAAGAAGTGCATGAAGGTATATGTGGGCAACACTTGGGGGGAAGAGCACTAGCTCATAAGATAACCTGTTTAGGCTTCTATTGGCCAGAAATGATGGCTGATGCCAAGAGTATGTGAAAAAGTGTGACCGTTGTCAGAAGCATGCACCTGTCGTTAGATAACACCCCGAGATGCTGACCTCCATCAACTCGCCCATCCCCTTTGCTATGTGGGGAATGGATATACTTGGGCCTTTCCCCATGGCCACGACATAAAGAAAGTTCCTGATTGTAGCCATTGATTATTGTACTAAGTGAATTGAAGTCAAGCCTTTGGCCAAAATCACAACTAAGCAGGTTACACAATTCCTGTGGGAAAATATCATGTGCCGGTATGGAATTCCCCGCATCATAGTCACTGACAATGGGACATAATTCAACAATGAGGAATTCAAGAAGTATTGTGAGGAGAATGAAATTGAATTACAATTCACCTCTGTGGAATTCAAGCTTTCAATGCTGAAGACAATGAGGAAGGGCAAAGGTTAGCCCTGGATCTAATCGACGAAGTACGAGATGAGGCACATGCGAAGATAGTGGAATATCAGAAAAAAGCTTCATTCTATTACAACCTAAGGGTTAAGGAAAGGTTCTTCAAATAGGGTGACTTAGTCTTGAGGAAGGTGGAAGCTTCTGGTGTAGGGCAGAAAGGGAAACTTGCCCCAAATTGGGAAGGGCCATACAAGGTCTAGAGTGTTCATGGTAGAGGAACCTACAAGCTTGAGACTATGGATGGTTTTGAAGTCCCGAGAACTTGGCATGCACAAAATCTGAAGCTTTACTATGTGTGAAGCGGTTGAGCATGATTCTCACTTGTCAAGATGACAAGTAGGTTGAAAAGCACCTTGAAGCTTTGCTTGCTTAGGATTTACATATTTTAGTTTTAATTTGAGGTTTATTAAGATTTGTGTAAGAGATGAATCCCAATAATTTGTGAAATTCAGAAAGTTTTCAAAATATGTTCCAATAATAAGACAAGCAAACTAAGTGCATAAGATGAAAGCATAAAGTCCGATAAATAAAATTGGTTCGAATAAATAGTACAAAGTCTGATAAACAAAGTCTCGAAGACAAGATAAAATAAATAAACCAGGCAGGGCTAGAAAAGATCTAAGGAGCAGAGGTGCCCTCGGCATCC
Organism: Apium graveolens; assembly: GCF_009905375.1. Classification (NCBI taxonomy): domain Eukaryota; kingdom Viridiplantae; phylum Streptophyta; class Magnoliopsida; order Apiales; family Apiaceae; genus Apium; species Apium graveolens. Next base: position 188,349,122 of record NC_133655.1, on the reverse strand, counting down.
ATATCATCATCTCCTCCGCTCTCGCTGAAAGTCTCAGTCGTTCCGGAGGAGGAAGAGCTATCATCCGTAGCAAGCCTCGAAGATGACTCGGGAGGAGGAAGAAGCGGGTCCTGAGGGATACGATCCGAGACAACTACTCGGGTACGAAACCTCTGCAGCAAAGCCTCGTCATCAAGGCAGACATAGTCCACCGGGTTAATATCAGGACATGCCTCGTTCACGGTCCCAAGGGTCGTGTCCCAGCCAGTCCTAAAAAACCCAGGGAAGACTGAGTCGTCCCTCACCCTCATCGACTGAGTGAACTTCTCCGAGTCCAAGTAGTTATCAATCGCTCTGTCCTTCTCCGCCCTTAGTACCACCAGCTCAGCGTTAGACTCTCTGAGCTCTTCCTCCTTGCGCTTGAACCTCCTCTCTAAGGCAGCATACTTCTTCTGCTGCTTTCTGAGGGCATTATCCGCTTTATCCGAAGCCCTCTTCCAGGAATCAGCTTGCCTCACAGCGCCTTGGAAGTAGGCGTTAGACTGAAATGAAACAATAAACAGAAATATAAGGCAAGTGAATGCTGTAAGTAAAAAAGAGTACAATTGTAAGAAATAGTCATACCGAGGCTAAGGACTGAGCTCCCAAGAGCTTTATCCTCTCCAAGTCAGGAGTAGCCACCACATCGGTGAAGTCCTTGGGAGTTATGCCGTGGTAAGACCAATCTCAGGCGTGCTTCGTGGATCCACCCACGGTATCCCCTCGGCAGAATCCCCAAAGAGGCTGAAAGGCACCCGTAGCAGCAGAGACAGGAGTAGCAGCAGTGATAGGGGCACTAGGGGCTTCAGCTCCCTCAGCAGGAGCCTCCACCATGGGCTCCCTGTGCTTCCGTAGGAAGCTAGGCTCTGTAGCCTTTCCTCGAGTATCCAGACCCGCAAGGCGAGCCTTCTTCATCCTGGCAGTCTCCTCAACGAGAGGCACATTATCCTCGTTGATTTCCTTAGCAGCTACAAAACAAGAGAAAAAACAAAATAAGTGGTATCAATAATACATGAAAAGAAAGTAAAAACGAGAAGGGAAGAAAAATACCCTGTTGAGAAACAGAGGATAGCCCCACGTGAATGAGAGAGAACTCCTCTAAAAGAGTCCAGCTGATAGTGGCACCATCATCCCGAGTAAGCTCATCATAAATGTTAGTTTCCTCGGGGGTTAAGTGAATGGATTTGAGGCTACCATCACTAACCTTCCCGAAGGAAGATCTAAAGAGGGTGCCCCAGTCACCATTCTCCCACCTTAACCCGAAAAAACTATTCCTCCAATTTTGGTTATTATCGGGAATTGAGGCGTTGTTAAAAATGTGCTTATACTTGGGCCTTTGTTTAATGTAGACCCAACCACAATTACCCGAAGAACTATTGTAACATTGTAAAACCTTCCTAAAAACAGCTACAGATAAGGAAAAACCTCCCCTAAGATAACAAACCATGAAACATAAAATGTTCCTCCAGGCATTTGGAGGAAGCTGACAGGGGTTAATTTGTAAATTAGCTAGGAGTTGAGGAATGAAGGGATGAAAAGGAAACCTAAGCCCAACATCAAGGGCATCTGTGTAAACGAAAAGAGTATCGGGTTTCCAATGGCAAGTACGGTCGCCACCAGAAACTGGAACTAGCCTAAGGGGAGAACGAATGTTGTAACGTGCATTTAACTTATTATAATCTATATTGTGCCATGTGTTGTAATGATTAAAAGAGTCGAGATGTGCAGTGGAGGGATATTCGTCCCCCCTAGTATTAATCATATCTATCAAAGACATGTAAGAAGAGCGGATCTCGACATCCTTACCTCGTTTTGAAGTCGAGGCAATCTTGGCCGCTCTCTCAGCACCTTTGTCTGCCATTAATGGAGGTTGAAGGAAACCTTGAAACCTTGGATGGGAAAAGAGGCCGGAAAAGGCTAAGGAAGTTGCCGAAAAAGCTTCTAAGGGAGGAGTGTTGAGAGGAGAGGAAGGTTTTTTGAAGTGAAAGGAGTGGAATGAGAAGTGTGGAGAGTCACCCCCCCCCCCCACTCTTATATAGGCACATAGAGGACAAATTGGGCCTAAAAAGCCCATTTATGCCCAAAAAATGGAGAATTCTGGAAAGTTCTAGTAGATTTTGGAAACATCCAAGTAAATCCTAGAAACCAATAGAAGATTTTAGAAAAATCTGGAGTTCGGACTTAAAAAGAAGGACCAACCCAAACTTTATTGGACCTAGGTATATGAAAAGCCCAGAGTAAGGACCCATGACAGAAAACACAAATCTTTTTGGGCCTAAAAAGTAAGCCTAGAAAGGTCTTGGGCCCAAGGAAGCCCAGAACCAAAGAATATATCAGAAAAAGCCCAGTACAAGGTTCAATAAGTCCAGCCCAGAAAAAGGGCCCAGGTAATTGAAGTTAAGGGCCCAAAAACAATGCCCAAGAAAAAAGGCTTGTAGAAAATAGGCCCAAAGAGAGAGGCCCATTAAAATAAGTCCAGTAAAGGGTTGGCCCAAGAGAGAAAGCCCAGGAAAATAAAAAAATTGTTGTTTCTTCTGACCTAATTCGACCAGGATTATAGCTGTGTTTTTGGTCGAATGATCTAGGTCGAAATTACCTTCGACCAGGGCTAGAAGGAGAGTATAATTCGGTCAAAATGTACATCCTGACCAAAAAATTCCTGATCGAAAATAAATAAAAGGAGAAAATCATGGCCGAAATTCGACCAGGATTCTTAGTCGAACACTTCTTCTCGAAAAACTCTCGACCAAGAGACAATAATATGGGCTAATTCGGTCAAAAAACAAGCATCCTGACCGAAAAGGGCAGAATCCTGATCACCAAAAAAAATATTCAGTATAAAATCCTGGTCGAAATTCGACCAGGAAGTGAGATCGAATGATCCTGCTCGAAAACCTGTCAACCAGGGCAATTAGAGGGGTAATTCGACCAGGATCCTGGTCGAACAGGATTCCTGGTCGAACCAGGTATAAATAAAAAAAAAAAGAGAAAAGAAAGAAAAAGGAAAGGAAGAAAAAGATGGAAATTCCTTAAAATATTTTCTGAAAAAATAAATATTTTCAGAAAATGAGGAATAAATCCAGAAAATAAAGAAAAAATCCCAGAATTAAGGGAAAAATCCAGAAAATCAAGGAAATTCCTTAAATATTTTCTGGAAAATATGAATATTTTCAGAAAATAAGGATAAATCCATAAATTAAAGGAAATTCCATAAAATATTTTCTGAAAATGTAAATATTTTTCAGAAAATGAGGAATAAATCCATAAAATCAAGGAAAATCCCAGAATTAAGGGAAAACTCTTGAAAATCAAGGAAAAATCCCAGAATTAAGGGAAAATGCCAGAAAATTAAGGAGAAATCCCAGAATTTAGGGAAAAATCCAATAAATTAAGATAATTCCAAAATAATAGGGATTAAAGCAAATCATTGTAAATGTGTAGGTCGCTCCATGCTTTACGCAAAACGATACCCTGTAAGGGAACAAGTGAACTTGACTTCTGCGAAACCTAGCCACTATTTCCCAAAAGTTGGGGGCCAAATGATAGGGAATAAATAAATCCTGATTACGTAATTAATATTGTATTAATTACACATGATTTGGGCCACAAAACCCAATAAGAAGATGTATGACATTCAGACCAAAAAGGTTAACACATTGATCAGGCCTGAAGGACCAGATCAGGCCTGATGGAACAAAGAAGGCCCACAAACCTGAATATTAATTAATTTCATAATTAATTATATAAGAGAGAAAACAGCTGTCAATATGAGTCCTAATAGGGACGTGAATCCTTGTAGATTAGCCCTGAAGGGATCAAATCGAATAAGGAATCAACTTCCTACTTCCCAGGACTCCAAAGTCCATTATGACTCTGAGACTTGCCCATCAAGTCTCCTAACCCAAGTCCAATTCAAGGACTCCCAAAGATCTATATAAGGGGTCTCACCCCAGGAACCAGAACTACGTTTTTTGACTTGATCCTTGGCATACAGCAAGGTGCGTAGGCATCTTGTAAGGCAGATTGAGTCACGAAACACAAGTGCAATCAAATCGAGCCTCGAAGCTCACGTTCCCTAGTAATAAACACAGCAATTAGTATATCTTAGTTTTTGATCCATAACAAAAATAATCAGTACACTATTGTTTCGAGCTAAAATTTACCTTTTAATTAAAACATAATTCTTTTTTGTAAACACCCTTATAAATATCAATAAAATTATATATTTTAATTATTAATATTATTTTTTAAATTAAAATAATTTAAACATATCATTAATTTATAAACTATTTATGATTATTATTAAATCATATATCTTTAAAATTAAAATGAATAAAATTTATATCTTAAAAATTGTATATCATTAAAAACAATTAATGCGTTTTAAGCTAGTTTTTCTAACATAAATTCTTATCAAAGAAAAAAGTTGCCCCAGACTGGACATGCATTTTCGGACATTCCCATATTCCCATTATTAAACTATTGGCTATTATTAATCAACAATAACCATATATATAGAGTCTATATCAAGAGAGAACTTTTTAAATAAAGGTCTAGAGAGAACTCTAATCCTGGCCATCCATTTTATCTAATGGTTAAAAATTAATAGTGGCATTATTATAAAATACATAAAATCCAAGGACTTTTATTAAGCATTAAAATCTTGTCCATAAACGGTTATAATCTAGATCCTTTCAACGATTATAGACACAGTATACATACAAAACTCATAGATCCAGACATGCAACGAGTAAACAGCGATTAGATCTTCATATTTAAACTTCAATCGAGATATAGTTGGCTAAATCTCAGTTTAAAACTCAATAAGCTATGGAATCATTCTATTTTATTAAAATTTGAACTATATTTTACTGATTTTGATATATTTTGAGCATTCGATAATTATGATTCCATACTAGATCAAATTTTGCATAGTTTCTTCGTTTTTCAGATAAAATTCAGCTCAAATTAGATATTTCGGAAATGCTTACTCGATTAGGTATTATATATTCTGTATACTTCTATTTTTAACATTTGTTTTGTTAATATTCGAAGTTTAATATTATGATTCTGAAATAGATCTAAATTTTGTTCATGTAATTCAATTTATTTTGTGTTTGTTCTATAATAAAATCAATATATGATTTTATATATGTATTTTGTGTTCTATAGTGAAAGCACTATTTGTCATGTTCAGTGGAGTAGATCTACACTAGAATAATATAAAATATTCGAAGTTTAATATTATGATTCTGAAATAAATCCAAACTTTGTTCATGTAATTCAATTTATTTTGTGTTTGTTCTATAATAAAATCAATATATGAATCTATATATGTATTTTATGTTCTATAGTGAAAGCACTATTTGTCATGTTCAATGGAGTAGATCTATAGTAGAATAATATAAATATTCGAAGTTTAATATAATGATTCTGAAATAGATCCAAACTTTGTACATGTAATTCAATTTATTTTGTGTTTGTTTTATAATAAAATTAAATATGATTCTGTATATGTATTTTATGCTCTATAGTGCAAGCATTATCTGTCTTGTTCAATGGAGTGGATCTACAGTAGAATAATATAAATATATAGTTCAACATTATATTTATTTGGCATATTAAATTTTTTACTAACAGAATTAGTGTAAACATGATGTATTAAGTGTAAGTTTTTTTTGTTTTAAAGCACATGAGCATATTAAATATAAATATAGTGTTATTTATTATTTTTTGAGGTTATATGTGTTAAAATAGAACCATATAGAATTATAAATCTTGTATAGTAGAATTATATGAGTCTTATATATTGATAAAATACATATGTAAAAAAATCTGTGGTAGAATACATGAAAATGTGGTTATACTTTTGTTTTAAATGATTTGCATCTTTTACAGTGGAATCAGATAAGTTTTAGATTATTCCTATAGTAGAAGAGATTTATGTGTTTGTATCTTTTGATTCTATCAAGAATTATCTAGAGTTGAAGATATTTAGTCTTGTAAAGTAATATTTGATTATATACACAGGGCAAATATTAACATTTATGTACACAGGGTTTAAGCATTTTCCTGTTTTTCTCTCGGGTCTGACAAGTAAAACATGAAAATAAGGAAAAGACTAACAGCATAGTTATACTCCATCAGTAATGTTCAATACCCTTAAATGAAAATAAGTTTGGTACTGACATGGGCTTAAACATTTGTTTTTTTTGTTCTCGGGTCTAACATGTATTATAGTTTTATGCACTTTTCTACATAGTCATGTTAATATATGAATTTTTGAGCAAGGAGTAACAATATGAAAGTAACAAGAATAATTATGGTCTAGTTTTATATAACTTGAGGTGCCTAATGTCATTGGTGCATTTTCTTAACACTATTGCTAAATAATTTTTCTGTCTTTATTCATTTATGTTAGTGTTTACAGTTGTAAATTGATAGATGTAAATGTAGGTAGTTACATGGCAAGATCATAGAATGCAAAATAAGACCCTGTTTGTTGCTGTTAGACTCATTATAATCAACAATCTCGGATAAGCTTAAAGCAGACCTTCAAACGTAAGTTACTTTATTTATTTTTGTGTTGATAACTTGGATTTTCTGTCATCTTTTCCTGTACAGTTGTACTAATATTTTTAAAAATCTAATATATAGATTTGTCAAGAACATTTATAAACAGCATGGAAGGGTCGGAGCTGAAGCAGTAGTGAAATATCCGTTTGGGATTCCAAAAGTCTTACAACAAAAGGATGGTTCAAAATGTGGGCAATATGTTCTGTATTACATAAACAAATTCTTAATGTGCTGTCCACAAAATTATAATTGGGAAGAAGATTATCTAGAATTTGTAAGTGGAATACAATAATATAATTATATTTTTTAATTTCTACACTATATTTAATTTGCTTTCTTATTTTATTAAAAATAGATGAATGAGAATTGGTTCAAAAGTGATGATGTAGATGAATTTTCTAAAAATTTACCATCAATATTTGAGACTATGCTGTCGAAAACTGAAGATACAGAGGATGATGACGAAGATATTCAAGTAATCAATATTAGAGATATTTCAAAGAATAAAGAGAACAATGATAAGGAGAGTGGTTTTGAATTACCTCATGTTTCTGGTATTTGCAATATTGAACAAAGCGAGGCACTCATGGCTTTATGTATATATACCCCAGAAAGTTCTCAAGACAAAATTACACCAACTGTACAACCATGTAAGAATTAAAGTTTTCAATTACTAGCATCAGAAGTAAATAATAGTTTTACTAACATTTTTATCTCAATATTTGTTAACAGATGAAGAAGAGCATAAAGTTAATGAGGAGTCGTTGAAAGAGATTAGAAAGTCTGAATTCGCGCATAAGAAAAAGAAAATCAGAATCAAAGTGAGGGCACATCGAAAATTAAGTGACTCAGAGGTTAATTATACACTCCTTTTCTTTATATATTGTATAAAAATCATTAGACAAAAATGAATTGTATTGTATTAATATATAAATTGTTTAAATGTATTGTAGGATAATGACATGGTTCTGGAAGATTTGTCATTTGTTGAAGGGGGAGAAGAATTAAGTCCGAAGATTGTAAAAGATTGGCAAAAGATGATGAAGTAAAGAATTCAGTGGAGGAAATTTTAGACATAAATGTTGAGGTAATTTTAATAAACTTGTGTTAACTGTTTATAAACTTGTGTTAACTGCATAACAATTCACATGACTTTTAATAATATTTTTTATGCTTTTTTTTCATTCTATCAGGCAAGAAAAAATAAAGGAAAAAGAAAGAGGATAGGCACGAATGTCGGTACAATGCCAGAAAGAAGATCACCGAGGCTAATGACTCCAATTAGGAGAGCAGATAATATAGAAAGAAAAATTCTAGTAAGAAGCATCTATGTCCTATCTTAATGACAATGATGATAACATCAATTCTATTGACACAGGTTCTTGCTTCAATTAGTTTAGGTCTTTTTTAAAGAATATATAGTTTATTGTCATTTCTTGGTTGTGATAAAGCTTATGATAACAACACTTTTCTTGATGCTACATATTTTTTTATGTAGTTTGTGATAAAAGATATGGGATTGAACTTTTAGTTGTTAATGATGTTGTCGCAATATTGTATAGAATATATATTGGTCATGTTTAAGAATCAATCTAAAATTATATATTAAAAACTTTTTGTTTGTATATTTTGTATCAGAGTCGGGGATGTGTAGAAAAGAAAAAGAAATGTTTATTTGAAACTGATAGTGATTTTGAAAAGACTCCTACAAGAAAATCAGGAAGAAAAGAAAGAAATACATGCAAGAAAGAAAGAATTGAGAGAAGTAAAGTCACTTGTGATGAGGTTTTCAATAATTTAATACGTAAATTTATACTTCACTAACTCTTACTTTTCTATTAGTTGATTAAAAAATGTTAGTATACCTTTAATTTATGTACTTTACATTTTTTTCTATTATTCTTCTATTAGGCTGAACCTGCAAGGGTATCAAGAGGTAATATGAAAAAATAACAAAGTCACAAGAATGAAGCAAAAAAAAAACTCTTATCCAGGTACTTTATATTTATGTTCTTTTATAGAAGCTATTATTCTCATGTTCCTATGGCAACTTTGTCATCGGTCAGATTAAATATAATACAGATTTTATACGATTAATACTGATTGTTTTTTTGTTCTTTCAGGCTGAATATACAAAGGCAAAGTAACAAAGATGTTAAGAATTTGGTAAAGAATCAGAAAATATACCAGAAGAAAAGCCAAAGATATTATTGATATGAGATAATTTGTCAACGTTCTCAAAAGTTGTAAGTGGACTTTTAAAAGATCAAAAGATATTGTTGAAGGTTGGGTTTGGTCCATTACTATCATTTGAGTTGAGAACCATACCCCGTGAGATTGGAATCAATTTATTATGGTGGTATGACCATAATAACTCTGAAATGCTTTTCCCTAATAATAAAAGCATCAACGTGGATGAGCTAGATGTAAATTTGATTTTGGGATTGCCAAGAGGTGAACAAGTTATTCAATTTGAGAAGAATAGATCTGTTTATAACAAATGGAGGGAACAATTCCATAAGAGGAGAATAACTGAGTTGATGGTGGCTGATGTAATTGGAATGTCCACAGAAGCTGATGAGAAGTTCAAACAAAATTTCATGGTTCTCATGACAAATCTGTTCATAATGACGGATAAGACTGCAAATGGTAGCCAATATGCACTCGGATTCAAAGGAAATTATGAAAGTGCAAAAAGCTTCAATTGGTGCAAGCCAGTTTTAGATAATATCAAGGAAGCACATGATTCATGGTGGAAGAATCCACATACATAATACTATACGAGTTCACTTTTCTTCCTTCTCATAAGTAAAATACTTAATGTTCCTCCATCATGACATATTATTTATAAATGATCTAATTTCTGTTTGGTTTTATATTTCAGTTTCTTTACCTTGATCAAAAAAACATGAACGAATAATTGCAAAAAGGGCACTACCGCCATTCATTGGATGGAAGACATCATTAATGGCAAACCGAAGCAAAGCTGAAATATATGATGATAGTTTTAGAAAAGGACAAACTGTAAGTTTAATTCAGAATTGAACATATAATTCAATAACTAGCTTTTATGTTCTAAAAGTTTATTATAAAACAAAGAGTACTTTAGTTAGTGCTTTATATTGCAGGTTGAAAAATTCAAGACAGAAAACAAAGAAGGGGAATACATAACGAAGAATACTTTATCTGATCAAGATCAATTAACTGATAAAAAAGATAATGACCCAAGTTCGGTACATCTTGATAACCAAACTGAGGTATAAAAAATATATTTCAATTACATCATAGAATCAAAAATTAACATTTTGAATTTGAATTTATAAAAAAAATTATAAAATGATAATAGGTATTCGACAATATTCATGTTAATGAGAAAAATGAGGATCAGCAGCAGAGATTTAAAACATATCATATTGACATTGATGAGGAATTTATCAACAAGGTGAATTATCTTCTCAAATTTTTTCCATTTCTCTGTATAACATATATACAATATTGCTTACACATGACATGACTTCAAGGGACTAATATGCTTATTGTACATTACTTATTGTACAGGAATTTTGGAGTCAATAACATTTGGAGAACTCCAAAAGAAGCAATTCAAGGAGTAAGTCAAGCCTCATTATTTCAGATGAAGAGTTGATAGATAGTGATATTATGTCAATTGTAAAGCAAATTGAAAAAAATCATACTAACAATGACATTATCACAGAGCAGGTACAATGTGGTTGTAAGTTTGATTTATAATTTTTTTGTGTATTTTACATATTTATGCAATTAAGTTGTTTCTTTTTCTGGAACTATGAAATGATATCACAACTTGAGGTGGAATTAACTCAAATGGAGTCAATCCATGAAAAAATCAAAAAAAGCTTGAAACAAGGAAACATACTTTTCCCAAACAACGAAAATTGGAAAGAGCTTGAAGAAAAATTTGCCAAAATAAGTGGACCTGTAGAAAAAAGGTATAACAAATCATTTAAAAAAATTAAAATTAAAATTTTATATGTAAGCTCTGCTACAATACATCCTTGATTCAGGTACTAATAATCTTCCATTCTCTTAACCAAATAAACTTTGTTTTTCTCAATTTCTAATATTTTTTTATTTTTTTCTTGTAAGGTATATATCGAATATGTAGTTGCATATTTGTCAAATTAGATGCTTATGTTTATACATGATTTAGATGTAACTCTTATGTTTATATCAATTTTAATGAATCTGTATAAAAAGAGTATCATATTGCCAGTTTTCAAGAATAATTTTGTCTGCTCTTTTAACTTCATTAATGACTATCCATGTTTAGTAATTGTAACTCATTTTTTCACTTCATTAATTTAATTTAATAAGATGACATTAAATTTTTATTTTCAGAAACAATATTAAACTACATTGGCCATAATCAAAGTGCACTCCAAATTTGTGTGTGGGCCTGATTTATCAGAAAATAACTGGAAAGTCATTGATATATTAGCTCTTCATGATTTTCATAGAGCCTATAATAAGCTATATGACATAGATTATTTCCTTGGGGAACTTACAATTGCTGGTCAAATTGTTGATTTGTTAGATTTGATAAACAAATTGAAGAAGTAGGATTCAGTCTCAACAAACTAAGAAGGAAGCACAAGGTCAGCGAATTCCAGAAATCTCCATTCCTCAATCAAACCATTGATTTCAAAGGGGCTAAACTTATTAAAGAAGAGGATGAAGTTTGTACCTGGATCAATGCAAAACCAGAAAATTAATGTAAAAAATATCAATTTTTATTGTTTATGAATTAATAGAACCACTTTATAATTCAGGGAAGAATTTTATATATTTTGAATGTATATCTGTAACATTAATCCATTATTCAGGGAAGATTTTTTTTTGGAACAATGTAACACTCTTAAAGCACCGTATCCAAAGTTTGCAGTTTGGCAAAAAGATCTATACAAATGTGGTAGATACATATACAACCATATTGAACGAGGAAGAAAAATATAGATCAGTTGACTCTCCTAATAGATTCTTCTACAACACAATGACCACGGTAATAATTATTTTTCATCTACTTGCATAGAATAACATTATACTACTTCATACAACAATCAGTCTATTGTATTTTTTTGATGCTGATATAATCTTTGTAATTGTTCTCCTCATATATCATATATAGTTGTTCCCCAAGTATCAAACCATGCCATTCAGACTTTTTATTCTTGAACTACTGATTTTTTATATTACTTGATATATACTGTCATGCAGATAAAATCACTTTGTTACCACTGAAAGTTTTGGGTTAACAAACATAAAAAAAGTAAATATATTCTTTGTGCATTTTTTAATATATATTTACAGCACCATAGGCTTCTATATCTCACGTGCCCCACACACAGATCAGTAATAGATAGTAAAATCTCACTGATCATGCAGTCACGCACTTTTGCACGTAAGAGAGTCATTAGAAGCTTAAATTAAATAAAGAAACAAAGGAATAACAGAAGCAAGAAAGATTGATATGGAATGCATGTTATTAATACATGGATTTATTTAAAATGTATCTTGCAGATTGGAACATTGACAGCCACAAATCCTGTTCGAGCTGATATTATGGACAAGCACATGAAATTTGTGAGATTCCGTTCCAATTAGGATTTTGTCCTCAACAGGCATGGAATTAATATCAATGATGTAGACCTGATAAATAATCAATCATGCAGTTTTAAAATTTTGAGTACAAAAACTACTATGTGCTTTTCAGTTGACATTGATTTTATTTTCAGATGTTTTTTGCAATCCATTATGTGGAACACTTTTATGTGGTGTGTTTCAACATAAAAAATATCAAGATTAAAATTATTATTAACAATGCACTTGATGGACATGTGACATCAATCTATGATAGAATACCAGAGAGTTTCGTAAATATTATAAACTTTAAATAATTAGAAACTGAACTTTAAAATAATCAGATCTTAACATATATTATTCATTATATTATTTCAGAAAGAAATATTTGTTCAGTACTTGGAACAATTTAGCCAAACAAAGAGCATGCAACTAAAAAATGCTCCAATTGTACGTTTGAAAATGAAGTGGAGGACTAAGAACAATAAAGTAGATTGTGGAATATTTGCAATGAACCACATGGAAACCTATATGGGAATGGATTACGTAACTGGGACTGCAAATTTTTTACTGAAGAGGTAAGGATAACACATATTATCTGATTCAAATCTCAGAATCTCCTTCATTTTCTATAAAGTTTTAGTTTTTTAAGAATAAATTTTTTGATCTCTATTATACTTCATCTAGGCATTTCATGTTACTAAATACCAAGTCATCTACCAATAATGTCTTTCATCAGACTCTTATATTGTGTATATTGTAAACGCAATTCTTTAAAATGTCCTTTTTATAGGCATAGGGACATTTAAAAATTAAAGTTGTCAAAATTTTACAAGCTATCATTTGATTCATCATATATTACCCTTAGTAGGAATTGAATGATCTGTTATAAATAATTAGCGAATGTAAAAATGCCTCATTATTGATCATACATAACTCATTATCCAATGTGTGTGAAAAATGCTTAAAAAATGCTTCATATAAAATTAATGTGAATTGTGAATGCTACACTGACTTTAAGTTATGCAAAATACTGGTTCAGTGGACTAGAAGAACAATCTTACTGACTGTATCTGATTGTAGATGAAATTTTTTATTAACATGTACTTTGTATCTACTTTGAAAAACTAACTTTAATGTTCAATATTTTAGTGCAGAATTATGAGCAGAAAAACAGATAGAAAAAGCGCGTCAAATATATGCTGCAAAGATAATACACTCAAAGTACAATTATTTGAAGGAGAAGATGCTTAAAGAAATCAATTCAGCATGTCAGACTGTGGAAAATTAGTGTTTGTCATTTCAAAAAATTTGTTAGAAACTATGATGGTGTAATTACTTTTATTTTCAGACTTAATGTTACATTGCAAAACATAATCATTTAGTACTTGTCAAAAAAAATCTATTATTTAGTGTTTTCTATGACTTTGCTTTAACTTTAAAAGTATTTTTGCTGCTATAAGGAGAACCAAAACTCAGGGTGTCAATCCAATAAATATTGTATTTCTAAAACCCAAAAGGGGAATTTGTGAACCCTAAAGGGTTAAAATTTAATAAATTAATGCACCCAATTGGTTTCTTGGGTTTAGGACCCTAAACCCTAATTTCCCCTTGAATTTTACAATTATCAACAACCAAAGAAGGATTGCTGAAACCTAAAAATATAAAACATTCATTGTGGAAATAATAAAAGTACCAACTATTGAATCATAACATTCAAATGTCATTACATTATAATAGCAATCTGGTTATACTAAAAACTAAAGTAAAAATAATGTATCCTATCAGATCGTTACATGAAATGGTTCGTTTCAAAAAATAACAATTTACAAATTCAAAAATCACAATTCACATTTATGTTTCAATTCCTTTTCAGCATAACATCCTTAATATCCAGATGACATATCAACAATTATTTGACTGGATGATTGATACTCTTGTACATTACCTGCACAGATAATAAAATAGTAATGAATAAAAAAATAATAGTATCCAACAATAATGCATTATTAAATAATTTATATATTAAAATACTTAAGGCATTGTATAAAATGAATATGTGTGTAGACCTCTTGCTAGAATGATGCTTAACAAAATGAATAACAAACAAGAATATTAAATAATCAAGAAGTTTAAAATGTTGATAACAAACAAGGTAAATCATATTAATCAATTCCAAATCTTTGCTCAAATGCAGGCATCACATTTTCTGATCAACAAAAGATTAAAAAATTAAAACTATAATTATTTTGATTAAGGTAAACTTGAAGATACTGAGATCAAAATTTGAATATTGTATACCTTGATTTAAAGCAGTTTGAACAGTCTGAAGAGAAGATTTTGTTTGCAGCTGGTTTAGCTTGGTTGAACGCTTGCGTGAATCATGGTATCCTTTTGAATTATAAGTTTTGTATATCCTTAATTTTTCTCTTCTTCCCATCACAACTTAACTCTACAGGGTCAGCAATCCTTTTTCTGCTTCCTTTGTTATTGCTTTGTAGTGGAGGAAGAACATTGCCCAAACCAGAAGGCCTAACACCAAAGCACTCTTGAAGCATATCATCTTTTGTAACACCAGAAGTCTGAAATTTATCCACAATACTGACCTTTAAAGATTTCATCACATCCAACATAAAATTCAATCCATCAACATTACTTGACACACTTCCGAAACAGCCATGAAATTCTGACCATATTTGCTTTGATGTGTTTCTAATTATAGAACCATTGCTACGTTCTGTTTCTTTACCAAACTTTAATTTTGAGAATCTGAGCTCGGCATTTCTCATCGGACGAGTGCACAAGAATTGCTGAGGTATTCTTTCCACACCCCAAAGATCTAAAATATAGAAACAGTATTTGCAAAGATAACCTACTATGGTGAAAAGCTTACACGAGCACTGAACATCATTCTTCAAAAAACTAAATTCAACCACAAATAATTTTTCATCAAAGCTTTTATTATGGATAACATATTTATTTACCCCATCAATAACAATTGGTTGGCTTGCCAAACTAATATGGAAACAACTTGACCTACTCTATTTCTGAACCTTATAGAACATCAAATGAGTGTAAAGATGAGACGCATGCTTTTCAATTTGCTTTTCCGTCATAAATTGTGGAATACATGTGTCTCCATTATTGAGATTTTTATTTTCATAAATTTGTTTATCTATGGCACTCTCATAACACATATAGAATTCAGAAAGAGTGTCTCCTTTCTGCACAAAGTGATTAAAATAAAAGTCTGTGCTTTCTGACCTTGACGTGGTTCTAAGCTGTTCCCCCATTGTCTTATCCCTGAAAAAACAGGTATCCAAGATTTCCTCATAAAATATATATCTTTCAACCATACATGATCAATCAATCCAAATTCCTTCAACACGGCATTCCATCCTTCTTCAAATTCAACTACCTTCAATTACGATGACCACACAAATGTGTGTTAGGCCCATAATCAATTGTAGAGGGGGTGAATACAGTTAATACAATCAATTTGACAAAGCTTCAACAAAATTAATAGTTTTTATATTAGCTTATAAAAACTTATTACAAACGTACTCCCTCGAAAATATGAACAAATATCCTTGAGAGCTGCTAGGTTATGGGAAATATATAACAATATCGCAATGCTTATAGCATGAACCTAATCTATGCTTTATATAGAGCAAAGTTAACAATGTATAAGGAATCATGTTCTATTAACAACAAGGAAATCTATACAATTGCTTCTGAGATAAAGTCCTTCACCTCCTTGAGTTCCCGTTTCCTTTTCCTTCTCAAAGATCAACTTATATGACAAATACTGATTTCATCATCCATTGATATCATTATCCGTCAATTATCAACATCCGTCGATGTCATCATCATCCATCGATGTAATCATCATCCGTCGATGTAATCATAATCCATCGATGCTTCTGATAGTTTATGTTCGATATCATCAATTGCTCTTAGCAATCTCCCCTAACTTGTTCATTATGAAAACATGGACAAGTTCCAATTGAAGATGTCAAAACTATCTAAATACAGGAATCAAGTATGCATATTCAATCTTGATTCAGTGAATATCAGACTTTACTCTTCATCCCGAACTGCTTCTTTAACTTGAGCAATATCCGAGGTTAATTCAAGTTCTTCAGCTCAGAATGCTTCAATAATCTTCCTTCGTCTTCTTTTCAACAGCTTTGGCTTTAGACTTAGAAAATTTTGACTTCTCTCATATCTTCTCGTTTCCTTTAAGCTTCAAGTCAGTAGTTATTGTAACTTGTGATCTGAGATCTTCTACCTGACTGATTTCCCTTATAACTACACCTCTGGTTGGTTTGTTAAAAGGATCATCTTCATAAATTACTTGAGAAATAACAGCAATATCAGCATTTGTTGTCTTCATGGAATTCTTGAAGTCTTCCTCCATTTGCCTTAGTTGTTCAAGATCAACTCTAGGATTTTCTTTTGCACATATTCTTCTATACTTCTCAGAATCAAATATTGAATCTTTGGATCCTTGTAGAATAGAGTTGTCTTTCAGAGTTTGAAGAAATTGACTTGTTTTAGCACCAGCTTCTATCTCCAGAATACCTTAGTCTTCATCAGCAACAGTTGTGACTTGTAAAGATTTTTGTATTGTTTTATAGTCACAGTCAAATCTTCAACTCTTCTCACCTTTTCTCCTTTTGCTATCCTTCTATCCCCCTTATTACCTCCATCAGAAGTTTCAGCATCAGTACTTATCAATGACAGCTGTTTTCATATAGATTTAATAATATTCTCCCCCTTTTTAGCATCATCACCAAGCAGTAGAGAAAGAATCAGCTCCATTGAATTATGTACTTCTGTAAGTTAAATAGACATTTGATCTTGTTTAGCTTCCAATCTAGCTTGATTGGCTTCAATTGTAATTTGTCTGGCAACTATTAGTGAAATTTGTTTCTGAATTTCCTGATGAGTAGTCAGCTTTGAAGCAATCAAAGATTCTTTAATCTGATTGATTTGAGTAGTAGTTGCTTCATGAGCTGTGTGTAAGGATCTGACAACTAAAGTTGATGCTTTTAGATGATTCAGCATATAAGGATTTGTAATCTTCTGTTCTGCTGTTTCCAGATGTGCAACAGCTTGTGTTATGGAAATAGGATACATATTATCTTTCCAATGAGCATTCCAGAGATTATGAGAATAATCATTTTCTTTTGTAGCATCTAACTCTTTCGGTTTCTGTTGTCTCATATGCATAGGCATATCTTCAGGGAAGAAAAAGATCATCCTCAGGATCTATAATAGCATTAGAAACATTAGCTTCTTCACCATCATTAAATTCTTCAACAGTAACCGGATTTTGCACTAATTGCTGAACTTTATCACCAGCTTCAGCATGTAGAATAGAATTAGAAATTTGTGCAGTATGTGATCCAGTTGCTTCAAAAGCTTCCACACCTTCAGGAGTTAACTCCACATCTTCAAGTATCATAGATAAATGAATTGGAGCTTCGAGATTAACTTCCAGAACCTCAGTTCCTGTAACATGCTTTGGTGATTCATGTGCTAAAATGCATGAAACTTTATGAATGGACTGTTGTGCTACTACATCTTCAACAACAACAGGGATTTCCTCAGGTGAATGTAAAGTAGAGTCAATGGACCGTTTTTCAACAAAAAAAGGGATTGTACCATGTGGTGGAATAGTAGAATGTATGGACTGCAAGAAAGTATCAGTACTTAGACTTGCAGGGAGATTAATAGCCCTTGGTGTATCAGAGTGTTCTTCATGTTCAACAGCCTACTCAACAGACTGCTTTTCAGCATCTGTTTCTTTAGTACTCTGAGCACCTGCAAACATATAGCAAATAAAACTTAATCTCTCTATTCTTTTAAAGTAGTCACACTACTCCTCACACCACACATCTCATGACTTTTAATAGTCAGAGCTTCCTCACAAGGATTACTAAATCATGTCTCTCATCTACCTCTCCTTTTTCCAGGAAGGATCCTGCCTCTCTTAAATTATGTTTTTCTCTCAATCTTTTCACACATTTCACAGAAAAAGGCTCAAAAAGATTGTCCTACAGAAATAAGAGGTGGCTAAAGAAGGGTGATCTGTGGTCATACAACTAGAGATAGTCCTTAAATAAGGTCTAGGAGTAATTATGCCAATAGAATTTATATCATGAAAATATAATAAATGCTGATAGAACTAGATCAGTATTTAGAATATATTCTGATAAAGTAATAACAGTATTTATACCTTGTGAATCTGAAGATGCAGATTCTGTGCGAACATTAAATTGTGGTACTGACAAAATATCAATAAACAATTGAGACGGATGAACCCTGCCTTCAGTATCAATAATAAGAGTCACTGCAGCATGAGTAAGTCTTGCATTACAACTTTGATGCAATGGTTCTTGTGTAGCTGGAGAATCAGGAGTTGCTGGATGACTTTGACAACCAGGTTTTTGTGTACTCATCTCCATAATTGCAATAATAGACTTTTGAACAGCTTCAAACAGAGGCTCTTGTGCCTCAATATCTGTTGCACCACTTTGAGGTGCGGGTTCTTGTATGATTGGATCAGAAGATGTAGTTGTTGTACCCCTTTGAGATACAGGTTCTTGTGTGCTTGATCCAGGAAAGAGTCATTTTCCTTGCAGCCTCTTGACACTAGCTTCTACTTGCTCATGAGAGACTTCCCTTGCTCTCTTGTGATATTGCATGAATGGAGTTTCAGATAGTTCTACCTGAAGGGTTTTTAGCACATAAACGCAATGAAAACGTAAATTTAAATCTTAAAAAAAAACCCAAACCCTCCGCAGGATCCATGCGAAAAATAATATTTAATTCGTGGTTCAGGATGTTTACATTAAGAAGCTTTACGTTAATGGAAAGATGGAGGTCTTTAATAGCGATCCAAGAACGATGAGCGGAGATCCCTAGCAGCTGCTCCTCAAGTGTGAAGCACTCCACCGGTATCCACCAAGAGTACAATGTGATGGAGGAGGAAGAGGTTGAGAGAATTAGTTGCCTCCCTCTTGTTCTACTTTAGAATTAGGGTTAATTATTTGGGTTTTGGCAAATAAGGTTTATAATAGTATATTTATAGGTAAAATTTTCAGCTGAAAATTTTCTATTAAATATTATTATTTTTAACCCTTTAATTGATTATTCTTATTAACCAATTAACTAATAATTAAAACACATTTTAATCATTAATCCCTTTTCTAAACACTTTAGAAAAATAATTCTCTCACTTGATTTAATTTCCAAAATTAAATTCTTAATTAATAATATTAAAAATTAATTAAATCTCATTTAATCAATTATTAAATCTGCTAATTAATTATTTATTTCACAAATAAATAATTACCAGCCATTATTAATTAATTCCTCCACCATTAAATTATTCTCTTTTATGGTGTGACCCTGTAGGTTTATTATTAAGCCGGTAGTAGAAATAAATAATAATAAAACTATTTTATCATTATTTATATAAATTCTCTAATTCATTAAATATGATTAATTAATAAATTAATCATATTTATTCTATATCGTGAGGGATACTTCTCAGCATATCGCGACTATCCGGATAATACGAATTCACTGCTTAGAATACCAAGAACCTATTCAGTGAGTAGTTACCGTACAATCAATTCCTTCTACCCTGCAATGTCACGATTAAATACAAGGCATGGAACTTGTGTCAAGCCTATCTTATTTAATCATTTACTTTCTCATTCACTATGCTTAGTTCTATTTAATGTGAATTAGAAACTCCTTTCTAATTTCATTCACTCTGGCCAGAGATTCCTGAACTAGAATAAGTGGATCAGCATTGAACATTCTCTTCCTTCACTGGAAGGGGTAGATCCTTTATTGGTCATACACTATCTTCGTGTACAAATTCCTATACCCAGTAGAGCCCTTATAATTGTCCCTGGAGACTAAGAACTAAACCAAATCATAGGTCAGTGTACACAAGATGACTATGATGATCTCAAATCTAAGGATACTTGTACAACTATCACTATGTGAACAACTGCTGACACGTGAGTGAACTCCATCAGTTGTTCAGCTGTGTGAGTCATGTTCAGTAAACTTATTCTATAATAAGCACCTATATACTAGCTATAGTGTCACCACACAAATGTCTATGAGAACAGACATCCTTCATAATGAAGCAAGCATAGTATGTACCGATCTTTGCGGATTACTAATTACCAGTTAATAATCCTACGACCAGGAAATATTTCAGTTTAGAGTTATCATCTTTTAGGTCTCATTATTATGATCTCATCATAATCCATAAAAAGCTTTACTCTAAACTATGGTATATCTTATTTAAATACTTAAATAGATAAAGCCCGCAATAAAACCAAAACAAGTCTTTTATTAATATCAATGAAATCAAAACAAATTACATAAAAGTTATTCCTAAATCATCATACATGATTGGACTTAGGACACATCTCTTTCACTACCAGTGCCTCAGTAGTAGACTAGATGTCAGAATTTGGATTTAATGCATTATGTGTCTCCTCGGCAGTTTCTTATTTAATCTGGAGCAAGTGCTGATTGTAATAGGCCTTGACCAATCTCCTTCTCTTTGGTCTTGAATTTGTACCCATATCAGTAGTTGTGTCTTTTGCAGTTAATTGAACAACTAGTTTTGGAGAAGAATCAGATGAAGGGTTCGGAAATCTGGAGGTTAAGGTAGCATTGTCATCATCTGAATCTGATTCTAATCCAGCAAGTACAAGTTTCCTCTTTATAATTCTGAAGGTTTGAAGAATGAGGAACTTGAGATACTTCAAATTTTGACTTGGCTACAGTAGGTTTTGTAGATCTTTTAGTCAAGTCTTTCTTTCTTTTTACAACAAGTGTCTTTTGGGAGACACCTGAGGTGGCTTCTATTTGAGATTTTTTTGGTGGTTCAGTTTGTGTTTGAGTTATTGTGCTGGGTGTACTACAGGGGGGTTTCCAATGGTGATTTCCTACAGTTTAGCACTTTGACTGTTAAGCAGGCCATAAGTTTCAGGAAGCCTTGCTAAAAGCGAGTTTCTTGCAACTAGTGGTAACCTCAAAGGATCTAAATTCAACCGCTTTTTATCTTGTGAAATTAAGTCGGAAAAAGCCCTTTTGTCAACTTGAACACTGACACTGTTTGATTAGAGGGGATAGGGATATTAGGAAAATAGGCATTGAAAATCAACTGACAGAATCTAGCATAATATACTATATTTCTATCAGCATTTATCCTATCACCAATAAAAGACATAAATACTCTACTATAATCATAATGTGAACCATGAATTAGATAGTACCCTATCTGCTATGTCATAATGGGCAAGGCATCAAAATTCGAAGATTTGTTGTTGAAGGGCTTTGTGATGTAAATAAAGAAGAAATTCCATTCCCTCCTTAGCCCATTCCTTTTTAATTGACCAAGGTTCTTCAAATCCTTGTCATAGCCAATCTCAGTAAAGAATCTCCTCATTTCAATATCACCTACCAGTCCTGAGTATGAGGTATAAGAAGGCAACTGTAATGCATCCCTTATAGTTTGAGGAGTTACAACCCTTGTTGCATTATCAAATTAAAATACAAGGCTTGAAGATCCATTGGCTCCTCCATCATCAAATACTCCAGTCCTCCAGATAGCAAGCACCTAGTCACCATAGATTGTGGGTGGAGCTTTGAGAGCAAATCCAATCTCGCTGGATCTAAGAAAGTCCTGAAAAATGTGAAAATCAACTTTCACGTTGTTGTTAGTCAGGATAGCAGAATAGTTGTTAGTCACAAACTTTGCACCACCATAATCAAATGTTTTGAAGCAGCAGGTGAAGTCATGGTTAATTTTTCAAGAAAGATTTACGTACAGTATTTAGGGTTTCAGAGTTTACGATTTTGAGAAGGGTAAAGTAGCAGAGAGAAGATAACTAAAGTATTATCTAAAATCAAAATTAATTTTATACAACACTTTTCTCCAATAACTTAGTCACATTAAGTTTAATAGGACACATGGCAATATATGATTGACTTTAAAAGTAATCATGTAAACATGTGTTCCCGGGAATAAAGTTATGCCTTAAACGAACGTGTTTCAAAACCTTACTCATTGCGAAAACATCTGTTGTTACACCTGACATTTCTGTGTAATATTAATTGTAAATTTGGTGTAATTATAAAGTCGAATGCCAATATATTCAACTAGTGTATGCTTGTGTGAATGAGAATTTCTGCGTCTTAAATTTTCGATATGTGGTATATGATTTTTCAAATCAAAAGTTTATTTATTTCTTTCATCTTTTTTGATTTATAAGGAATATTTTAAACCTTGAATAAATTTCTTTTTAAAAGTTATTTTGCTCACAAATTTCAAAAGTAGTTTTATAAAATTTCCAAAAATCCAAGCTATTTTATGGTATAAATTTTATAATTTTTGAACTTGTGTTTTATTTTATAAATTTAAATCTTTATAAGTATTAATTGTCATAATTAGCAAATTACATAGTTATCCTTGCATGCAAATCCTTTTTATTCAATCCAAAAGGGCTAAAGAGTCAATAACCACCCCCACTAACTCTTATTTTCTAGCCAAATACCTTCTTTACCCTTGCATGCAAATTGAACCAAGTACAAGTGGAAGGGTAATTATGTCAATTCCTATTTCCACTCACATTTGTCAACACAAAAACCATAAAACAAGTAAAGACATGATCATTTCACACATCACTCACCACCACACTCATTCTTCTCTCCCTCCTCTCTCTCACTCTCGGCTACTCCCTCCTTCACTCTCGGCTTTTAGCCGAAACCACCCCCTCCCCATTTTTCTTCATTCCTCAACCAAGCTTCCACCCTCTATACAAGTAAATGTTACTTCCCATACCATGATCACTCATATTTCAAAGAGTTTTGAGTAGAAAGTTTAAGTTTTAAGGTTGCATGTAAAGGTTTTAGTTGAAACTCAAAGTACAACCTTGATTCTTGTGAGTTTAGGGTTGTTTTTGAGAGGACTACAAGGAATGGAGAAGTACCAAGCCTTGAGAAGGAAACTCTTGATGATTAAATGATCATTCCCTTCCATTTCATTCGGCCATGACCATAGGGGAGCCGAATGAATGGTCCTTAAGACTATTCTTGTTGTTTTGTTCAATTTTTGCATGTTTATGTGATAATGGATTGAATTTTATGGTGAAAATTTGATGAAACTCCTTGCATGCTAAGTGATCATCTAGATATAGCTCATGCTAGGCTTGCAGATGATTTGTGAGTTGTGAAGTGTAGTTTCTTTTGTTTTGCCATAATTGTACCATAGGTAAAGGATGATCTCCACCAAAGTTATTTTGAGAATAAGGGAGTTAGTTCAGTAGATCACCATGTTTAAGTCTTGGTTTGGGTATTGGGTTGTTGGTAGTTGAGTTTGTCAAGTCAAAACCTTGGAGAAAGGAGAGTTATAGTTTCTGCAGAAAATCAGTTTAGTACCCTGAGGTTTAGAGTGAGTTTTGACCATGTCATTGATGTGCACTTTGAGGCCCAAGCCACCAGAAGTTATTATTGGGAGTATATAAAAGGTTTTAGGTGTTGGTTGGAAGTTTGCATGTCATTTGGTTAGGTGCACAAGTAGAATAACAAAATCTGTCCAGCAGGGGACAGTTTTGCTGCAACTTAGAAATAGGGAGATTTGACCATGTCATGGGTAGGCCCTCATTAGGCCCTGTTGGGCCTTAGTTAGAGGGAGTGTCAGAGAAGTTTTTCCAACCATAGTTCATAGGATATGAGTTAGAACCATGTGTCACAAGTTAATTCAAGTCAGGGCATTTTCTGTCCAGAAAAACAGGGGAACCTTGGACTTTTAGCTTAGGCCCAAGAAGGCCCAAGCCATGCCCTTGAGCCACATCAAGTTTGTGAGATGCCCTTAGGTCAGGAGAGTCTTCTGTAAAAGTTTTGAAGGAAAACTTGTAGTTTAAGAGTGTCTAATGCACTCAAGAAACCATAGTTGTCATTCTGAAATTTGCACCAGTGAGCACTTTCACTTATCACATAGTTTTAGAACACTTAGGAGTGAGATTTAGGTTGACCACCATAGTTGTAAGATAGTATAAGGTCAGTAGAAAAAAAGACACAAGTAAGGGTCAATAGGTTTTGGATAGTTTAGTAAAGGCACATCGAGTTAGGAAGCCAAAATTTGAAGACTTTGCCTAGTTTAGCGACCAAGTGACTTAAGTTGTGAGTCGAGATCATCCAAGCCTAGTGTTGCATTATGGTGTATATGGTGTTATTTGGTATTAATATATGATATGTGATTATGTGGCTATGTGTGTACAATTGTAATTTAAAGGTGAATATAAAATTAAGTGCATATAGGCCTAAGTGCCATTCGTGTGTTAATTTCGGGTTGTAAATAGGTTTAGTTGGTGAGAGTATATTATAATGAAGATTATTATTATTTATGTAGGATCTCGAGACGAGAGAAAACTTGCCATAAAGGTCGAGTGAAGCTCCAGTTGCTCCTACCAGTCAGACCAGACCAGCCTTTCTCAAGGCAAGTGATTCAACTTGTCCTTCGTATTTACTGCTAATAGTTCATACATTGCTGCAACTATCCTGTGTCATTTGATATATTAAATCAAGCGTATCTTATGTTTATCTTTGAATTATATAGAGATGCCATGAACCCTCGAGTATGTATTGCAAAGTAGTCTTATCATGATAGTATATTAAAGTAATTCGAATGCCTTGATAAAAGAAAAGGGCAGTTATAACTCTTGGTTGATTCTCTTGATTAACATGCTGATGATTCTTAAGTATTGATATTTCATCCTGATACTTGAACCCCTATAGAACTTTACCTTGAACCCTGAACGTCAAATACTTATCAAAGTGATTCCTCATTGATTGATACCCCTCTTTCTTATCCTAAAGCTTGACAATTCTGATATATCCTGAGCTAAAAATCATTTCTTCATACCTTAACACCCTTAGTATTCATGAAGCTTACCTCCTTGATGATCCAACACTTGAACCTTGATGAGAAATCATTGCTTTAAGCCCAATTTAGCATTTCCCTTCATGATATCCAATAGCTTCACTAAATTCCCTTGTCCAAACTTTGATATATAAAAACCATTCAGTTACCCTAATAGAGTATAGTTTTGTGATTCATGGCTCTGAGAGTTAGTACCATTTCCCCGTGTTTCGAGTTGATCTATAATCCCTTGATAAAGATGTTTACTGTAAAAAGAGATTTTGTTATAATTCGGCATCAGTTTTTAAAATAAATAAAATGTGGGTTTTCAGTCCCAAAGGGGGATAAATGTTTTCTTTGAATAGTGGATCTGGACTGAGACGCGAGTCCTTTCCACACTTATATTAGGCTTAAAAGTTGCCTAGGGATTCCCATTAATGTTTTAGAACCCAGCGAGGTTCGGGATTACTTCGCGGCTGATCACCGGCTGTAATCCGTAGCGTCATAAAATGATTTTGATTAAACGGTATGATTTTGAAATTGCTTTGATACAAACAAAATGATGCCATCACCCAAAGTTTTATCCCTCATTATCAGTGGTTATGTCTTTCCATTGTCATTCTTTAATGTATATCTCGATTTATGTTTTGTATCATATTGTTTAGCACTTGTTGAGCATTTGGCTCACTCCTTGCTTTAGCCTGATATTATCAACGAACCCTGAAGGATGTTCAGCATAAACTTCCTCTTCGAGTTCTTCATTTAAGAATGCACTCTTCACATCCATTTGGAACACCTTAAACTTCTTGTAAGCAGCATAGGTAAGAAAAATTCTTATTGTCTCTAGCCTTGTAACTGGAGCAAATGTCTCATCATAATCAATGCCTTCTTGTTGTGAGTTACCCTTTGCAACCAGTCTTGCTTTATTCCTTGTAATAATATTGTCACTGTCAGTTTTGTTTCTGAACACCCACTTTGTGCCAACTACAGATCTGTTCTTTAGTCTTGGCACAAGAGTCCAGGCTTTGTTCCTTTCAAATTCGTTGAGCTCTTCTTGCATTGTTGTGACCCATTCAGCATCTTGCAGAGCTTCTTCAACCTTCTTAGGTTCAGTTTGATATAAAAAAGAATGGTAGAGACGTTCATTCTGAGTGGCTTTTCTTGTTCTTACACCACTATCAGGGCTTCCAATGATTAACTCAGGTGTGTGTGACTTAGACCATTTTCTTGCAGATGGAAGTTGACTCCTTGAAGACGAACCTCTCCCTTGATCCATAAATTCTCTTTTATTTCTTTGATTAGTACCACTGTTGTTTCCTGATGTTCCCCCTGAATCAGTGTTCCCATTATTATCAGTATTTGACTAATCAGTATTTAAGGAAGATGAGTCTGATGATCTTTCTACTAATGTCTCTTGAGATGAATCACTTGTTGTAGTCTCTGGATTTGAGTTATGTTGCTTTCCTTAACATATGCTTCAGTGTCAGAAGAATTTCAACTGTCATGTGGAATCTCAGAGCTTTGAGTGATATCAGCACTTACTGTATCAGAGTCAGGATTTAAAAGTTCAGCATAATGTACTTCATTTTTCAAATCTCAATTTGTCATGATCATCTGCATCCTCTAGACCTATTATCTTCTTGTCATCAAAAGATACATGTATAGATTCCATGACTTTTCTTATTCTCAGATTGTAAACTCTGAAGGCTTTTGTGGTTAATGAATAACCTACAAATATTCCTTCATCAGCTTTTAGATCAAACTTGGTCAGCTGCTCCGGATGAGTTTTGAGAACAAAACACTTACAACCAAAAATATGAAAGAACTTCAAATTTGGCTTCTTTCCCTTCAACATCTCAAATGGTGTTTTTCCATGCTTGTTGATCAAAGTTGCATTTTGTGTAAAGCAAGCAGTTTGCACAGCCTCAGCCCAGAAGTAGGTAGGCAATCTCGCTTCCTCTAGCATTATTCTTGCAGCTTCTATCAGAGTTCTATTCTTTCTTTCAACAATTCCATTTTGTTATGGAGTTCTAGGAGCAGAAAACTCTTGTTTTATCCCCTTGAGTTTACAGAACTCTTCCATAAAGCTATTCTTGAATTCAGTTCCATTATCACTTTTGATGATCTTCACTTTGTATGTTGATCTTTTTTCCAGCTCGCTCACATGTTCAAGAACAATGGATGGAGTTTATGTTAACATCCTTACTATCAGTATTTATACATACAGAAACATATTTTACTTTAATTAAAGAGGGTTTCGGTTTATAATAATCATAATACAAATTGTGATACCCTTTACATGTATAAATAGAATGCCAAACACTTCCATAATGAAAACAAGGACTCTGTGGTCTATATCCAACTATTTTCTTCCTAAACTCTGATTTGGAAGAAACAACATTTATCATTTTATTCTTCTTGCAAGAGTTAGCAAGATGATTAGTGCTACCACAGTTTGAACAGGTCTTTCTAGGTCTATTAGGTGGGGTTAATTTCCATTGTTATTAACACCTACTTTTCCATTCCTATTTTCCCTAGACCATTTTCTCTTGTCTTTCATGTGTAGATCCTTCAGCTTTTGCTTAAGTTGCTTCCGAGTCATTGAACCAATATTTACTGAATTTATGTGAACTTGTTCACTCTTTTTAGTAATTAAGGTTGATCTAGGTGCTGAGGTAGTACCTTCCTCATGAACTGACTTAACAGTATTAGCACTAGGATTAAAATTAATGGTCTTTATTTGAAATTTGTTCAGTTTGACCTTGGTATCAGTTTTTATTGGTTCTGTTATCTCAGTTTCTTTTCCACTTTTCTTATCAGAATTAGATCTAGCTGAATATCCTAATCCATATCCCCAACAACCATTCTCCGGAATTTCTTGAGTTGGTTTTCCTGAGTTAGTCCAAAGTTTAATGACTTCTCTTTCTTTTGCTAGCTCCTTTTCTAGATAAGCATG
The DNA here is from genome assembly GCF_009905375.1 of Apium graveolens. Taxonomy (NCBI): domain Eukaryota; kingdom Viridiplantae; phylum Streptophyta; class Magnoliopsida; order Apiales; family Apiaceae; genus Apium; species Apium graveolens. Next base: position 188,320,992 of record NC_133655.1, on the reverse strand, counting down.
TTTTTCTAGCAATTTTTCCTTAACATAAACATCATTATCTCTTTCTTTTTGAATTTCTAGCATGAAAAGCAACTCAATTTCTAGGTGATCATTCCTTTTATTTAACACAGAGTTTTCACTCTTGATTCTATTATTCTCTAAGGTTTGATCCCTAAAACTAACATGCAGAGACTTAAGAAATAATCTTAATTCATAGATATCATCAATATCAAAAGCAAGAGTAGTCTGGGGTACCTTTAATTCAGCATTGTCAGCCTCAGCATCAGCTTTTTCCATGAGAGCATAATTGACTTCATCATCTGAATCTGATGAATCATCCCAGTTTCTCTTACTTGAGATCAAGTATTGTTTCTTCTCAGCTCTAAGTTTTCTTCAGTCATCTGCAAAGTGTCCAATTCCATCACAGTTGTAACATCTCTCTTTTGACTTGTCAAGTTTTCCAGATCTTGATTCCTTCCCATCAGTATTTCTCATGTTGTTCCTCTTATCAGAGTTTGAGGAACTGGAACCTTTTCTGGAAAATCTTCTCCCTTTCTTGAAGTTCTTGTAGGCCATCTTCTTGAAGCTTTTAACCGGTAGGGCAACCATTTGATCCATATCTTTATTGTTGTTATGATCACTGTGAGTATCTGATTCAGTATCAGTATTTGAGTCATCATCAGAATTTGATGATTCGGTATTTGACTTTGCAATCATGGCTTTCCCTTTGAAGTAGCTTTTTCTCCTAGCTTTCTCTTTTGGCTTTTCTTCAACCTTGAGTGCAACTGGTCTAGCTTTTGATCCTTTCCTCTTGCTTCTTTTCTCCATCTCTAGTTCATGAGCTTTCAGAACTCCATAGATCTCATCTAGAGGTGTGATGTCAAGTTGAAATTTATCCCTTATTGATGTGACTTTATAGTCCCACTTTTCAGGGAGAGCAAGTAGGAACTTCAAGTTTGAGTCCTCCAAATCATATTCTTTGTCGACAAGGGATAAGTCATTCAGCAACTTCTGAAATCGGTCGTAGATCTCAGTTAAGGACTCATTGTTCCTTGAGTCAAAGTGCTCATATTCTTGAGTAAGTAATGTCCTCATGTTCTTCTTGATAGCAGTTGTACCTTGACACTTTACTTCTAAAGCATCCCATATCTCTTTTGTTTCCTTACATCCAATGAATCTATTGGACATAACACTATCAAGACTGTTGTGCAGGATGTGTCTGACCTTAGCATCCTTCATGATAGATGAGATATCTTTAGGAGAGTAGTCCTTCATGTCTTTGTCTATCATCTTCTCTGGTTCTCCTGCAAGCGAAACAGCTACCTTCATTGGTTTGTGAGGACCATCATATATCCTGTTCAGATATTCAGGATCAGAGGCTTCCAAGCACATGGCCATCCTGACTTTCCAGATTGGATATTCATGTATCTTCAGGATAGGCACCTTGATTGCTTCATACCTACTCATGTTGCTGCTTATCTGTGATATGGCTGGGGGTGGTGGCTTCGGATTCGGATTCGGATTCTGTGTTTCTTCTTTGTTAGGGATATGTTGTGAACTTGATGATATACAATACAAAACACCTTAGTAGATTTAACTTAGTGAATTTTGTAGCACTCGATGGATGATCAAATATAGTCCCGACGGATGATGATTTGACATCCACCTTGTGAGTAGCTTATGTAATAATAAGTATTGTAGCACATTTCTGCAAACAACTTTGTGTAGATCCTGTAGGAGCTTATGAGTCATGTTGACTACTAGTAGATATGCAGAATAGGTTGATTAATTGTAAATATGAGATGTCTTGTAATTCTGCATAAGTGAAATGGAGTCAAGTGTCAAATAGCTACCCGACGGATGATCAACAAAGTTACCCGATGGATGATCAATTCAAATATCTGTTGACATTGACAACACGGTCACATGCGTTGTGTGTTTCCAAAAGGAATGTGGCAGCCTGTTTAGCAGGAAATTGAGAACAAAGAAGCATTACCATTTGTATGCAAGTTATGAAGATTTTCAAAGATGCTGGAATAGAGTAATGAAGCAGCATGGAGTTAGACTTGATAGGTTTTATTTTATTATCCTGTCTTATTACCATGTAAACTTGGTGATATATAAACCAAGTGTAGCAAGTAGAAAAAAACAACGAAGCAAACACATTTTAGGAGAGAAATAGAAAAGGTTGTATTTGTCAAGAATTTCTTTGTAGTTTGTTTGTTCAACTTGTAAAGCAGCTGTGAGCCAATTTGAGCTTCACAGAGTTCTCAAATCGATATATATATATATATATATGGTGGATACATTCAAATCCACCAAAAAGTTTTAAAGACTTGTGTTTTTATTACTTTGTGTTTGATTTATTTAATCCTTTCATTCTGCACTTTGCAAATCAAAACACATAAATATTTGTCGAGTTAAGAACTGTGTTTAAATCTTGAAAAAGAGCCATAATTACATGTGATGGTACCAAGCAATGGAGTTGATGGTGATATGTTTGATAACATTAATAACTGCAATACAGCCAAGGAGGTTTGGGATACTATCCAGATTATTTGTGATGGTACTGAGCAAGTAAGGGAGAATAAGATGCAGCTGCTAATTCAGCAATATGAGCACTTCCATTGTGAAGATAGTGAGTCTCTCACTGATATTTTTAGTAGATTTCAAAAACTACTAAATGCTCTGAAGTTGCATGGAAGAGTCTATCATCCAAAAGACTCTAACCTCAAGTTTATTAGATCTCTTTCAAAGGAGTGGAAACCAATGATAGTCTCATTGAGAAATTCTCAGGATTACAAGGAGTTTACCTTGGAGAGACTGTATGGCATCCTGAAAACTTATGAGCTTGAAATAGAGCAAGATGAGAGGATGGAGAAAGGAAGGAAGAAAGGAGCGTCCATAGCACTGGTTGCTGAGTTAGAAAAGGAGAAAGAGATGAAGGTAGAAATTGTTGAATCTACTTCAAAGGTCTGTGAGAACAAGGGTAAAGGGTTGGTAGCTGAAAATGAAGATCATTTGAGCCAAGATGACATGGATGATATTGATGAGAATTTAGAATTCCTTTCCAGAAGATTTGCCAAGCTCAAGTTCAAAAAGAACTTTGGAGCAGCCAAGCCAAGTAGAAATATGGTGGATAAATCCAAATTCAAATGTTTCAAATGTGGCTTGGTAGGGCATTTTTCCAGTGAGTGTAGACAGTCAGATTCCAGCAAAAAGAAGTTTGAGCCTGTTGATTACAAACAGAAACATTGTGAGTTACTCAAGCAAAAGGAAAGGACCGTCATTACACAGGAAAATGACTGGGCAGCTAATGGATTGGATGAAGATGAAGATGAAGATGTAAGCTATGTCAATCTAGCCCTGATGGCCAAGTCTGATGAAACATAAACAACTTCTTCAAGTAATCAAGTAATCACCACTAACCTAGCACATTTATCTAAAGCTGAGTATAATGATGCAATCAATGACATGTCTACAGAATTATATCACTCCTCACTAAGGAAAATGCTAAAATTAAAGAAAATAATTTGTTTTTAAGTGAGAGCAACAATGTGCTAGAGTCTCAGTTTATTGAATTTGAAAAATTAATAATTGAGTGTAAGATTGCTAAGGATGAATTAACTGAGTCCTTGAAGAAAGAAGAGATTTTAAAGAAGCAGCTTGAATGAGAACAGGAGGTGATTAAAGCATGGAAATCATCCAGAGATGTCCATGCTCAAATCACTAAAGTTCAAGGTATTAAGTCCTTTTGTGATGCAGCCTGGAAAAAGAGTAAGGAGAAACTGGAATCCAATTTGGTTGAAGGATTGTTGACAGATGTGGACTCGACGGATGATGAGAATCATCCGTCGGATAACCAATACGATTATTCGTCGAGTGACAAAGAGCCACATCCGTCGGTTGTGAGTAAACCTGTGAGCAAAGCTAAGCTTGCCAAGCTGAATGAAAAATATGGATTATTTTCCAAAAACTTTGTTTCAGGAGAATCAAGTCAAGTGAAGAAGGAGAAGAAAGTTAATGTTGGTCATCTGTCCATCAAGCAATTGAATGACAGATTAGAAAAGATTGAGGTTAAAATAGAAACTAAAAAGAAAAACGATAGAAATGGGAAAGTAGGAATTAACAAGCATAACAACTATACACCTGATAAATATGCACCAAGAAAAATATGTGTTAAGTGTGGTAATGTTAATCACCTGTCTGTTAATTGCAAATTTGTCATGCCTACTCCTATGTCTGTGCCTCCCACTTTCCTCAACATGACCGCTATGCATACCATGCCTATGAATGTTATGTCTACTCAGAATATGAATGCACAATTTGCTAATATGCCATTTGCACCTAATCCTTATTATGCTACATTTAGTATGCCTCAAATGTCATTTAGCATGCCTTACTGGAATAACATGTTTGCGAGGACAATGCTTGAAGAATCAAAGTTACCAATATATTTTTGGGCTGAAGCTGTGAATACTGCCTGCTACACTCAGAATATTTCTTTGATTAATCAAGCAAAGTGTATGACACCTACCAATTTTTCAAGAACAAGAAACCAACTTTAAATTTTCTTCATGTCTTTGGCTGCAAATATTTTATCTTGAGGAATCAAACTGATCAACATCGGAAGTTTGAAGCTAAAGCAGATGAAGGAATTTTTGTTGGATATGTTGTGGGAAAGGCATATAGGGTCTACAATCTAAGAACCAACATTGTTATGGAATCAATACATGTTGTGTTTGATGATAAAAAGATTAAAGGACTGCAAGATGGAGATTTTCATGAAAGCCTCAAGTTTGATAATGTGGAGATGGTTAGTGATGACAGTGATGATGAAAGTGATCAAGATACAGTGTATAAGGATAATGCAGAAAAATCTACAACTAATGAAGCACATGATTCAACATCTGTTGAGTTGCAAAATGATTCATCCGTCGGGAGACAATCAGCCTTATCCGTCGGGAGACAATCAGCTTCATCCGTCGGGACACATAGTGCATCATCCTTCGGGTCATTAAGAGAAGCTGAAAGTCAGAATAGGTCACTTACAGAAAGTTTCCCTTTTCTCAAATCAAAGATTCACAAACTCAGGGGGAGTTTCTAATAATCAAACTCAGTCACACATCAAGACAACAATGAGGCCTCTTCATCTAGAGCTAATCTTCCTCAACAAAGAAAATGGACTAAGGATCACCCCTTTGAGCTCATCATTGTTGATGCATCTTCTAGAGTTCAAACCAGGAGAGCAACTCAAGAAGAATGTCTATATAGCAGCTTCCTATCTAAGGAAGAACAAAGAAGGTAGAAGAAGCTTTGTTGGATTCTGATTGGATTTTAGCTATGCAGGAGGAGCTAAACCAATTTGAAAGGAATAAAGTATGAAAGCTGGTACCCAAGCCTAAAGGAAAGAATCCAATTAACACCAAATGCGTATTCAGAAACAAGATGGATGAAAATGGCATAGTAGTCAGCAACAAAGCTAGATTGGTTGCTAAGGGCTATTGTCAACAAGAAGGAATAGATTTTGATGAAACTTTTGCTCATGTTGCAATACTTGAAGCCATTAGAATTTTCTTAGCCTATGCAGCTCATGCCAATTTCAAAGTCGATCAAATGGATGTCAAAAGTGCATTTCTAAATGGAGATTTGGAAGAGGAAGTCTATGTAAGTCAGCCTCCTGGGTTTGAAGATCCAAGTTTTCCAAATCATGTGTACTATCTTTTGAAAGCACTTTATGGACTGAAGCAAGCACCAAGAGCCTGGTGTGACACTTTATCAAAGTTTCTTTTGGAAAATCACTTCACAAGAAGTACCGTTGATAAAACTTTATTCTTTAGAAATGTTAATGGCTCTAGTATACTTGCTCAAAATTATGTAGATGATATTATATTTGGCTCTACAGATGAAAAAGTTTGCAAAAAGTTTGCCAAATTGATGCAAAGTAAGTATGAAATGAGCATGATGGGAGAACTAACTTACTTTCTTGGTTTGCAAGTTAAGAAAGTTAGTGATGGAATATTCATTAGTCAAACTAAATACATTCATGATCTTTTAAAGAAGTTTGATCTAATGGATTGCACATCTGCAAAAACTCTCATGACCACTGCAACTAAGCTTGAATTAAACACTACTGAAAAGTCTGTGGATATTTCAAGCTATAGAGGCATGGTTGGCTCACTTCTGTACTTAACAGCTAGTAGGCCAGATATAATGTTTGCTACTTGTCTTTGTGCTAGATTTCAGGCTGATCCTAGAGAATCTCACCTAATAGCTATTAAGAGAATTTTCAGATATCTCAAGGGAACGCCAAAACTTGGCATTTGGTACCCTAGAGATTCTGGTTTTGATCTAACTGGTTATTCAGATGCAGATTATGCAGGTTGTAGAATAGACAGAAAAAATATAACAGGAACCTATCAATTTCTAGGAAACAAGCTTGTGTCCTGGTTTAGTAAAAAGCAAAATTTAGTTTCTACTTCTACCTCTGAAGTTGAATATATTGTTGCTGGTAGTTGCTGTGCACAGATTTTGTGGATAAAAAACCAATTGTTGGACTATGGTCTACAAGTGGATAGAATTCCTATTTTATGTGATAACACAAGTACAATTGCCATCACTGAAATCCAGTACAGCATTCAAGAACAAAGCACATAGACATCAAGTAGCACTTTATAAGGGAACATGTGATGAATGGTACTGTGGAACTGCATTTTGTTCCAAGTGAAAAATAGCTTGCAGATATCTTTACCAAGCCACTTGATGAATCCACCTTTTCAAGGTTGGTAAGTGAGTTAGGTATGCTTAATTATCCCTGAATCCTTTCAAATATTTTTGTAAGTTTTAATGCAGCTAGAAATTTAATTGATTTTTCTGTTTTGGATAAAATTTGGGATAAGTCAAAATTTACATCCCGACGGATGCTCATTATCCATCGAGTTTGATCATCCGTCGGAATATTAATTGTTAATAAAAATTAAATATTTTTCTGGAGTATTTTATAACTCGATGGATAACTGATTTATCCTCATCCGTCAAATTATCTCAATCCTAGCCATTAAAACTCTGAACATTATCCATCGGGTATACTTACAGTTTGTAATCATAACACGACGGATAATTGAAGGAATTTTTACAGTTTATTTTTTTTAAACGACTATTTTGGGAAATTTTTATTGGTTACTTAATTTCACTTTATTATTTTTGATAGTTTGTTTCTGAGATAGTATAAAAGCATAATTCATTTTTATTCTTCTCTTTTATCATTCTCAAGATTCAATTGCTCTAACTACTTCCTTCCTCAAAAGCAAATACTTTCTCTACAAATTTCCCAATCTCTAATAATGGCACCAGTAGTCAAAATCATGTCTCAAACTGGATATATCTATGAAAAGAACAACTTCACAGCTCTTGCGAACAAGGAGATTCAACAGTCTAGTGAGTTCCACAAGATGATGGATTTTGTGAAGAACTGCAAACTCAGTTATGTTATGCTGGAATCTCCCACTATCTACTGTGAGGTTGTAGAGGAGATATGGACAACTGTAGTGTACAACTCTACTGACAAGACCATTACATTCACTCTAAAAGGTAAGCAGTTTTGCATAAATAGTGACATTATCAAAGCATGCTTTAGAATTCCTGATAATACTGCTACTGCTCCACACACAGACACTGACATAGTTAACATGCTAAATTCCATGGGCTATGCACTTTCCACTTCTAAATTAAGTGAAATTATCAAAGCAAGAAATTTCTGAAGTAAAACAGGATTTCAGAGCAATGTTGGGTGCTAGAATTCCTGGAACCACCATGACTGAAATAGCTCAAAAGCTAAGGAATGAGGCTGATCTCAATAGAAAAGTTGAGGCCATGGACTCAAGATTATCTGATGTAGAGAAGTCAATGGCCAAGATACTCACTAATCAAGAAACTCAGACTGCTCTACTCTAACAATTGGTGGCTGCTCAACTCCCTCCCACTCAACAACTTGATGCTAACAAAAAGGGGGAGAAAGGCTCAAGTGAGGGGGAGAAACAACTCAACATACAAGTCATCAAAGTGATTGTGCCAACAATTGCTTTCACAAAGCCACCAGTCTTGGACAGTATTAACATAATAAATCTGGCAGCAGCAAAACTAAACACAGATGACAAACTGCTAAAGATTGATGTAGCAGCAGTTGAGAAGGAGTTAAAAGAAAAATGGAGGAAAATAGATGCAAAAATTCAACAAAAGTTTGGGCCAATTCAGAATCCAGACAAAACATTCATTTATTACTTTCAAGTCAAGAACATTTATGTGAATGAAATGAATATGAATTATCTGGAAAAAGGTCAAACATCTTGCATCAAATTTTTAAAAGCAGATCTAATCATGAAGCCTAAAAGAAATTACTCAAAGTTCTTAGACAAAAATCCTATGGATATTGTGTATGAGACACCTAGGCCGGATGAGAAGAAGCTGTTGGCTAGGTCAATTGCCTTTTACAAAGATCCAGCTGATTCAGCACTCAAAAGAAGATTAGCCAAGATTTACAGAAATGGTAAGGAAATTTGTGTGGTGGCTGGACACCCCATGTTTGTGGAAGCTAAGAAGGAAAAGAAAGAAAAAATCAGGAAAGAAAAGAAGCAAGCTGCTCTGGATGCTAAAAAGCTTAAACAAAAGAAGAAGCAAGTTGTTATCTAGGCCAAGCTTCAAGTTGTAAAAACCATAACAAAAATTCCTGCACAACCAACTATAATTGCTGAACCTAAGGATTAGAAAGTGTAAGAAGAACCACATCAGAAAAGAAGATTCAGATACAAGCTCCATTCCAAGAGAAAATTGGACTTTAATGATGAAGAATTGGAAGACTATACTCCTAAAAAGTCCACAACTTCAACTCAAACATCAAAACCCTCAGTGGTATTTGAAGAATTCAAGGAGGTGGATCCAACTAGGAATATTCATGGTAAGCCCCTAATTCCCCATAATTCCAAAGGCTGAGCCAGTGGACTGGGATAGTTTTCCAATTCCTGAGCTGAATTTTCCTATCTTCAAGCCAAAGAAGACAAAGATTAGAGCAAGCAAGAAAGTGAAACCAATGACTCTTAGATCCAAGACCCTAATCAAACCTCAATCTAAGTCAACAAGGGAGATATATTATATATCAGTGACATCAAGGAGTTCTTTGACATAAACCTCTACTTAGATGAGTTGGAAGAAGTGAGAGGAATTGATGCTCATAGACAACTCCCTGAAAGGCTGGTATTCATAAACAAGGGAGGAAAAGAGATCATATGGCCACTTCACAGGATCCTTCTAAAAATCCAATATGTTCTAATAAAGATCTACTCATCATTTAAAAAGAACTTTGGGTACAATGTGACCGCTAGAAGATTAGTTCTAAAGAAGATTGAGGAGGTTAGGAGTAATAGAGCCAAAGATGCACTTCCAAAAACTCTGTCAATTCCCTTCACAGGAAAGAGAGTGCATTTGAGGCCTTATTGGTTGATGGAATTTAGGGATGAAAAGGGAGTTAGAAGATTTTTCAGATTGGAGGACCAGTTGAGTATCTCTAGCAATGAGACTGTATTGGAAATGCAAGGAATGCTAGATCTCTCAGAAGCTGATGAACTTGAATTCCACAGACAACTCCAAAACCAGATAGAAGAGAACAACATATTGCTTGGGAAGAAACCTAGACAATCAAGGAATTAGACTTATCTGCTCAGACTAGAGGAGCACCTTGATAATGATTGTTAGCTATTCTTTGTATACTTTGCATTGTTCAATTTTCAGTAAATATTGCAGCACTTATCAGTTTTATCTACTATTTTCAATCTGTATTCTTAGAGTGTTTTGTTATCATCAAGTTTCTCTTAATTTATTGCTACAATTCCAGTAGACATAAATTGGGGGAGATTGTTAGGAATATATTGTGAACTTGACTACTAGTAGATCATATGCAAGAATAGGTTGATTAATTGTAAATATGAGATGTCTTGTAATTCTGCATAAGTGAAATGGAGTCAAGCGTCAAATAGCTACCCGATGGATGATCAACAAAGCTATCCGACGGATGATCAACAAAGATATCCGATGGATAATAAGCATGTACCCGACGGATGATCAATTCAAATATCTGTTGACAGTGACAACACGGTCACATGCGTTGGGTGTTTGCAAAAGGAATGTGCTAGTCTGTTTAGTAGGAAATTGAGAACAAAGAAGTATTACCATTTCCATGCAAGTTATGAAGATTTTCAAAGATGCTGGAATAGAGTAATGAAGCAGCATGGAGTTAGACTTGATAGGTTTTATTTTATTATCCTGTCTTATTACCATGTAAACTTGGTGATATATAAACCAAGTGTAGCAAGTAGAACAAAACAATGAAGCAAACACAATTTATGAGAGAAATAGAAAAAGCTGTATTTGTCAAGAATTTCTCTGTAGTTTGTTTGTTCAACTTGTAAAGCAGCTGTGAGCCAATTTGAGCTTCACAGAGTTCTCAAATTGATATTTATATATATATATGGTGGATACATTCAAATCCACCAAAAAGTTTTAAAGACTTGTGTTTTTTTACTTTGTGTTTGATTTATTTAATCCTTTCATTCCGTACTTTACAAATCAAAACACATATGTTAGGTCACAAACACTGTAGAAGGGGGTTGAATACAGTGTATAATACAATCAAATCGAATTTAGAACACAAGTAACAGAATACAAATTTATTTGATATAATAAACTCTGTTACAATGGAACTGTTCTCTCTCAGTGATGAACAAATTATCACGAGAGCTGCTAGGGTTACAGTGTATATTATTCTCGATAATGATAACACATATAGTGTAAACCCTATGTCTGTGTTTATATACTACATAGTTACAAGATAATCGCTAATTGATATGGAATATAATTCTGCTTCCTAAAATCTATCAATCAGTTATCTTTTCTTTCAAGTATTCTATTCTTCATAGAATTCCTTCTTCATGTATATTTCTTCTTGCGTTTGTCTTGATCTTCTTTCCTTTCAATCAGCCGCCTTCCTTATCTGAACGTCTCCTTAAGTCCTAATATTATCTCCTGATAAATATCTCCTAATAACTTAAGTTCTGACAACTTAAGTTCTGACTTCAGTATAAGTGCTGATTTCCAGTAAAGTACTAATTTGTCCTGTTTAAGTAAGATCTGAAAACTAAACAAAAATCATATTAGATATGACATTATCAAATATATCTAACAATCTCCCCCAACTTGTAAATTAGCATAATATACAAGTTTAACATATATTTGATGATGTCAAAAACATTAAGTACAAATGTATGAGAATTTGACTAGATAACTACAACTTACAGTCCTTAAAGCTTTTCCAACTTTAACTTCTGATAACAGCTTTAGTCTGTATATACATCAGAATTTGAGCAGTTGTAGATCTTGACTTGGCTTCAATTACTGATCTCTTCGATGTCAGGACTTGTTCTGAGATAGTTCTTCAACAAACATCTCTCAGCATATTTAAGTTCATCAATCATCCTCCTTTTAGCATTCTTCAATTCAACTGTATCTTCACCAATTTGAAAGATAGCAGCCCTGAGATCATTTATTTTAGCTTTTCTTATGTCCTGATCTAGTATGATCAAATATGCCTTGTCAGACTCAAGATTGAATTCCACAGCTTTATAACCCAGAAAGGTAGTTATAATCTTAGCAGAGTTAGGCTTCATCTCGACAATATCACCCTTGTGATCTCTGTACATAGGACAGTATGTGCTGTCAGACTTTACAGAATAAAGCTTCTTCTATCTCTGAATTTGAGTCTTCAAATAATTTGTAACACTATATGTTAATCTTTTCTTCACTTGAAGTAGGAATAGAACATGTTCTAGTTCCTCATAATACTTCAGTGGTATAGCATTCTACCTACCGAGAATGACGTGGCAGGCAAGGATGGGCCTGTTAGCTTTGTGGTCGGATGTCCGATCTCGCCATAAAGGGGGAAGAGGCTATACCTTATATATATGCTAATAAGAATGGAAAGTCCGGGTTGGTTGGTGAGCCTAGTGATAGGAGACTATCTAGCTTGGTAAACCCTTCCATCTGTTATAAAGTATAACAAGATGTGTTCTTTCAAGAAGGTATGATAAACCATCTGTACAGATTCAAGCTGATTCAATCTTTCAGGAGTTGCTCCAACACCTGATTCACTTAAGGAAGTTGGATCATTGGTTGTGTTCTGTACTCTTGTTTCATCAGCACTACCCAATCCAAATTTATCTCTTGCTTCCTTTCCTGTAACAACTCTTGCTTCAAAACCACTTGCTGCAGTCTTCAAAGGTTGAGTTTGTTTGGCTTTGGTGAATCATGGTAGGAGTAACTTTGAAGGTTTAACCTGAGCAATGTCAGAGGTTTTATTTAACTTATCTTCTGATATCAAGCTTACTTGAGCTATGTCAGAGGTTGCTTGCTTCAGTGTCATATCAAAACTTATTATATCTTGACTCTGAACAACTTGAGCAATGTCAGAGGTTGTTTGAGAAATCTTCTTTGAAATTAGAGTAAGATTAGCATCTTCATCAGATATTTCTTCATCCATAGCAGGCACATAAACCTTTACAGGTTCACCAACTTTTTATTTGCCCTTGGACCTTGGATCTATCTCCATTTGTGATTTGGCCTTAGTTGCCTCAGGATTTGTCCTTTCTCTTATCACAATGCCTTTCGCCTTAGGAAGTTTCTTTTCAACAACAGAAGCTTCAGATTTGGAGTTGACTTTTTCTAACTTAAGTCTAGCTTCTTCTTCCTTTAGACTCTCAAAGTCCATTCCTGGATTTTCTTTCAGAAAGAACTGTCTTGAAATCTCCTCATCAAGTTCCAGATGTTCATCAGAACTTATCCTTTTATCAGTATCAAAAGTTATTCTTCTCCCAGTATCAGAACTTGTTCTTTGACTTGTAGTTCCAGTTCTACTTGATGAAAGACCTTTACCTTGACCATGACCTCCACCCATTCCAGAGTTTCCCGGGTCATCTTTCCCATCATCCTTTCCCTTCAGTATCTTAATAGGTTTGCATTTGGACTTAATTACTTTCTCCCCCTTTTTGGCATCAGCGGGTAGAAGAAGAGAGACAAGCAATTCGAATGAGGATCGGATCTCATTGAGTTGACTTTGATAAGAAGCTTGATTCTTCAGAATTTTTGCAATTTGAGCTTGTTGCTTCTCCTGAGTTTTCTCAATGTAGGTAATTCTGTCAAAGGTAGGTTGGAAAAACCTTTTCTTTTCAAGTTTCAAATTCATATCTTGATGGATCAAGTTTTCTTGAATTTTATTCACCTTGTCATGAGTTATTGAGTGTTGACCTTGAAGGTGCCTTGTACTCAATGCAGTAACTCTCAGCTATGCCTTGAAATCATCATTTATCAGCATTTCATCAGCTTTTGCAAGATGCTCAGCAAGAATCTTTTCAGAAGGAACAAAACTAACTGTGTTCCACTCCTTAGTCCACTCCTGTCCTCTAGGAGTTTCACTCCAAGGTACTGGTGTTTCCCCTGTAACAAACTTCTTGACTATCTCAGCTTTATGAACAGTTTGTTGAGGTGCATGTCCTGATGGACCAGCTGCATCAGCATCTACATTTGTAGCATCAGCTATACCAGTAACTTCATCATTAACAGCATCAGAACTTATAGAATTAGCATCATCGGCTTCCTCTGATAAAATAATAGTATGAGAGGCTATTGAGGCTTCAACATCATCCTCTAAGGGCTGATCTCCAACTAAGTTCTGATCAACATCCATATTCTGATGGAGATAACATAGATGAATATTTCTTTGGATAGTCAATAAGTCATTTTTAATGATCTCTAGAAATTGAATCCAGAGATTATGAGGAATGTTGTTGATAGGATATGCAGTCGGAATTCCATTTTGAAAAATATGCACAGTGTCGGTGCCATAGTTGTAAAACCAACCAAACTCGGCCATTTTTGTTGATATGAGTAAAAAGAGAGTGAGTTTGTGAGAAAGTGAAGGATGTTTTGGCTGGAATGAATCGTTGGTTTAAATAGCCAATGGAATACCAAGGGACGCGAGGACTGGGCAATAATTACAAGTAAAAATAATGACCCCTCGATTCCCTAGACTGATGAGTAATAATAACAGCCATTGGAAGCTTAAAACAGGAGTTAATGAGCACACGAAATAAGGAGGAATTATTATGCATGTACGAGTACCACTAACCCAAATTATGTTGACTGTTTATATCTCACCCAAATATATTCTGATTTTAAATATGACTGTTTCAGATTTAACCACAAATAAGTCAAGTAAAGAATCAGGATTTAATATCAGAACTTAGACTTATATCAGAACTTAACAGTCATCAGAACATGACTCCTTAACTTGAAAAGTGAATGTCTATTTCTGTAATTATTCACAAAATAATGATTTCTTTTCCTCAGAACTTAATCATCAGAATTTCCAACATAACTTGTCCTCAGAATTTATGCAACTGACACTTAAACTGTTCATCTAAAATAACATTTATCACCACAGTAATTTTCATCATTCATATGGAGTGTATGTGTGTGTAGTAAGCTAAATATCAGATAAAGATTGAAGTCTGATTTACTTCAGTACATCTTAGAAATAAGGCATAACTAAGAACTTTGCTTAAAATCTATCATTATTCTGAAGTCTACATTAGAATGAGTTCATGCATGAGTCCACCTCAACTGTTTTTGTGCTCATTTTATGCATCTTTTGAAATTCCATTTTACAGTGGCTTCTCAGTGTAAGTGAGTCACGACTGCTTATCAGAATTTATACTATTATCAGAGTATTTCTCCAGTAATCATAGAGTGTGAAAAGTCACCAAGAAAATATTTATTTTGTTTTTCTAATGCATATTACTTAATACCAGCAATGCACTTGGGTCTTCCCTTCCACATTTTTACTCTAGATCTCAAAGGAGTACCTGATTTTTATTTCTTTTTCTTTTCCTTTTTCTTTTGATAAGTGAGGTTTATCAGCACTTAGTACATCCATCAGATTTACTAACATCAGAACTTAACAAATAAGAAGCACTATTCTAGTTTTTGACTTAGTAATAAGATACACAAAGTAAACTTAACTAAGCTCAATATCAGAATTTGCTTGTGTTAAGAGATTTCCACATAAACAATTACTTCATACATGGGATCTTTAGTATATTAAAGACTACTAGGTCAACATCTAACACAATTATCCTCATTAGATTGAATAGTCAGAGAAACAGTCATATCACTATCAGAGTTTAGAAATTCACATCAGACAACAATCAGCACTTAAGCAATTTTTAATTTAAGCACAGAATACACAAAGATAGTAATATCTGTAAATACTGATCATAACATCTGGTGTATCAGAACATAAACTAAGAAAATTTAGAGAAAGAACCTGAAACCGTTCCAAGTTCATTTACCAATCTTGTAAAAGTAGCTTCACACAATGGTTTTGTGAAGATATCTACTAGTTGTTCATCTGTTGGAACAAAATGCAATTCCACTGTACCTTCATCCACATGTTCCCTTATGAAGTGGTACCTAATGCTGATGTGCTTTGTCATTGAGTGTTGAACTGGATTACCTGCCATAGCAATAGCACTTTGATTATCACAGTAAATAGGGATTTTAAAATATGTTAACCCATAATCCAGTAACTGATTCTTTATCTAAAGAATCTGTGCACAACAGCTTCCTGCAGCAATGTATTCTGCTTCTGCAGTTGATGTGGAAATTGATTTCTGTTTCTTGCTAAACCAAGAAACCAATCTGCCTCCAAGAAATTGGCAGCTTCCACTTGTGCTTTTCCTGTCAATTTTGCATCCTGCAAAATCTGCATCTGAGTAACCTATTAGCTTAAAGTCTGATTCTCTAGGATACCACAATCCCAGATCAGCTGTACCCTTAAGGTACTTGAAAATTCTTTTCACAGCTATTAAGTGAGGTTCTCTTGGATCTGCTTGAAATATTGCACAAAGACAGGTAGCATACATGATATCAGGTCTACTAGCAGTTAGATAGAGTAGTGAGCCAATCATACCTCTGTAATCAGTAATAACTACTGATGTACCAGTATCCTTATCCAATATTGTTGCAGTGGCCATGGGAGTGGATGCACTTGAACAATCTTGCATTCCAAATTTCTTTAGCAAATTTCTGGTGTACTTAGATTGACAGATAAAAGTGCCTTCTTCATTCTGCTTGACTTGAAGACCCAGAAAATAGCTAGGTTCCCCCATCATACTCATTTGATATCTTGACTGCATCAGTTTGGTAAACTTCTTGCAAAGTCTGTCATTTGTAGAACCAAAAATGATATCATCAACATATATTTGCACCAAAAGTAAGTCCTTTCCATGGTTGAGGTAGAACAGTGTTTTGTCAATAGTTCCTCTGTTAAATCCACTTTCCAGAAGAAACTTAGCTAAAGTCTCATACCATGCTCTTGAAGCTTGCTTAAGGCCATAAAGTTCTTTATCAAGCCTGTAGACATGATTTGGAAGTTTGGAATCTACAAAGCCTGGAGGTTGTTCAACATATACTTCCTCTTCCAATTATCCATTGAGAAAAGCACTTTTCACATCCATTTGAAAGATTGTAAACTTTTTGTGAGCAGCATAAGCCAAAAATATCCTTATGGCTTCCAATCTAGCAACTGGTGCAAATGTTTCATCATAATCAATTCCCTCATGTTGAGAATATCCTTTTGCAACTAGCCTTGCTTTATTCCTTATAATTATGCCATCACTATCAGTTTTGTTTCTGAACACCCACTTTGTACCAACAACAGATCTGTTCTTTTGTCTTGGCACTAGGGTCCAGAGTTTGTTTCTTTCAAATTCATTTAACTCTTCCTGCATTGCTTGCACCCAATCAGCAACTTGAAGAGCTTCTTCCACTTTCTTTGGTTCAGTCTGAGAAAGAAAAGAATTATATAGACATTCATTTGATGTAGCTCTTCTAGTACTGACACCTGCATCAGGATTTCCAATAATTAAGTCAGGTGTATGTGCTTTAGTCCACTTCCTTGCAGATGGAAGATTTTCTCTAGAACTGGATGCTCCCCCATGATCTATGCTGTCTTCATCAACATTTTCTGATGCTCCCCCTGAAATTATGCTCTCTGAGTTGGATCCTTCAGAATTTGAGTTTTCAGAATTATCAGCATTTGAGTTTCCAGAATTATCAGGACTTGGCCCATCAGAACTTGATGAATCAGAACTTGAAGAGCCTGTTGTAGATTCTGATGCTTCTTGAGATGTGGTTGTGTCACACCCCAACTTAAACCGCAGATTAAATATAGCTATTGGAAAAGCCCAATACTACCAACTATTACATCTGATTTTAAATACCGAGTCCTCACACAAAACTACTATCTCTTATTCTACCTGAGCTCGCACATAAGCATCAGCATCACAGGTCTTACGGGCAGTTTGCTTAAATCTAACCATAGCTGCTAGCTGTAATATCAGGGTAAAGCAAGGAGTGAGCAAAATGCTCAACAAGTGCTAACAGTACGATACAAAACATAAATCGAGATATATATTAAATAATGAGAATGATAATGATAACGAGGGATAAAACTATGGCTGATGGCATCATTTTTGCTTGTATCAAAACAATTTCAAAATCATATCTTAATCAAAATCATTTTATAACTCTACGGATTACAGCCGGTGATCAGCCGCGAAGTAATCCCGAACCTCGCTGGGTTCTAAAACATTAATGGGAATCCCTAGGCAACTTTTAAGCCTAATATAAGTGTGGAAAGGACTCGCGTCTCAGTCCAGATCCACCATTCAAGAAAACATTTATCTCCCTTTGGGACTGAAAACCCACATTTTATTTATTTCAAAAACTGATGCCGAATTATAACAAAAATCTCTTTTTACAGTAAACATTTTTATCAAGGAATTATAGATCAACTAGAAACACGGGAAATAAGGTACTGAATATCAGGGCCATGATTCACAAAACTATACTCTATTCAAGTAATTGAATGGTTTTCATATATCAAAGATTGGACTAGGGAATTTAGTGAGGCTATTGGATATTATAAAAGGGTAATGCCAAATTGGGCTTTAAGAAATGGTTTCTCATCAAGGTTCAAGTGATGGATCATCAAGAAGGTAAGCTTCATGAATACTAAGGGTGTTAGGGTATGCAAAAATGATCTTTAACTCATGATATATCAGAATTGTCAAGCTTTAGGATAAGAAAGAGGGTATCAATCAATGAGGAATCACGTTGGTAAGTATCTGACTATCAGAGTTCAAGGTAAGATTCTATGGGGGTTCAAGTTTCAGGTTGAGATATTAATACTTAAGAATCATTAGCATGTTAATCAAGAGGATCAATCAAGTATTACAACAACTCTTTATTTTATCATGGCATTTAACTATCATGAAAAGACTTTTGAACTACTTGTAATACGTACTCGAGAGTTCATGGCATCTCTATATAATTCAAAGATAAACATAAGATACGCTTGATTTAATATATCAAATGACACAGGATAGTTGTAGCAATGTATGAACTATTAGCAGTAAATACGAAGGTCAAGTTGAATCACTTTTCTCGAGAAAGGCTGGTCTGGTCTGACTGGTAGGAGCAACTGGAGCTTCACTCGACCTTTATGGAAAGTTTTCCCTCGTCTCGAGATCCTACATAAATAATAATAATCCTCATTATAATATATTCTCACCAACTTAACCTATTTACAACCCGAAATTAAACACGGATGGCACTTAGGCCTATATGCACTTAATTTTATATTCACTTTTAAATTAAAAATGTACACACATAGCCACATAATCACATATCATATATTAATACCAAATAACACCATATACACCATAATGCAACACTAGGCTTGGATGATCTCGACTCACAACTTAAGTCACTTGGTCGCTAAACTAGACAAAGTCTTCAAATTTTCGCTTCCTAACTCGATGTGCCTTTACTAAACTATCCAAAACCTATTGACCCTCACTTGTGCCTTTTGCTCTACTGACCTTATACTATCTTACAACTATGGTGGTCAACCTAAATCTCACTCCTAAATGTTCTAAAACTATGTGATAAGTGAAAGTGCTCACTGGTGCAAATTTCAGAATGACAACTATGGTTTCTTGAGTGCATTAGACACTCTTAAACTACAAGTTTTCCTTCAAAACTTTTACACAAGACTCTCCTGACCTAAGGGCATCTTACAAACTTGATGTGGCTCAAGGGCCTGGCTTGGGCCTTCTTGGGCCTAAGCTAAAAGTCCAAGGTTCCCATGTTTTTCTGGGCAGAAAACGCCCTGACTTGAATTAACTTGTGACACATGGTTCTAACTCATATCCTATGAACTATGGTTGGAAAAACTTCTCTGACACTCCCTCTAACTAAGACCCAACCGGGCCTAATAAGGGCCTACCCATGACATGGTCAAATCTCCCTATTTCTAAGTTGCAACAAAACTGTCCCCTGCTGGACAGATTTTGTTATTCTACTTGTGCACCTAACCAAATGACATGTAAACCTCCAACCAACACCTAAAACCTTTTATATACTCCCAATACTAACTTCTGGTGGCTTGGGCCTCAAAGTGCACATCAATGACATGGTCCAAACTCACTCTAAACCTCAGGGTACAAAACTGATTTTCTGCAGAAACTATAACTCTCCTTTCTCCAAGGTTTTGACTTGACAAACTCAACTACCAACAACCCAATACCCAAACAAAGACTTAAACATGGTGATCTACTGAACTAACTCCCTTATACTCAAAATAATTTTGGTGGAGATCATCCTTACCTAAGGTACAATTATGATAACACAAAAGAAACCACATTTCACAACTCACAAATCTTCATGCTTTTGAAACAACAAGATATGCATTTTTATGAAAGATAACCACGAATTATTACCATGCATCAAGGAGCATTAATCAATATTAACACCTTATTTCTACTGAAATTAAAGCTCACTAACAAAATCTTTCCAAATGATCAAAATCTTATAACATTCTAAGAGAAATCCACATGCATGCATGTCTTCAAGTTTTGCAAGCCAAACAACATGTTTTCTAAATATGTTTTACTAAGAAATTTACATGCAAGCCTAGAATCTAGATGATCACTTAGCATGCAAGGAGTTTCATCAAATTTTCACCATAAAATTCAAGCCATTATCACATAAACATGCAAAAATTGAACAAAGCAACAAGAATAGTCTTAAGGACAATTCATTCGGCTCCCCTATGGTCATGGCTGAATGAAATGGAAGGGAATGGTCATTTAATCATCAAGAGTTTCCTTCTCAAGACTCGGCACTTATTCATTCCTTGTAGTCCTCTCAAAAACCTAAACTCACAAGAATCAAGGTTGTACTTTGAGTTTCAACTAGAACCTTAACATGCAACTTTAAAACTTGAACTTTTTACTCAAAACTCTTTGGAATATATGTGATAATGGTATGGGAAGTAACATTTACTTGTGTAGAAGGTGGAAACTTGGTGGAGGAATAAAGAAAATGGGGAGGGGGTTGGTCTCGGCTGAAAACCCGAGAGGAGGGAGAGGAGGGCCGAGAGTGAGAGGGAGGAGGGAGGGAAGAAAGAGTGTGGTGGTGAGTGGAGTGTGAAATGATCATGGCACTTGCTTGTTTTATGGTTTTTGATTTGACAAAAATGAGTGGGAATGAGAATTGACAAGACTATCCCTCCACTAATACTTGGTTCATTTTGCATGCAAGGGTAAAGAAGGAATTTGGCTAGAAAAATAAGAGTTAGTGGGGTTGGAATTGTCCTCTTTGTCCTTGAAAAGAATGAAATGGTGGTTTGCATGCAAGGGCTTTCTTGTAATTTGCTAAATATGACAACTAAAATTTATAAAGATTTATTTTTATAAAATAAAATACAAGTTCAAAAATTATAAAATTTATACCATAAAATAACTTGGATTTTTAGAAATTTTATAAAACTACTTTTGAATTTTGTGAACAAGTAACTTTAAAAAAGATATTTATTCAAGGTTTAAGATATTCCTTATAAATCAAAAATGAAAGAAATAATTAAACTTTTGATTTGAAAAATCATACCACATATCGAAAATTTAAGACGCAGATATTCTCATTCACACAAGCATACAATAGTTGAATATATTGGCATTCGGCTTTATAATTACACCAAATTATATAATTAATATTACACAGAAATGCCGGTTGTAACATCTTCTCCCCCTTAAGGGATTCTGTCCCCAGAATCTAAGAGAACGGATGAGGATACCGGAAACGCATATCAGACTCTAACTCCCAAGTCGATTCTTCGACCTTAGGGTTCCTCCAAAGCACTTTTACTAACTTTACTGACTTATTTCTAAGGATCTTCTCTTGCCAGTCGAGTATTTTAACCGGTTGCTCCACAAATGACAGGTCTGCCTGAATTTCTACAGGTTCATATTCTATCACATGACTAGCGTCAGGATTATACTTCTTAAGCAACGACACATGGAACGCATTATGCTCGTGCTGATACTGAGGTGGTAAGGCCAACTCGTAGGCCACCTTCCCTACTTGACTCAAAATTTCAAAAGGACCTATGAATCTAGGTGCTAACTTTCCTTTCTTGCCAAATCTAGACAACCCTTTTCTAGGTGACACCTTCAACAAAATAGCTTCGCCAATTTGAAATTGAACATCCTTACGCGCTGGATCCGCATACTTCCTCTGTCTATCTTGAGCAGCAAGCAACCTTTTCTGAATTAACTTGACTGAATCATGCAACTGTTGTACCAATTCCGAGCCGAGAATCCTTCCTTCTCCTACTTCATCCCAACTTGTTGGTGATCTACATTTTCGCCCGTACAAAGCTTCGTATGGTGGCATGCCGATACTGGAATGATAGCTATTGTTGTAAGAGAATTCAATCAACGGCAAGTGATCGTCCCAACTTCCTGCAAAATTGATTGCACAACTGTGCAACATGTCTTCGATGGTTTGAATTGTCCTTTCACTCTGGCCATCAGTCTGCGGGTGGTATGCCGTGCTCATATTCAACTTCGTGCCAAGACATTCCTGAAATTGCTTCCAGAATCTCGAGTTAAATCGGGGATCTCTGTCTGAAACTATCGATACGGGTACTCCATGTCTTAGTACGATTTCACGCACGTACAGATGAACCAATTTGTCCAATGACGACTTCTCATGAATTGGAAGGAAATGCGCCGACTTCGTAAGACGATCAACTATAACCCATATTGCGTCATGCCCGGATTTCGTTCGCGGTAGTCCTACTATAAAGTCCATAGCGATATTTTCCCATTTCCATTCTGGAATCTTCAGGGACTGACTTAATCCGCTTGGTCGTTGATGTTCTGCCTTCACTTTCTGACAAGTATAACACTTCGCAACCCATTCTGCCACGTCTCGCTTCATATTTGGCCACCAAAAGTTCTTCTTTAAGTCTCGATACATCTTGGTACTTCCCGGGTGGATTAAAAATTTTGAATTGTGGGCTTCGTGTAGGATCTCATTCTTTAATTCAGGTACATGAGGAATCCAAATTCTGGAAGAGAACCTTAGTATCCCTTGCTCATCCCTTTGAGTATTAATCTCCTCTCCAGATAACTGATTCTTCTCTTTCTCCATTACTTTTTCTTGACACTTCTTTATCTTTTCCACTAGTGTTGGCTGAAAGGTCATTGCACGACAAACTTCCTCAACTTTTCCGCAAGCACAAAGTTCCAGTTCAAATCTCTCGATTTCTTCAGATAACTCTTTTGATGTTATCATCATATTCAGTATCTCCTTCCTACTCAGAGCATCGGCCACTACATTCGCCTTTCCAGGATGGTAATTTATCGAGCAGTCATAGTCCTTGATCAATTCCAGCCATCTCCTTTGCCTCATATTGAGCTCCTTCTGAGTGAAAATGTACTTTAAACTCTTGTGATCCGTGTAGATTTCACACTTCTCTCCGTAGAGGTAATGTCTCCAAATCTTAAGTGCGAACACTATGGCGGCTAGTTCCAAGTCATGCGTCGGGTACTTTAACTCATGCGGTTTCAACTGTCTTGACGCATATGCGATCACTTTACCGTATTGCATTAACACACAACCCAAACCCTTATATGAAGCGTTGCTGAAAATTATAAAGTTCCCTTGATCATCTGGTAGTACTAACACCGGAGCGGTTACCAATCTCTGTTTCAACTCTTGAAAGCTATCCTCACATTCTGCACTCCATTCAAATTTCTGATTCTTTCTGGTTAATTTGGTCAATGGCGTGGCGATTTTCGAAAAATCCTTGACGAACCTTCTATGGTATCCTGCCAACCCTAGAAAACTTCGCACTTCCGTAGGAGTCTATGGCCTCTCCCAACTCATAACTGCCTCAATCTTTGCCGGATCCACTTTAACTCCTTCATTTCCAATGACATGCCCCAAAAATTGAATTTCCTTTAACCAAAACTCACATTTGGTAAACTTGGCATACAACTTCTCTTGTCGAAGTATCTTCAATGCTATCTAGAGGTGCTGCTTATGTTCTTCTTCCGACTTAGAATAAATAAGGATGTCATCAATGAATACCACGACAAATTTATCCAAATACTTCTTAAATACCCGATTCATCAGATCCATAAATGCGGCTGGAGCGTTGGTCAATCCAAATGGCATTACTAGGAATTCATAATGCCCATATCTGGTCCTAAATGTTGTCTTGGGAATATCTTCTTCTTTGATCTTTAATTGATGGTATCCCGATCTCAAGTCGATCTTTGAAAAGCATTTTGCTCCCTTCAGCTGATCAAAAAGGTCATCTATTCTTGGTAGCGGGTAGCGGTTCTTGATCGTCACCTTATTCAACTCCCGATAATCTATGCATAGCCGCATACTCCCATCTTTCTTCTTGACAAACAGAGCAGGTGCTCCCCATGGCGACGTACTTGGCCGTATCACTCCTTTATCTAACAATTCTTGTAGCTGGCTCACCAACTCTTTCATTTCTGCTGGTGTCATCCTATATGGGGCCTTTGAAACTGGTTCCGTGCCTGAAGCAAGGTTGATCTCGAACTCGATTTGTCGATCTGGTGGTAAGCCTGGTAGTTCATCGGGAAACACATCGGGAAACTCTTTAACTACGGGGATATCTTCTATGCTGGGACTGCCTTTTACTGAATCCACTACATACGCTAGGAATGACTCACAACCTTTTCTAAGTAGCTTCTTAGCCTGAACAATTGTAAGAAATAGCTGTTCTTGCCTCTGCCCCTTAAATACTACCTTCTCTCCACTCTTCGTCTTTAAATACACTTTCTTGGTCTTACAATTAATCTGAGCGTTATTCTCTCCTAATCAATCCATACCTAAAATTATATCAAACTCCCCCAACTTGAAGAGTATCAAGTCGGCTGAAAACTTATATCCTGAAATGTCGATCTCACACTTCGGACATAATTGATTCACAGGAATCTTCTCTTGGTTCGCAATTACCACATTTACTACCTCACTCATAATCATTTTATCACATTGAAGCTTATCAACAAAAGTTTCTGATATGAAAGATCTTGTTGCTCCCGAATCAATCAATACTTTAGCTTTGACATTATTGAGTAAAAGTGTACCTGCTATCACCTCAGAATTCTGAACAGCATCCTTCATCTTCAGATCAAATGTCCTTGCTGTTGCTTGCGGGGTTGGTGCGGGTGGTGGAGGTAATGCTAATACCTCGGCTGACACGCTTGCACTGGTACTTGCCACGTTCATCAGAGCTTTGACTGGTGCGGTTGCCTTGCACTCCCTAGCTATGTGTCCAGTTCTCCCACACTTATAACATGTAACTCCTGGCTTCGGTATCTTGCACTCATTTGCCAAATGTCCCTTCTGATTACACCTATAGCATATCATGCTCAGCTTATTATATAGTCCAGGGTGCCTTCTTCCACAGTGTTTGCACTCCGGTCTCTGGAACCTGTTTTCTCCAACTTGCCCTTGGCTCACCTGATTGTTCCCCTTCAATTCATGCCTTTTGCCCAAATTTCCTTTCTTTTGAAAATTTCCGCCCTTATGGAAACCAATCCTCTTTACATTCCGATCTTGTGAACTTCCTGCTTCAGACTTTTCTCCATAAAATGGAACCTTCCTCTTCTTGTTATCCCTTTCCTTCCTTGACTGCGTCCCATTATTCTCAATCAGAGCAGCTTTCTGTACTACTATCGCGTACGTTTCAAGCTCAAACATAGCCACTCTATCTCTGATCCAAGGCTCCAATCCTTGATGAAATTTCTTTGCTTTTTCCTCCTCAGTGCTGGTATACTTTGTCACAAACCTTGACAACTCAGTAAACTTCTTCTCATACTCCAGTACAGTCATGTTCCCTTGCTTCAGCTCCAAAAATTTAAGCTCCATCTGATTCTGCATGTATTAGGGTAATACTTGTCCAGAAATAACTTCTTAAATCTCTCCCAAGATACCTGCTGAGTGACTTACATAGCTTTTACTGATTCCCACCAATAGATGACTTATCCCTTCAAGAAGTAAGTAGCATACGGCGTCTTCTGATATTCTCCTAACTGTACCAACTCAAAAGCCATTTCCATCTCCTTGATCTATGTGTTAGCTATCACTGGATTAGTGGTATCATGAAATGCAGGTGGATTCACATTCTGAAAAGCCTTGAAAGTGACAATTTGTCTAGGTGGTACTGGTGGTTCAGGTGGTTGGTGTGGTTCACGGTTATCTTGGTTTTCAATTCGTTATTGAAGAGTTAGTTGTTGTTGAGCTATAGCATTGGTTTATTGTTGCAAAGTTTCCAGTAGTCGAAGAATGTTTGGGTCTGTGGTGGATGTGGTTGTTGGGTTCTTCTTTTTGGGAGGCATGATCCTGAAATAAGAGTTATGTCAAAACAGATATGAATGATAAAATGATTCGAGGGTATCGCATGGCATTCTTATTTACATATGGGGTCAAGTTTCCAAATTAAGCAGATATGGTGATGCATATAAAAAACATAAAATAACAGTTGAGAGCAAATGGAATAACAGGATTAGGACAAAGTCTGATTCTAGGAATAACAGGCTTATTTAAAGGAAACAATGGAAATAACTGGGGATTCCACAGAGTCTGATAGTACAACAACATGAAAGGTAAATGGAAAAAACTAAGGCTCCACTCCATCTGAATGGGGCTTGGTAGTCTTTTCCTCTCGAAGCGTCTTCACAATGCTCTGGAGCTCATCCGCCACCATCTGAATGACATACTGGCTGGTGTGGTCCCGGTGTGCTGGCATCTCCTCAAGCTTAGTGTTGACGTACTGAACCAAGGTCTCAAGTCTCGCAGTCATCTGCTCCTTGGGCTTTCCTTCGTAGTTTCGGCTGTCCGGATACACGTTCTTCAGTCGGTCTATCAGTCGGTCGTACTTGCCCTAAAGCATGTCGAACTCGCGCCTCAACTCAGCATACACAGTGAAAGCAATAGTGTCGTCCGACCCAGAGGATGACGAGGAATACGCCCTTTGCTGACAACCAATAAGAGGAGTATTAATAATAAATTTACTTAACCTACCCTCTCGCATAATATCTATAACCTACACACATATCCTATAACCTATTTGGGCTGTCCAGGGACTCTAAACCGTAGCTCTGATACCAAAACCTGTCACACCCCAACTTAAACCGCAGATTAAATATAGTTATTACAACATTTTAAAAGAAATAACATAACCAAATCCAAGATCTTACAGTTTAGGGTTTGGAACAGCCCAATACTACCAACTATTACATCTGATTTTAAATACCGAGTCCTCATACAAAACTACTATCTCTTATTCTACATGAGCTCGCACATAAGCATCAGCATCACAGGTCTTACGGGCTGTCTGCTTGAATCTAACCATAGCTGCTAGCTGTAATATCAGGATAAAGCAAGGAGTGAGCCAAATGCTCAACAAGTGCTAACAGTACGATACAAAACATAAATCGAGATATACATTAAAGAATGATAATGGAAAGACATAACCAATGATAACGAGGGATAAAACTATGGGTGATGGCATCATTTTTGCTTGTATCAAAACAATTTCAAAATCATATCTTAATCAAAATCATTTTATGATGCTACGGATTACAACCGGTGATCAGCCGCGAAGTAATCCCGAACCTCGCTGGGTTCTAAAACATTAATGGGAATCCCTAGGCAACTTTTAAGCCTAATATAAGTATGGAAAGGACTCGCGTCTCAGTCCAGATCCACCATTCAAGAAAACATTTATCCCCCTTTGGGACTGAAAACCTACATTTTATTTATTTCAAAAACTGATGCCGAATTATAACAAAAATCTCTTTTTACAGTAAACATTTTTATCAAGGAATTATAGATCAACTAGAAACACGGGAAATAAGGTACCGAATATCAGGGCCATGATTCACAAAACTATACTATATTCAAGTAATTGAATGGTTTTCATATATCAAAGATTGGACTAGGGGATTTAGTGAGGCTATTGGATATTATAAAAGGGTAATGCCAAATTGGGCTTTAAGCAATGGTTTCTCATCAAGGTTCAAGTGCTGGATCATCAAGAAGGTAAGCTTCATGAATACTAAGGGTGTTAGGGTATGCAGAAATGATCTTTAACTCAGGATATATCAGAATTGTCAAGCTTTAGGATAAGAAAGAGGGTATCAATCAATGAGGAATCACGTTGGTAAGTATCTGACTATCAGAGTTCAAGGTAAGGTTCTATAGGGGTTCAAGTTTCAGGGTGAGATATTAATACTTAGGAATCATTAGCATGTTAATCAAGAGGATCAATCAAGTATTATAACAACTCTTTATTTTATCATCGCATTCAACTATCATGAAAAGACTTTTTAACTACTTACAATACGTACTCGAGGGTTCATGGCATCTCTATATAATTCAAAGATAAACATAAGATACGCTTGATTTAATATATCAAATGACACAGGATAGTTGTAGCAATGTATGAACTATTAGCAGTAAATACGAAGGTCAAGTTGAATCACTTGCCTCGAGAAAGGCTGGTCTGGTCTGACTGGTAGGAGCAACTGGAGCTTCACTCGGCCTTTATGGCAAGTTTTCCCTCGTCTCGAGATCCTACATAAATAATAATAATCCTCATTATAATATATTCTCACCAACTTAACCTATTTACAACCCGACACTAGGCTTGGATGATCTCGACTCACAACTTAAGTCACTTGGTCGCTAAACTAGACAAAATCTTCAAATTTTGGCTTCCTAACTCGATGTGCCTTTACTAAAATATCCAAAACCTATTGACCCTCACTTGTGCCTTTTGCTCTACTGACCTTATACTATCTTACAACTATGGTGGTCAACCTAAATCTCACTCCTAAATGTTCTAAAACTATGTGATAAGTGAAAGTGCTCAATGGTGCAAATTTCAGAATGACAACTATGGTTTCTTGAGTGCATTAGACATTCTTAAACTAAAGGTTTTCCTTCAAAACTTTTACACAAGACTCTCCTGACCTAAGGGCATCTCACAAACTTGATGTGGCTCAAGGGCCTGGCTTGGGCCTTCTTGGGCCTAAGCTAAAAGTTTAAGGTTCCCCTGTTTTTCTGGGCAGAAAACGCCCTGACTTGAATTAACTCGTGACACATGGTTCTAACTCATATCCTATGAACTATGGTTGGAAAAACTTCTCTGACACTCCCTCTAACTAAGGCCCAACAGGGCCTAATGAGGGCCTACCCATGACATGGTCAAATCTCCATATTTCTAAGTTGCAACAAAACTGTCCCCTGCTGGACAGATTTTGTTATTCTACTTGTGCACCTAACCAAATGACATGCAAACTTCCAACCAACACCTAAAACCTTTTATATACTCCCAATACTAACTTCTGTTGGCTTGGGCCTCAAAGTTCACATCAATGACATGGTCCAAACTCACTCTAAACCTCAGGGTACTAAACTGATTTTCTGCAGAAACTATAACTCTCCTTTCTCCAAGGTTTTGACTTGACAAACTCAACTACCAACAACCCAATACCAAAACCAAGACTTAAACATGGTGATCTACTGAACTAACTCCCTTATACTCAAAATAATTTTGGTGGAGATCATCCTTACCTAAGGTACAATTATGACAACACAAAAGAAACCACATTTCACAACTCACAAATCTTCATGCTTCTGAAACAACAAGATATGCATTTTTATGAAAGATAACCACGAATTATTACCATGCATCAAGGAGCATTAATCAATATTAACACCTTATTTCTACTGAAATTAAAGCTCACTAACAAAATCTTTCCAAATGATCAAAATCTTATAACATTTTAAGAGAAATCCACATGCATGCATGTCTTCAAGTTTTGCAAGCCAAACAACATATTTTCTAAATATGTTTTACCAAGAAATTTACATGCAAGCCTAGCATGAGCTATATCTAGATGATCACTTAGCATGCAAGGAGTTTCATCAAATTTTCACCATAAAATTCAAGCCATTATAACATAAACATGCAAAAATTGAACAAAGCAACAAGAATAGTCTTAAGGACCATTCATTCGGCTCCCCTATGGTCATGGCCGAAGGAAATGGAAGGGAATGGCCATTTAATCATCAAGAGTTTCCTTCTCAAGACTTGGCACTTATCCATTCCTTGTAGTCCTCTCAAAAACAACCCTAAACTCACAAGAATCAAGGTTGTACTTTGAGTTTCAACTAGAACCTTAACATGCAACTTTAAAACTTGAACTTTTTACTCAAAACTCTTTGGAATATATGTGATCATGGTATGGGAAGTAACATCTAGTTGTGTAGAAGGTGGAAACTTGGTGGAGGAATGAAAAAAATGGGGAGGGGGTTGGTCTCGGCTGAAAACGCGAGAGGAGGGAGAAGAGGGCCGAGAGTGAGAGGGATGAGGGAGGGAAGAAAGAGTGTGGTGGTGAGTGGAGTGTGAAATGATCATGGCACTTGCTTGTTTTATGGTTTTTGATTTGACAAAAATGAGTGGGAATGAGAATTGACAAGACTATCCCTCCACTTATATTTGGTTCATTTTGCATACAAGGGTAAAGAAGGAATTTGGCTAGAAAAATAAGAGTTAGTGGGGTTGGAATTGTCCTCTTTGTCCTTGAAAAGAATGAAAGGGTGGTTTGCATGCAAGGGCTTTCTTGTAATTTGCTAAATATGACAACTAAAATTTATAAAGATTTATTTTTATAAAATAAAATACAAGTTCAAAAATTATAAAATTTATACCATAAAATAACTTGGATTTTTAGAAATTTTATAAAACTACTTTTGAATTTTGTGAACAAATAACTTTAAAAAAGATATTTATTCAAGGTTTAAGATATTCCTTATAAATAAAAAATGAAAGAAATAATTAAACTTTTGATTTGAAAAATCATATACCACATATCGAAAATTTAAGACGCGGATATTCTCATTCACACAAGCATACAATAGTTGAATATATTGGCATTCGGCTTTATAATTACACCAAATTTTATAATTAATATTACACGGAAATGCCGGTTGTAAGAGGTTGTATCTTCAGTATGCCCCCCCTGCACAGGTGCATCATCTTTTGGCGTAGTCACCACAGTTTTAATAACATCAGAGTTTGCAATATCAGGATTTAGACTGTCAGAATTTACAGTATCAGAATTTACAACTTTATTTTCAAATCTCAGCTGATCATGATCATTGAAATCTTCAAGTCCAGTAATCTTCTTATCATCAAAAGAGATATTGATAGATTCCATGACAACCCTTGTTCTTATGTTGTAGACTCTGAAGGCTTTTGTGGAAAGTGGATATCCAACAAAAATTTCTTCATCAGCTTTTTAATCAAAATTAGATAGCTGTTCAGGTTGAGTCTTAAGAATAAAACACTTGCATCCAAATATATGAAAATACTTTAGATTTAGATTCTTTTTCTTCACCATCTCATATGGTGTTTTTCCATGCTTGTTAATGAGTGTTGCATTCTGAGTAAAACAAGCAGTCTGCACAGTTTCAGCCCAAAAGTAGGTTGGCAACTTTGCTTCATCAAGCATAGTTCGTGCAGCTTCAATAAGAGTTCTATTCTTTCTTTCAACAACTCCATTTTGCTGTGGAATTCCAGGAGCAGAAAATTCCTGCTCTATTCCATGGTCTTTGCAGAACTCTTCCATGATCAAATTCTTGAACTCAGTGCCATTATCACTTCTTATAATCTTCACAGAATCTTTGACCAATTTATCCAGTTGCTTGACATGATCAATCAAAATAGATACAGTTTCACTTTTTGTGTACAAGAAATACACTCATGTGTATCTGGTGAATTCATCCACTATGACCATAGCATATTTCTTCTTTGTAATAGACATGACATTTACTGGACCAAATAGATCAACATGTAGTAGGTGATAAAGCTCAAGAATTGATGATTCAGTCTTGCTCTTGAATGAAGATTTTCTTTGTTTTGCCTTCTGACATGAATCATAAAGGCCATCAGGAGCAAATACTGATTTTGGCAGTCCTCTCACAAGATCTTTCTAGACTAGTTCATTTATATTGTTGAAATTTAAATGAGAGAGTTTCTTGTGCCAATTCCAGCTTTCTTCAATTGATACTCTACTTAACAGATAGATTGCAGAACCATTAGTACTTGTTGAAAGCTTGGCTACATAAATGTTACCATGCATGTATCCTTTCAGAACAACTTTTCCTGTAGATTTGCTTACAACTTCATAGTGTTCTTCAAAGAAATCCACATGATAACCTCTGTCACAGATTTTACTAACACTGAGCAGATTGTGTTTAAGTCCTGAGACCAGAGCTACTTTCTCAATGATGACATTCCCAAGATTGATATTGCCATATCCCAGTGTTTTTCCAATGTTGCCATCTCCATAAGAAACACTTGGGCCAGCTTCCTCCACAAAGTCTGATAGCAGGGCTTTACTTCCAGTCATATGTCCTGAACATCCACTATCCAGAACTAGGATGTTTTTCATGTTGCCCTGCAATCACAAAGACCATTAATGATTAGTTTTAAGGACCCAGACTTGCTTGGATCCTTTGGCCCTATTAAGTTTGTTAACATTTACAGCGGATTTAGTATCAGAGTTTAGGTTAACAGTTTTCTTATCAGCATTTACAGTATCAGACTTTGCATCAGAACTTATACTAGAAGGAACAATGCTAACTTTCTTTAAAGAAGGTTTTATTTGATAATAATTTTTATTCCCAGTGGACTAACAATGAGATTTACAGAAGGGGGGTTGAATGTAAATCTCAAAACTTTTTCAAGTTTTGAGCAGTTTCTAGGTTATGTGTTTTGAAGAACAAGTGTGTATGAATTGCTTTGAGCTAATGCAAATAGATATATATATTCAAACACAAATGTAAAGAACACAACAGACTTAAAAACTTTTCTGGTGGATTTGTTGTTCCACCAGAGATGTGTTATTTCAGAAAATCTGTGATTCAAAGAATTAAATCACAGCTGCTTCCTAGTACAAACTAGATGATTTTCTCTCTAGATTTTTCTAAACAGCTCTGGAAAATTCACTCTCTAATTACTAGATGCTACTTGGTTTATATATCACCAAGTTTACAAGTGAAGAAAAAACTGTAAAATATAATTAAAAGATTCTTCACATGTTTCTTCTTTATTTCTCAATCCAATGCAATTTAGGTTTAGCTGTTAATCTTTAAATACTTCCTTGTTTGCACCAGAATGGAAATGCTGCATTTTCTTGATTCCTCCTAGAGGCTGCCACATTCCAGTTTATCTCTGTCAACCCATGTGCCTCTGTCAGCTTATGAATTGTCACTATCAACTGCTATTGAACTAAGCATCCGTTGAAGCTTTCATACGTTGATGACTTTATCCGTTGAAGCTCTATCCGTTGATGCATTAGCAGTTGAAGCTTTACCCGTTGAAGCACTCATCCGTTGATGGATGTTATCCGTTAAAGCTTTAGAGACATCCATTGAAGCTTTGTTTCTCATCCGTTGAAGGCTTTTAATATCAGTTGATACTACTTCACTTATATAAAATTACAAGACATGAGATATTTACACTTAGCCCTCCTATTTGCATATCCACTAGTAGTCAACATGACTGATAATTTCCCACAACATCTAAGAATTATAACTTAAATACAGAGAATGAAATATGCTACAATACTAGACTTATTTCTAAGTAAAGCTGCTCCTTCAACGGATAGCCAAGATGGTCTTATCCGTTGAGGCTACAAACACTAGATTTCTACTTAAGTGTTTTGTTTAACTTATCATCAAACTAATACACATATTCTTAACAATCTCCCCCTATTTATGTCTACTAGAACTGTAGGCATAAATTTGGGTTTAACTTGATGATAAAAAAACACTTGACAAACATATGAACTGAAAGAAAATAGAAATTCAAAAGTGCTACAAAAATGTGTATACTGAGATAGAATTGAAGAATTACATTGTTTCCAAGGGTGCTCCTTTAGCCTGAGTAGATTAATTTCTTTTCCTTTGATCCCTTATTTTCTTCCCTAGCCTCTTATCATTCTCCTCTATTTGGAGTTGGAGTTGTCTGTAGAATTCAGCTTCATCTTCTTCATTGATGTCCAACTTAGATTGCATATCCTTGAGAGTTTCATTACTGGAAATCTTGAGTTGATCTTCAAGTCTGAAAAATCTTCTGACTCCTTTATTGTCTCTGAACTCCATCAGCCAATGAGGTGATTTATGAACTGTAATTCCTCTCTCTGGTATGAGTAATGTTCTAGGCAAGGCATTGGGCTCCCACCAAGTTTTCCTTATGTTGGAAATCTTGTTGAGAATCTCAGTTTTGGCAGTCCTGGTAAAGCCAGAATCCCTTTTTATAGCTGAGTAGACTCTAACCAAGATAGAGTAGCCTTCATTCAGAATTCTGTAAAGAGGCCAAGTCCTTTCCCCACTTCCTTTGTATTTGAACACTAGTCTTTCTGGAAGCTGTCTGTAGGCGTCTATTCCCCTTACTTCCTCCAGCTTATCCAGATAGAGTTCAATGTCTGAAAATTCATTTATGTCACAGATGTGAACATAATCATCCTTTGAGGCTTGTGGCTTAGGCTTAGGCTTCTGAGTGAATATGATTGAGGTTAGAGGAGGTGTTGATTTGATTTTTCTTTTCTGTTTCTTTGATGGTGGAGAAGTGGTTAAGAAAGTGGGCAATTTGATGGTGTCCCAATCAATTGGTTCCTCCTTAGGAGTGATTGTTTCACCATGGATGTTTGTGAAGGGGTCAGGTACAATGGGTTCAGGAATAGAAGGTAGTGGTTTGGATTTTGATTGGGTTTCTTCAGTTTCATCTACAATTTTCCTTTTTGCATTGGCCTTCTTTCTGTTCCCTCTCTGCCATTCCTTTCTTTCCTTGCTTCTTTCTTCCACATCATCATTAAGCATGTCCCCCATACCTACATCTTCACCCTTGTCTTCAATTTCTTTCTTTTCTTCAGCTTGACTTGACTTTAGCTGTTTTTCAAGCTTTGCTTGTGCTCTTTTGTCAGCTTTTAGCTTTTTAGCTTCTTCCTTCAACCTTCTGATTTCTTCCCTCTTGGCTATTGAGAATTTGGGATGTCCTTGTATCACACAGATACTCTTTCCCTCTCTAAAGATAATAGCCATATTCATCCTTTCAACCACATCCTTGGTCTCCTTGTGCTTCATGATATTACCACCCAAAACCTTGTCTTCATCAGGCTTTGGAAGAGGAAAATCCACTCCTTTCAACTGAGCAAGGCTTAGAGGGTTCTTTGTAGAGTCCTTGTTGGATCTGTTGTTGGGCTTGAGAACCATAGGTTTCAGATTCTTGGAAGAAGTCTCTCTAACCTTATTCCTTCTTACTGGGTTGAGCTCCATAATGATTGGCTCCACTTTTGTGCTATGCTTCACAGATTGTGATTTTGAAGTTGTAGAACCAAAAATTTGTTGTATCCTTTCATCAATTTTCCTCTTTTGCTCTTTGACTTTCATCTCAGCTGCTGCTATTTGGATTAGATCAATTCCATCAAGCTTTCCTTTGATTTGAAGTGTTGGAGAAGTGGTGATGGCAGGAACTAGCACTTTAGATATTTGAACTTTTGTTGATGGATCTCCTTCCCCTTCCCCTTTATTCTCCCCCTTTTTGTTATCATCAAGGATAGGGGTCAAGCCTTATGCTTTTGCCAGCTGCAATAGTAGACTTGTCTGAGATTGTTGATTTTGAAGAATGGTGACCACAGAGTCTTCAATGACTTGAACTCTGTTTTCCAACTTGGCTAGCCTTTTGTCAGCATCAGATTCTCTCCTCAATCTCAGCAACAAATCTTGCATTGTACCATAAGGCATGACTGAATCCAACTTCTCAGAATTGTAAGATTTCAGATCAGCAATATCCTTCTTGAGTTCATCCATACTCAAATTTTGCCTGATGTGCTGCAACTGCAAGAGATGTAGAGAGTCTAGATGAGCTTACAGAATAGCCTTGGTACCAGCATCTGTAGTCTCCTGAAGGGCCTTTTGAATAGCCATGACTTGCCTGACCAAAGCTACACCAAACTGTCCTGGTGTGGATTTCTTTGTCCATGCCCATTCAGGTAAATCTGGAACAGAACTTGGGCCTGCATCTCCCCCTAAGTTCATGCTCCCATCCAAAGAATTAGAGTCATCATCATTAGAATTTACTTCAAATTCTTCAGATGGCTCACCAGCTGGAGAAGGCATCCTATTAACAGCAGCTTTATCTCTTTGAAGAGATTCTGAAGTATGCACAATGTTCAAAGTCTGCTCTGCCTCCACATTGCCCTGAGCAGCCAACAGTTGATAGGCTGAAATAGGATGAGTAAAAGTGTCAGCATCCAAGGAAATGTTATCAATCTCAGCTTTGTAATGTTGCTGAAATTATCTTTCCTTTTCAGCATCATCCATAATCATTGACTCACTAGCAATGGCTGGATCCACCCTTATAGCTTCTGTATCTGATTTTCTCTCATTTTCTCTATATTCTTACATCAGGGGCTCCCCCTGGCTCACACACACCCTCACACCCTCACCCTCACCTGCTAAGGTGGCACTCCCCTCACTCACTTTTGCCATGCTTGAAGAAATAGTATGCATAGTTTGACTCTCAACCTCTCCTTTTGCCTGGGAGCAACCCAGCCTCTCACTCAAATTATCACTCCCTTCCCTCAATCCTAGAAGTGATTGTATAGTAACCATGTTTCTACACTTGGAATTGATTCAGTTATATGTGTAGAGACCATCAACGGATACGGAGTATTCGTTGAAGTGGAAACTGATGATATCAACGGATAACTGCTGTTAAGCTTATCCGTCGAAGAACAACCACTTGTCAATGGATGAGAGATATCCGTTGAAGAAGGAAAAGATGTAGATTTTGAAAGTGACATAATTGTGGAATCTGTGTGAATTGATTTTAAGTGAGGTGACACAGATTCTTCAACTAAGTCTGAAAGAATTGGCTGATGATCCAACAAATCATCTAAAAGATGATGATCACCAGGATTTGAGTGGGGCTCCTCCCTGAGTTTTAAAGAGGGAGAATCAGGAATTGATGTGAATATCATATCCACATCCAGAGATGGTGATGGAGAATTTGGTGATTGATGTGTGTCTATTTTGAGAGAATGGGGCTGTGACTCCACATTTGTTGGAGCCACATCAAGCTGAATTTGAGAAGGCAAAGATACTGGTGGATGTATCTGTGCAGTGTGTGCCCCCTGTGTTGTAACTAGGGTTTTAGCCTTCTTTCTTCTTGAAAAGGCTTTGATAGGTGAATGTGTGTCTTCAGTGTCCCTCCCTCTTTTGTTTTGTGTCCCTGGTTGGGGACTATTTTCAATAGCTGCATCCTTTTGGAAGGATGCAACTAGGGATGTGTTTGACTCCTTTTGAACCACCACAGTCTTTTGAGAAACTGTGGCTTGGCTGGCTAGGGTACCACTCACCTCTCCCACCTTATCTTGGGGGGTTTCTTGATGTTTACCCCTCCCCTCACCACTCACACCCTGTTCACTCCCTTCAGGGTTTATGGTAGTTGTTACAACTGTTGTCTTTTGAGAAACAACAGAGGTGGTTTTCTTTGACTTGTGTTTTGGAATTTTAGTTTTGGTGGCTTTGGTAGGAATATGTTTGGACAAAGACACAGATTCCATTTCCACAATAGAAGGCAAAGAAACAATAGGGTTGGAAGAAGTAGGAGTTGCAGAAGTATTTACCTCACTTACCTGAGGTGCATTCATTATTTGTAAATATACCAATGGCACCTGGCTGTTGAGGTTAATTCTCAAAAGGTCTGCAAGGACCCTTTTCTCTTGTGCCCAGCATTTGAGTTTATTGCTCTTATTAGTTATGACCAAACCTTCGGCAATATGGTTAGCTAATAACATAAAGAATCTAGCATAGTAGATGTTATGAGTTCTATTAGCTTTGTTACCTAACCTGGAACCTAATTCTAGAATGACATAGTTGCTAAAATTAAAGTACCTATCAGAAACTAGCATATTGAGCATATTAACAAGAGATGAAGTTATGGCATCAAAATTGCTAATCTTCCCAGAGAAAACTTGATAAAGGCATCTCCAAGAAAGCTCCATTCTTTCCTAAGGCCCTTTCTTCTAATGCTCCCTAAACTAGCAGAATCAAAAGAATAGCCTATGGAATCTAACATAGCAGATACATCATTATCAGTGTGTGATGTCATGGCATTATTCTCAGGTAGCTTAAAGCAAGACTGTATATCATCACAGTTAATACCGTAATCCTTACCTTTGAGAGAGAAAGCAATGGTCATATCTGTAGAGTTGAACTCTGCAGTTGTCCAAATCTCCTCAATTACCTCACAATAGATAGTTGGGGCTTCCAGCATTGCATAGCTTAGTTTGCAGTTCTTGATGAAGTCCATCATCTTGTGATAATCTGAGTGGGCTTCATTCTTTTCCACGAAAGCTACGAAATTGTTCTTTTCATAAACAAAGTCAGACTGTGACATAATCTTGACTACTGGTGCCATTGTTGTGAGTAGATGTTGCAGAGAAAGGCTTGAGAGTTTTGGGAGAGAAAGAGAGTAAAAATTGCAAGAAAGTGTAAAGTGAAAATAAGAATTCAATGGGCTTTTATACTTTCTTGAATTAAAACATAAATAAAATGATTAAATGATACTTTTAAGTAAATTACAACCGTTTGAGAATAAAGAAAACTGTAAAAATTCTGAAAACTGCCTTTAATACAAATACATACAACTGTGTATATATGTATCAACGGTTAAGTAAACGAATCAACGGCTGTGACTCACTTAAAGTAACTGATGTGACACTTCAACGGATGAGGTAAATAGTTATCCGTTGAAGATTGACACTATTTTATCCGTTGAAGGATAAAATTACCAGAAATGTATTTGTCTTTCAACGGATAATAAATATCCGTTGATAGAACAATTTTGGCTTTCAGCGGATAGGGAATATCCATTGATAGAATAAACTTTACTTAAAGCCAACTTTGTTCTTGCCACAAATTCATTTCAGGCTACAAAGCAGATTATAATGAGGACAAGTATTTATGAATAATTAAGCATACCTAGCTCACTTACCAATCTTGTGAATGTTGATTCATCAAGTGGCTTGGTAAATATGTCTGTAATCTGCTTTTCACTTGGAACAAAATGAAGTTCAACTGTACCTTTCATCACATGTTCCCTTATGAAGTGGTACTTGATGTCAATGTGCTTGGTTCTTGAGTGTTGCACTGGATTTTCAGTAATGGCAATGGCACTTGTGTTGTCACTGAATATAGGAATTTTGTCAACAGTTAGTCCATAGTCAAATAGTTGATTCCTCATCCACAGTATCTGTGCACAGCAACTACCAGCAGTAATGTACTCAGCTTCGGCTGTTGAGGTTGAAACAGAATTTTGCTTCTTGCTGAACCATGACACAAGCTTATTCCCTAGAAATTGACAGGTGCCAGTTGTGCTTTTCCTGTCTATTTTGCAACCTGCATAATCTGCATCTGAGTAGCCAATAGATCAAAACCAGATTCTCTAGGGTACCAAATTCCTAGATTTGGAGTCCCTTTGAGATATCTGAAAATCCTTTTAATAGCAACTAAGTGAGACTCTTTAGGGTCAGCTTGAAATCTAGCACAGAGACATGTAGAAAACATTATATCAGGTCTACTAGCAGTTAAATATATAAGTGAGCCAACCATGCCTCTATAACTTGAAATGTCTACATACTTTTCAGCCTTGTTTAATTCAAGCTTGGTGGCAATGGCCATGGGAGTTTTTGCAGATGAACAATCCATTAAGTCAAACTTCTTTAAAAGATCATAAATATATTTAGTTTGACTAATGAAAATTCCACCACTAACTTGTTTAACTTGTAAACCAAGAAAATAAGTTAGCTCTCCCATCATGCTCATTTCATATTTACTTTGCATTAATTTAGCAAACTTTTTACAAAGCTTATCATCTGTAGAGCCAAATATAATATCATCTACATAAATTTGGACAAGTATTGTAGAGCCATTAACATTTCTAAATAAAAGAGTTTTGTCAACAGTACCTCTTTTGGAGTGATTATCTAGAAGAAATTTTGACAAAGTCTCATACCAGGCTTTAGGTGCTTGCTTTAGTCCATAGAGTGCTTTCAACAGATAATATACATAGTCTGGAAAATTTGGATCTTCGAATCCTGGAGGTTGGCTTACATAAACTTCTTCCTCCAATTCCCCATTCAGAAATGCACTCTTGACATCCATTTGATAGACCTTGAAATTGGCATGGGCTGCATAGGCTAGAAAGATTCTAATGGCTTCAAGTCTGGCAACTGGAGAAAATGTCTCATCAAAATCTATTCCCTCTTGTTGAGAATAGCCTTTAGCAACCAATATGGCTTTATTCCTTATGACAATGCCATTTTCATCCATCTTGTTTCTGAATACCCATTTTGTGTCAATAGAACTCTTGTTCTTAGGCTTGGGTACCAGCTTCCATACTTTGTTCCTTTCAAATTGGTTTAGCTCCTCTTGCATTGCTAAAATCCAATTTGGATCCAATAGAGCTTCTTCCACTCTTTTAGGTTCCTCTTGTGATAGAAAGCTACTATACAGACATTCATCTTGAGTAGCCCTTCTAGTTTGTACTTTAGATGTAGCATCCCAATGATCAGTTCAAAAGGGTGATTCTTGGTCCATTTCCTTTGAGGTGGTAGATTAGCTCTAGATGAGGTTGCCTCAGTATTGTCATGATGTGAAATAGAGTGTTGATTGGTTGAAACTCCCCCTGTATTGCTGATCCTTTGAAAGGAATTGGGAGTTCTATCAACTGATGAAGTGAAATGATTATCCGTTGATAGACTGTGATCAACGGATGCTTCATTATGAACTTCAACGGATGATGCACTTTGTCTTTCAACGGATGCTGCATTGCTTCTATCAACGGAAGCTGAATTATGACTTTCAACGGATGCAGCATTCTGTGCATTATCCAAAGGCAGATTTTGAATTCTTTTTGAGGTGCCTTCTCCATCATTCTCATCTTCACTATTATCACAATATATCTCAATATTGTCAAATTTGAGTCCTTCATGATGTCCCTCATCTGTTAGTCCATCAATCTTTTTATCATCAAACACAACATGCACAGATTCCATGACAATGTTGGTTCTTAGATTATAGACCCTATATGATTTTCCAGCAGAATAACCTACAAATATTCCTTCATCAGCCTTTGCATCAAACTTCCCTTTGTGATCAGGTTGATTCCTCAGAATGTAGCATTTGCAACCAAAGACATGCAGAAAGTTTAAAGTTGGTTTTCTTCTCTTGAACAATTGATTGGGAGTCATGCCTTTTGCATGATTAATTAGAGAAATATTCTGAGTGTAACATGCACAGTTAACAGCCTCGGCCCAAAAGTATGTTGGGAGCTTTGACTCTTCAAGCATTGTTCTTGCAGCTTCAATTAGTGATCTGTTCTTCCTTTCCACCACACCATTTTGTTGTGGAGTCCTTGGAGCTGAGAACTCATGCATGATCCCATTTTCTTCACAGAACAACTTCATGGTTGAATTCTTGAACTCAGTTCCATTGTCACTCCTGATATCCCTTACTTTGAAATCTGGATGATTGTTGACTTGCTTGATATGATTGATAATGATTTCACTAGCTTCATCCTTTGACCCAAGAAAGGAAGTCCATGAAAACTTTGAGAAATCATCTACAATCACTAGGCAATATCTTTTTCTTGAAATTGACAATACATTGACTGGTCCAAAAAGATCCATGTGTAGAAGTTGTAATGGTTCATCAATTGCAGATTCAAGCTTCTTACTGAATGATGCTTTCTTTTGCTTTCCTTTCTGACAAGCATCACACAGCCCATCCCTTGTGAATTCCACCAGAGGAATTCCTCTAACTAAGTCCTTTTTGACTAGATCATTCATTATCTTGAAATTCAAATGAGACAGCTTCTTGTGCCATAGCCAACTTTCATCCGGACTTGCTTTGCTGAGAAGACAAGTAATTGATTCTGAATCCTGTAGAGTTGAAGTCAGCTAAGTACACATCCCCTTTTCTAACTCCAGTTAGAACCACTTTGTTGTCCTTCTTACTTGTGACAACACAGGCTTCAGAATTGAAGGAAACAGTATTCCCTCTGTCACATAGTTGACTGATGCTCAATAGATTGTGTTTGAGACCATCAACTAATGCAACAGCATCAATGATGACATTTTCTTTAGAAATCAAGCCATATCCCATAGTGAACCCTTTGCTGTCATCTCCAAAGGTTATGCTAGGGCCAGCTCTCTCCTTGAACTCTGTGAGCAGGGTGAAATCTCCTATCATGTGTCTTGAACAACCACTGTCCAAGTACCATAGACTCCTTCCTTTTCCCTGCACACAACAAAATCAATCAAGTTGATTTTGGTACCCAAGTTTCCTTGGGTCCAGCCTTGTTAGTCTTTTTCCTAGACTTCATTCCTCCTGCATCTTTTGACTTAGGTAACTTTGGGTCAGCCTTGATCTCAGATGTAGTTGATTGAAGTGTAGGGCTAGTCACAAAATCATTTAGCACATTTGATTGAATTTGATAAGGCATAGATTGTGCAAACATATTATTCCACATAGGCATGTTGTATGGCATCTGAGGCATACTGAATGCAGTAAAATAAGGATTATTAACATATGGCATGTTTGCAAAATGTGCATGAGGATTCTGATGAGACATAACAGGCATAGCATGCAGAGGTGACATAGACATGTTAGGCATGGAGGGAGTTAAAGGCATGGGAGCATTCTTAACAAATTTGAAGTTATCAGATAGATGATTAACACTTTTACAATGCACACAGCTTTTTCTAGGAGCATACTTATCAGGTGTGTAATTGTTGTGTTTGTTAATCCCTACCTTCCCATTTCTATTAGATTTTCTTTTAGTTTTCTTTTTGTCCTCAACCAACTTAAGCCTATTTTTCAACTGATCTAAAGTCATGTGTCCTATATTCACCTTACTGGCATCTTTGGATGTGCTGGCTCCTTCTTTGACAAAGTTCTTGAAAGTTGAATCAACCTTCTTATTGAGATTTTTCTTTTTAGAATCACTTGCCTGTTTTAATTGATAAGCCTTCAACGGATGCTCTTTTTCTTCCTTCAACGGATAACTTTCATCATCTGTTGATTCCACATCCGTTGACAATTCATCAATTAATTCTAACTCCTTTTTATTTTTTCTCCAGGCATTTTCACAGAATGATTCAATTCCCTGAACCTTGACAATCTGAGCACTAACATCCCTAGATGTTTTCCAGGCCTTGATTACCTCTTGCTCACTTTTTAACTATTTAGAAAGAATTTCTACTTTCTTAACAGCTTCTTCTAGTTCACTCTCAACTGTCAAGCATTTAATTTTAATCTTTTCAAGCTCAATTACCTGATTCTCTAACACAGTATTCCTATCACTTAAAAATAAATTATTCTCTTTGATTCTTGTGTTTTCTTTAGCTAGTGATTTAAGGGAAACACGCAAATGATATAATTCATTGGACATATCATTTATGGCTTCATTGCATTCAATCTTAGAAAGCTGAGAGAGATCAGTAGTAATTACTTGGTTGCTTGATGAACTAGTTTCATTTTCATCAGAATTAGCCATCAGGGCTAGGTTGACATATTCCACATCATCATCTTCATTGACTCCATCTGCTGCCCAATCATCTTGAGTCAGAAAAGCTTTTTCCTTTTGTTTGAGCAAATCAAAATACTTCTTTTTGTAATCAACTTGCTCAAATTTCTTCTTATTAGAGGATGGTTTTCTGCACTCATTTGCAAAGTGTCCACTTAAGCCACAGTTATAACATTTGAACTTAGATTTGTCCACCATGTTCTTGTTTGACTTAGTGAATTTTACATTTTTCTTGAATTTCATCTTTGCAAACCTCCTGGACAGAAAAGCCAGATGTTCATCAACATCATCAGAGTCATCTTGACTGGAATTGTCTTCATCCTCAGCTACTTGCTCATTTCCCTTGCTTGATTCTGATTTGTTTGTGCCAATTTTGAGACTTGGCATTGTCTTTTCCTCATTCCTGGCTTCAATCTTCTCATTGTCAGCTACAAGTGCAACTGATCCTCCTTTTCTCTTTCCCTTTTCCAACAGCTCATCTTGCTCCATCTCAAGTTCATAGGTCTTCAAAATTCCATATAATCTTTCAAGTGTGAAGTCCTTATAATCTTGAGAATTTCTTAAAGAAATGGTCATAGGCTTCCATTCCTTTGGTAGAGACCTCAGAAATTTTAAATTGGAGTCCTTGACTTGGTACACTCTTTCATATAGCTTCAATCCATTCAATAGTTTCTGAAATCTGTTGAAGGTATCATTCAATGATTCTCCTTCTTCAAAATGAAAATATTCATACTGTTGAATGAGAAGCTGCATTTTGTTTTCTCTAACTTGCTCAGTACCTTCACAGATAAGTTGCACAGTATCCCAAATTTCCTTAGCAGTTTGGTTGTTAATGACATTGTCAAACATATCTTGATCTAGGCCATTAAACAGAATGTTCATGGCTTTCTTGTCCTTGTGAACCTCTTTAATATCTTCAATAGTCCATTCTGCTTTTGGCTTGGGAATAGACTATCCAACAGCAACTGTTGCAGTAGTAGCTGTGGCCACCCTGTGAGGGATGTGAGCACCATTTTCAATGCAGTT
The DNA here is from genome assembly GCF_009905375.1 of Apium graveolens. Classification (NCBI taxonomy): domain Eukaryota; kingdom Viridiplantae; phylum Streptophyta; class Magnoliopsida; order Apiales; family Apiaceae; genus Apium; species Apium graveolens. The sequence goes on along the minus strand of NC_133655.1, from coordinate 188,276,768 downwards.
GATGTAGCTTTCATCTTGAGAGAGAAGATGTAAATGCATCTTTACTTTCCAGTGATGATAGTTATCTCTTTCCAGGATTGGAATCTTTACACCAATATCCTTCTTACTCATGTTGTTGGCAGAATAGATCTTTAAACTCTTTGTATGTTAAGAGCTTGCTCTGATACCAATTGTTATTCCCAGTGGACTAACAATGAGATTTACAGAAGGGGGGTTGAATGTAAATCTCAAAACTTTTTCAAGTTTTGAGCAGTTTCTATGTTATGTATTTTGAAGAACAAGTGTGTATGAATTGTTTTGAGCTAATGCAGACATATATATATATATATATATATATATTCAAACACAAATGTAAAGAACACAACAGACTTAAAAACTTTTCTGGTGGATTTGTTGTTCCACCAGAGATGTGTTATTTCAGAAAATATGTGATTCAAATAATTAAATCACAGCTGCTTCCTTGTACAAACTAGATGATTTTCTCTCTGGATTTTTCTAAACAGCTTTGGAAAATTCACTCTCTAATTACTAGCTGCTACTTGGTTTAAATATCACCAAGTTTACAAGTGAAGACAAAACTGTAAAATACAATTAAAAGATTCTTCACATGTTTCTTCTTCATTTCTCAATCCAATACAATTTAGGTTTAGCTGTGAATCTTTGAATACTTCTTTGTTTGCACCAGAATGGAAATGCTGCATTTTCTTGATTCCTCCTAGAGGCTGCCACATTCCAGTTTATCTCTGTCAACCCATGTGCCTCTGTCAGCTTATGAATTGTCACTATCAACTGCTATTGAACTAAGCATCCGTTGAAGCTTTCATCCGTTGATGACTTTATCCGTTGAAGCTCTATCCGTTGATGCATTAGTAGTTGAAGCTTTATCCGTTGAAACACTCATCCGTTTATGGATGTTATCCGTTGAAGCTTTAGAGACATTCTTTGAAGCTTTGTTTCTCATCCGTTGAAGGCTTTTAATATCAGTTGATACTACTTCACTTATACAAAATTACAAGGCATGAGATATTTACACTTAGCCCTCCTATTTGCATATCCACTAGTAGTCAACATGACTGATAATTTCCCACAACATCTAAGAATTATAACTTAAATACAGAGAATGAAATGTGCTACAATACTAGACTTATTTCTAAGTAAAGCTGCTCCTTCAACGGATAGCCAAGATGGTCTTATCCGTTGAGGCTACAAACACTAGATTTCTACTTAAGTGTTTTGTTTAACTTATCATCAAACTAATACACATATTCTTAACAATAATCATAGTACAAACTATGATATTCCTTAAAAGTATAAATGGAATGGCATAAACTACCACAATGAAAACAAGGATTTTGTGGCCTATATCTAACACACTGACTCTTAACTCCTGACTTTGAAGGTAAGGAGTTTATGTTCTTATTTTTCCTGCAAAAAGAAGCTAGATGGTTAGAATTTCCACAATTATGACATGTTTTTCTAGGAGCATTAGGAACAGGCTTATAATCATTACTTTTATTCACACCTTCCTTTCCATTCCTATTTTTCCTAGGTGACTTTACCTTATTTACATTCTTAACATCTTTTAGCTTATGCCTAAGCTGCTTCTTTGTCATTAAGCCTATGTTTACTTCAGCTGGCTTACCCTGTTTTGGTTTGTCAGAAGTTAATTTCTCTTTAACTTCTGATTTATCAGTATCAGACTTTACAGCTACAAACTTAACAAGTTTTACCTTTGGCTTTTGTTTAACAACTATAGGCTCAATTTCTACAGTTCCTTTATCATTCTTATCATCTCTATAACCTAAGCCCTTTTTCCAGTTTCCACTACTTAACAAATTCTGAGTTGTTCTGCCAGAGTTAGTCCAAGTCCTGATAATCTCTCTTTCCTTTTCTAACTCAGTTTTTAGAGATTCATTCATTTTAAGTACTTCATCCCTAACATAGAAAGCATCATCTCTATCTTTCTGAGTTTGATGGAACATGACTAACTCTTTTTCTAAATAATCATTCCTCTTTTTATAAGCAAGATTTTCAGAAGTTAATCTTTCACATGTTAAAGTTTGATCTCTATAACTAATTAACATGGTTTTAAGATATCTTCTCAACTCATTAATATCATCACTATGAAAGGCATAAGTAGTTTGAGGTACCTTTAAGTCAGCAGTATCAGAACTGCTATCAGCATTTGCTATCAAGGCATAGTTCTCCTCACTTTCAGAATCTGAAGTGTCTGTCCAGCTTTTCTTCTTTGTGACAAGAGCCTTGCCTTTGTCACTCTTCACTTTCTTGCAATCAGGAGATATGTGGCCTTTCTCACCACAGTTGTAGCATTTGACATTTGTGTAATCTCCTCTGTCAGACTTCCCTCCTTTGCTTTCAGATTTTCAGAAACTCTTTTTATCAGAACTTGCACCTTTCCTAGAAAACTTCTTTCCCTTCCTGAATTTTCTGTATGCAATCCTTGTGATTCATTTCACCATAAGAGTACACAGCTTCATCATCTCTTCATCAGCATCCATCTCAGGTAAGCTTTCAGTTTCTGAATCATCATCACTATCAGAACTTGATGACTCAGTATCAGACTTTGTGATGAGAGCTTTTCCCTTGCCTTTCCTTGAGGTAGCTACTTTGGGGGATTCCTCCTCAGCCTTAAGAGCAACTGTCCTTGACTTTCCTCCTTTCCTTTTGCTTCTTCGTTCCATCTCAAGTCATGAGTCTTGAGCATCCCATAAATTTCATCAAGAGTTGTTTCTTCAAGATTATAGTTGTCTCTTATAATTGTGGCCTTCAAATCCCAACTTTCAGGAAGAGCTAACAGGAATTTAAGGTTTGAATCTTCAAGATCATATTCCTTATCAACTAGTGATAAATCATTCAAGAGTTTGACAAATCTGTCATATAAATCAGCAATGACTCATTAGGCTTTGAGTCAAAGTGTTCATACTCTTGAGTGAGTATAGTCTTCATGCTCTTCTTAATTGAATCAGTTCCCTGGCATCTTGTCTCCAAGGCATCCCATATCTAATTTGCAGTCTTGCAGTTAATTACCCTGTTTGACATTACATTATCAATGGTACTATGCAGCAAGTGTCGTACCTTAGCATCTTTAGCAATTGAAGAGATATCTTCAGCAGTGTAATCACTCTTCTCCTTTGGTACAGACTTTGTTGGTTCACCTGCAACTGCAACAGCGAGTTTGGTTAGCTTGTGTGGTCCTTCATTGATTCTGTCAAGATATTTTGGATCTGTAGCTTTCATAAATATAGACATCCTCACCTTCCATATGGGATATTCAGATGGTTTTAGTATGGGAACTCTGATAGTCCATATCGACTATGGATTTGAGTCTTTGGAGGTTCTTCAGTTTTGGTGGACTTGGTTGGAGTTTCTGCTTCAGATATGATTGATTTTGGATCTTAAACTGTTTGTGTGTTAACAGAAGGCTCTGATACCACTTGTTAGGTCACACACACTGTAGAAGTGGGTTGAATACAGTGTATAATACAATCAAATTGAATTTAAAACACAAGTAACAGAATACATATTTATTTGATATAATAAACTCTGTTACAATGGAACAGTTCTCTCTCAGTGATGAACAAATTATCATGAGAGCTGCTAGGGTTACAACGAATATTATTCTCGATAATGATAACACATATAGTGTAAACCCTATGTCTGTGTTTATATACTACATAGTTACAAGATAATCGCTAATTGATATGGAATATAATTCTGCTTCCTAAAATATATCAATCAGTTATCTTTTCTTTCAAGTATTATATTCTTCATAGAATTCCTTCTTCATGCATATTTCTTCTTGCGTTTGTCTTGATCTTCTTTCCTTTCAATCAGTCGCCTTCCTTATCTGAAAGTCTCCTTAAGTCCTGATATTATCTCCTGATAAATATCTCATGATAACTTAAGTTCTGACTTCAGTATAAGTGCTGATTTCCAGTAAAGTACTGATTTGTCCTGTTTAAGTAAGATCTGAAAACTAAACACAAATCATATTAGACATGACATTATCAAATATATCTAACAACATATATATTTGTCGAGTTAAGAACTATTTTTAAATCTTAAAAAAGAGCCAGAATTACATTCAACCCCCCCTTTTGTAATTCTTGTTGTATTGTTAGGGAATAACATTCATCTTTGTCTGACATGGTTGATTGACTTTCAGATCTTAAACAGTTTGTACGTTAACAGCAAACTCTGATACCAATTGTTAGGCCCTTAATCAACTGTAGAAGGGAGTGAATACAGTTAATACAATCAATTCGAAAAAGTTTCAATAGAATCAACAGTTTTTATATTAACTGATAAAAACTTATTACAAACGTACTCTCTCGAAAGGATGAACAAATTTTGTTGAGAGCTGCTAGGTTATGCAAAAGATATAACAATGTCGCAATACTTATAGCATGAACCTAATATGTGCTTTATATAGAGTACAACTAACAATATATAAGGAATTCTATATAATTAACAAGAAGAAAACGTATACAATTGCTTCTGTTATAAAGTCCTTCACCTCCTTGAGTTCATGTTTCCTTTTCCTTCTCAAAGATCAACTGATGTGACAAATACTGATTTCATCATTCGTTGACATCATCATCCGTTGATATCATTATTCGTCGATTATCAACATTCGTCGATGTCATCATCATTTGTCGATGTAATCATCATCCGTTGATGCTTCTGATAGTTTCTGTTTGATATCATCAATTGCTCCTAACATGTTTAGTTTGTTCATAAAACCAGATTCCGCACAAAAAACAGGACCAACCTATATAAAAAATAAAAAAGACACATTTACTTTAAGCATTGCAAGTTAATTAATAAATATAGGTCGAGGTAATAAGAATCACAATACATTACTAATATGTGCGACAAATAAACCAAAAAAAATCATTTAAAGTAAAATATACCTTGGATGGAAACTTCTGACTTTCAATTATTGTCGACGCCAATGAATGGCACAAAAATCATAACATACCTGTAGTATAAAATAAACAAGAAAAAGTTTATATTAAATAATCAAATTTGACAAAATAAATAAAGCATCAAATATTAATTCAATAAGTCGTAATTGATAGACAGTTTGCAATACTTACTTATTAGTACGATATGTCGCATCGAAAGATACAACATCACCAAATACTTCATAATTTTTTCGACCACGAACATCAGCCCAAAATAGACGAGTGAGGTGACCATTTGAATCTGTCTCATACTCATAAAAAACCCTTCATCATATGTATCCTGTTTGATCTTGAATTTTTGAAGTAACATATTTGCATCATACTTTCCTATGTACAACTTGATATCTCTCATCCAATTTTGAAAATCCATAGCAGTAGGTCCAACATTGGAGTATAAACTAAATAAGGAGGTATATATGCTATGTGCCCTTAAAGCGCCAATGTTTGATTTTGCAACATCTAAAAAATTTTTTGTTGAAATGTGGTCATAGTTCTATTCGCACGAAGGAACTCTTTGCCCGATTCAGAAGCTAACGGGTGATTGTGGCCCTCAACAAAAGTGGAAATTACATACTTATTGGGATCATTAGGACTAATGTACTTAGGAATAATTTTTGCATTACAATCACATTTTTTGGTGACTGTTATCCTCTTTCGAATTTGATTACCAACAATATTAGATGCATGTGATGATTCTGATTTATTTCATGGTATCCTGCCTTTTGACAGACAAGATATTTAGATGCAACAATTCTATTCATCAAATTATGTGATGATTTGCGAACATTAAAACCCCTGCCTTCCAGATTCAGTGTAAAAATTAAAACATGAGTCAGTATCTTTAAATCGCTGACCAATATATAGTTTGAGTTTTAGGTCAGGAACTTTAGGATTCCAAACTTGAGTAGTCCTATCAAAAGATTCATCAAACCCTTCTATAAACTCTTCAATCATATCATAACCCTTAGAATCACAAATTCCTTCAACCATATCATTATTGTGCGTATTCCCAACAGTTACTGCATGACATTAGTAAAAATTTAAAAGAGAAGATACATCAAACATTAACACATAATTTAACAAAAAAAAGAATGTTTATTTCATTTAAAAGATACTCAATTAACCTAATAACAACATTCTGCAAAAACAATAATTGGCGACCAAATATATGCGACTTCAAAAAATGACAAAAATCATGATATTGTGTACTACTCAACTTAAACATTATATAGATTTTGTAAAATATAGCACTGAACATGGTTCCAATAACAAGAATTCTAAATTTTTTTATTCAATAGAACATAAATCGAACTTGTAATATGGAGACATTATAGAATCAAAACTAAATTGATATATACTAGAACATTGCAATAGCAGTAGTTTGAGTTCATCAAATAAGATTATTTAATCTACAAATTATGTTTTATTTTATTGTGGAACCTCAAATGAACATTTAAAAAAATCTTTACATAGTAAAAAAACAACAATTAAACCAAGAAGGAAAATATAAAATTAAATAAAATGATAGAATATAACCTAAATGAACGTAAAACTCTATTTTTCTCTTATGAATGGTCAAATTTATAATTCACTAAAAATGACAGTCATACTTAAATTAATCAGAATTTATCAGATTATCTAGCAAATTATCTATGCAATAGGTTACATCAACATTTTTTGTGTTGATTACATAATAGAAGAAAAAAACATTAAAAATTAATTGAATTTAATCAACAATTAACAAACATGAATAAATTGTATAATTTAACAAAAGCTAATCTCGAATTTACTAAAGATCGATACCTAAATTAGCAGAATTATTCAGTAAAATGAAATTGAGGATTAAATGTGAAAGATGAAAATAATTACCCGAAAAAAACTGAATTTCAATTATGGAATCAAAAGTTTCAGCTTGATTTGACGAAAAGCCATATATTGCAATAGAATCGAGGAGATAAAAGGAGATTCACTGAGAAACGGTGAAGAGAAGATTGAAGACTAGATCAAAATCACAGAAAAACCGCAAAAATCGAAGAGAAAGAGCTCGCAAGGAAGAAATAGATGATGAAAATTTGAACTATAATATCAAAAATTTAACCTCAATTGCAAGAGGTATCAAGTGAAAGATGATCGAAATTAGAGGAAAAGTGAAAAAATCACCGGAGAGAGTTCGTCGGAGCATAACAAAGATGCATGGATTTGCGTGTATGTAGTAAATTTAGTTATTTAATGAAAACTAATCTGGATCATTTATTTATTTTTTAATCCAAGGGCTCATATTAAACAAGGGGTTCTCTTTATGCCTTCATATATGGATGGCATGTAAATATAATCTAAATTATAGTCTTTCGATCACTGAAATACGGTGTTAATGTTTTTTACCTGGCAAAAAGATTCATAAAATTAAGATTATATAAAAAGAAACAACATGTATTACAAATCAATCCAAAACTCATGCATACTCCTTAGAGACCCGGTTTATAAGCAACACCTGCATCTTTGATCCATTGTGATCCATAGATGAATGAATCAACAGTAAATTTGCTAGCTTGTGTTCTTGTAATGCTCCTTAGTCCCTTCCATTTAACTCTATCTTTTGTTGAAGATCCTGGTCCAAAATTCTGATATTCAGCGTAAAATATGGTACTAGGTGCACTTGTTCCAGTCCATGGTAACCATCCCTTGGGATGAATCAAGCTCTCGATCATCGTGTTCATTACTATTGTTGTCGAGTAATCTTTCCAAGGCCGGCCTAGGAAAGTTCGTACTGAACCTAAGTTCCCTAATGGATAAATCTTACAATCTTGTATGGAAATTCCAGTGTTTTGATTTGGATCAATTTTCCCTTGAGCAGTAATTGTGTTTTGTTGTCCAGTCATTGGTGTTCTTGGTGCGATGTTGCAGTTCTGTAGTATAACAGCAGAGTTTCCAAAAATAAAATCTACTGTACCATAAATGTCACACTCGCGATAGAATTGGCGATTGGCGTGAGCATAAAGAGTGTCTTGAAATGCATCAAATCGACAGCGATGGAAAATTGAACGGTCAGAATTTGACATTAATGCTACAGCTTGATGCTTGATTGCACCAGCTGTGTTGCGAAAACCCATGTCACGAGCAATAAAACCTTGTCCAAATGCAGCTGCATGAAAATAATTCGGGATTATTTTTCAGTATTCCCGTAAAATATGTGATAAGTGTGAAAGTTTCCCAACATCTCTTAATGTAGCTGTATTTCTCTTGCTACATTTATAAGATGTCAATGATTCGAAACTTGTCAAATACAAAATGGGTGGGTGAGTATGTCTAAATAGTAAAAAGTTATAGAGTACTTGAGGCCTAGGGCCTAGGGGGACATTCTTCTGGCGAAGGTGCATCACCTGTGTTTAAATGGACTCAGGTTCGATCCTCGTCCCCGCAAGCCCCAACCCAATTATCTAGTCGGTTTATATTTTATATATGTAGAGGGAGGGAGGGAGTACTTACCAAATGTTGCGGTGGAAAATGTTGGAGTTCCATCAACAACATTCAACCTACCAGAAACAACTGTTTTATCCATTCCTTCGCCAATCATCATAACATTCCATTTTCCCTTCTCAACCCTAACATTTTCATAATAAACTCCCTTTTTAACATAGATTGTAAATCTTTTCTTGCTCTTCTCAGGAACGGCCTTAAGAGCGGCTCCAATTGTCTTATATTTTCCTGTTCCATCCTTTGCCACGACAGCGTCATATGTGATGGGACTACTTTTGCTCTGTAGCAGCTTCCTGTCTTTGAAGGATAGCCAATGTGGCATGCCCATATCATCTGTGACTGTCAATAATTTACGTAAATTCAACGACTTTGCAGCATCTGATACTTGTTTGATAATTGCCAGACTGTTGCTTGTGAACTCATTGGAATCTTTAAGGTATTGCAACACATTAAGCCTGAAAGTTGAATTGGCAAAGCCATCTATACATGTGTCTTGATAAGTGCCAGCAGCACTTAACCATGTTAATATATCTTCAATTGCATCGGATGATGTTAATTTGTCGCTCAGAAAAGAGCTATTCAGATGATCTGTTGCTAGATCCAGAAGCTCGCGACAATTCTCAAGTGCTGCAACTATATCAGTCTGATTACCAGCCAAAACACTTTTCAGTCCACCATTATCCGCGAAGTATTTTGCTGCTTTTGATATTTCACCAATCGCCACTTGCAACGATGCTTTATAAAGCACTTCAGGTTGTACTGTCTCACCAGGGCTTGAATTCAATAATGGTGCCAGACTACGATAACATGAGTCTGGATACAATGTCAGGCCGCAGGCCGCTTTAATTGAAGCAGCAGACTGTGACTGATTACTGCTTTTATCATTACCATCACTCTTGCTACTTTTACTGACATGAGTTCCTACCACAGCAGAAACAATGACAATGACTAATATTATGCATGACAAGCTTATTGCACAGATTCGCCTTCTCATCGCCCGACGACGTCCATCTTCAAACCAGCCTTCACCCGATTCATCAACTTTGCTATAAGATTTAAGTAAAGTCATGTTACTTGAAATATAAGATTTTGAAGATATGTGAGATTATCAGTATTTTGCTGTGTTATATAGAAAAACAATGTGCATGAATAAAACATTAGTTTTATTTAGCAAAGTCAACAAGAATGTAGGTGGTACGTGCAAGGCACCATGGCACTAAGAATAGAATTCAAGTGCTTCTCATGTTTGATACAAATAAGTGATTTGCTAGTTTTGTTGTCCAATTCAACACCATATCCTAGACACAGTGACTAGAATATTGAAGTTGTGATCAATATGCTAAGTTGCACTTGCCTCACCAACAAAAGTTACATATTGTATACATTTCCAACGTGAATTTAGATACAGATTCCCACCATGCAATTTAATACATAGATTTTAAGCTTTGCTAGGTTTTCTGTCACATAGTCTCCTAGCACAACTCGAGCTATTATCATTTTGAGGGGACATCATACTTTGGCATAAAAAATAAATAAACTATGAACCTAGTATATCACTATTTGCAAACTTTTGAAGAAAAATAACAACATAGTAAAACACATTAAGCTGAAAACTGTGAATTGTGAAAAAAAAATATTAATAATATATAATATTATCCATGTGGACAAACCATAAAATCAAGAATAATTATCTCAAGATTCAACGACAAATTAACAAAAAAAAAAAAAGATACAACGACATTATAAGCTATGGCCTCTCATAAATAACCAAAATAAAATTCTATTATAATCTTCAATGCAGCAAAAGGATCGCAATCTTATAAATTTTGCCCCAGGTTACTAATAACCAGTAGACAAACAAAAATGCCTCATCCACATTCTTCAACATGAAAAGTTCAGGTGCTGATACTTTTCATCATAAAATTAGATGGCACCATATAACACTCTAATGTGATACAGACAATACTGCGGTAGTGCGGTGCATCAAAAGTGTGCATGAACAAATTAAGGTCTGAAAGTATCGGCACCTGACTTTCATCATGACAATTACGAAATTAAAAACATTGCCCTCACCAAAGCTACAATATAAAAATCCCCTTAGCATTGTCATCAAGGAAAAACTTCTTTAAGTACAAAACTACAAGGATCGGTCATTCTCCAAACTACAGAGTCGTGGGGAATGAATTGTCACTACAAAGAGAAATTTAATCCAACAGTACCCAATATTGATATCAGTTGGACATGTCGCTATCCTGATCAACTCCAGGCTTGTTCTTTTTCTCAGATTTGCCGAATGGCTTTGTCTTTGGCACAGGTTTTTTGCTCCTCTCTGCCTGCAATTCTAGAACTTTTTCTGAAGGTTTCCTTTTGCGTTTAAGGGGCATCCCTCCGGTATCAGAATTATCCATAGCTGCTGCATCACAACCCATACCTAATTAACCATTAAAAAGTAAGGCGGAATTAAATTTTAAGATAAAGAGAAATACCACACATGCCAAAAAGTAATATCATGTTAAATTTCCATGTCACTCAAGATTTTCTCAAAAGAAAGCTAATTAAAGACCTCAAATCCCTGGCTGGCTAAAAGAGTTCTTCAGGGAATGACTCATAGCACATTGGAATCCATTATTCATCCTTTAAAGTCTATCTACCAATGAACTAATCCTACTACACCTCACTCTCATGTCATGTCTTTCTTAATCCCCGTTCTTATCCCTTTAATGTCATTCACTTCAATTTAATTGAGAATGTTGCGTATATATTTGATGCCCGTATGGAAGATACTAAGGGTATTTTAATGAGCTGGAAAGCAACACTTTATATTACTACTTATGCAAATAAAAGCAGTATTAATGCATACGAGCAGTGGAAAAAGCTATCAGCTGTTAAGGTAACTATATGCATTATGCATGGTACTGGTATGCTAGCCAAAAGGTATTACAATAAATATCTGGAAAGGTGTTTAATTACCATCAAGCGGACTGGAAGCATATTTGGCCCCTTGCCCATTCTGTTCTGCATCTTCCGAAAGAGGGGATCCAGAATGGTTGCTGTCACCCATCCCGATACATTTATCCTGCTCCTCTGGAACATCCGGAGAAATATCTACACGCAAATATAATACTTCATCTTCTGACATATCTGAATCGCTAAAAGTAGTATCCTTCTCAACTGTCATAATATCTATCTCTTCGTCTTCGTCAACATCTGATTCTTTCACCTACAAGGATATGTGTTAAATAACAAAATAATACAGTTTGTTACATAATGACAGAAACAAGAACTGCCTTCCTAATTAGAAAACATTGAAAAAAAAGTGTTCTTCAAACTTTACCTTTGGATTATCAGGTATGAGATCGAATTCATCCTCGCGTTCTACATACTCCTCATTTTCCTCGAGCTCCTTAAAATCTGGAGCAAATGCGCTCCAGTTTTCGACGTAATCTTTAGCCCAGATATAAATTAACCCTGTTAGTGAAGCAGACACGATTATAGGACGAACAGGATGCCACGCTAAATCTATCAACGCCTCTTTAGGACCTTCAAGAATTTTTACGAGACGCCCTGCCCTGTCCCATATGTAAATCTTGTGCTCTCCTTTGTTAGCAGAACCGCCAACAACCCACTCGCCATCACCACTAAAACAGGGTGCTTTCCAGTGCACTCTGGTAATGGAATCTTGAAACTCCCTAAATAGTGCCAAGCACTTTGAGCCAATAGCTTTTAATTTCTCAGCCTCCGGAAGCTCCTTCAAAGTCTCATGTATATTATCCAGGGCTCTAAGTCCATCTTTCAATGGCAAAAGATTCTCGTAGATTCTAATTGTACGGTCATTGGAGTTTGTGAGGAGAAATTTCCCGTTTCTGCTGAAGACTATATTCTTTATCACAGAACCCCCAGAAATGGGAACAACCCCGCGCACTTGATTGCTTTTGTGATCTATAACAAGTATTTCTCCTTTAGAGTTTCCAACATAAACCAGATCCCCGTGCTTGTTAAAACATGCCGCTGTAGGTGAAAAAGGTGCCGATCCATCAGAAAACCTGTTCCGCGAAGGAGGTGCTGTTGTACTGTCTGTTTCAGGCAATGAGATTGGAAGCGTTGTTACGTTTCCGGTATATAAATCAACAATCATCGGAGCAGATGACAGAGGGCATGCTAGACAGATGGATGGTGAGGAAGAACTGGTATGTAGACGTGCCTGTAATGCGGACTGCTGCAGGGTTACTTGTACAACCTTTTCTCTTTTCACAACATCCCAAACTGTCAAGGTTTTATCAGCGGCAGATACAAGTATGCGATGACCAAATTTTGACCAACAAACACTTGTTACAGCAGCAACACAGTCCTTGTCTTTCAAAACTGTTGCAACACCTCTCGTCAAGAAATCCCAGATAACACAGCTCCCATCAGAACATCCGGCTGTTTAAGATCAACAAGTAAGGATATCAAACAATAGATGTAGAAGAGACAGGCCTCAATCGTTCAGAATTAAAATTTTATATTAAAAAAGTATAGTAATATACATATACATGGTTATAAAAAGCTCAGTAAATATATTACAAGATGATACTTAATAAGATCTCGAAAGTGATAGATCAATATAGAACTATAAAGAACTGTTTCCCTCTTCACCATATAAGTTATGAAATGAATACAGGTTAATATTCATAGTAGAGCAAGAGCGGAATAAAATTAAAGTCTATCAACAAAAGATTTCATTTAAATAAAACTACGGAGATTAGTAACAATTGCACGATGCATAGGGTGTGCATAGGGTGTTGCACAACACTGTGCGCAATGCGCATCTTTTGCCTTTAGGCTTATACTTATACACATCCTTAAATTGCGTATTATCTTTCATAAAAAAGATACTCATTTCCGGTTGTGTCATGTTTGCCAAACTTCTTCAAAATACAGTATTTTGGCCTTTTTTACTATTGATACCGGAATCCCAAAAAATACAGTCAAAGAAGATTACTTTTCCTGATCTATATGCAAATTTGACCAATTAATTCTTTAAAAAAAACACAATCAATCAGAAGCTTATTATCAGCTATGTTACTCAGACTTCAGTTATTGCTACCGTTGAAACACAACTCTTATTCTGTGTGAGATCCCTAGAAATATATGTAGACACTTTGACTAACAAAAAGACCACTTACAAGATAAACATAGAAGGCGAAAAGAGAAGTGTAGGAAAAACAATTGTGAAAAAGGCCCTATACTTTGTAAAGACTTTTACAAATCATGTTTGATTCCGAGTTTAATTGTAACTTTCTGCTATATATTCCATCTATTAGACTCATTTATTTCTCAGTCCAGCACCCTCTCCATATTAACATAAATTTTTACCCCCAAATTCAAAAAAAATCAAGAATTGGTTAACAGAACAGACTAAATAAAAATAAAACCTTTACCAGCAAGAAGGGTTCCACGACGATTAAAAGCGATACATTTCATAACCCCATATTCCAAATACTCTTCTATCACTTCTGGAAAATCTCCCTGCAATGGATCTTCACAACAGCAAAAAAACAGTAAGCACAAAGCTCAAAACTCTCTCTCTCTCTCCCTCTCTCACTCTCTCTCTCTCCCTCTCTCCCTCTCTCTCTCCCCCCCCCCCTCCCTGTTACACATAAACATGCATACAAGTGTACATATACATCTCTCTCTCCCATAAACAGATAAACATGAACATATAGATATGGAAAAAGGAGGACTTAACAATAATTGGGGCATTCATGATGCAATTTCATATACATAAACACATAAACGCGCATAAAAGTGTACATATACCTCTCTCTCTCTCTCTCTCTCTCTCTCCCCCTCTCTCTCTCTCTCGTAAACGGATATACATGAACATACAGATATGAAAAAATGAAGACTTACCAATTATTGGGGCATTCATGATGCAATTACACACACATAAACACAGACACAAGTCTACATCTACATTTACATAACTCTCCCTCTCTCTGTCTCTCTCTCTGTCTCTCTCTCTCTCTCTCGCATATGTGAACATAAATAACTATCCCTCTCTTTCTCTCTCTCTCTTTCTCTCTCTCTCGCATAAACACATATACATGAACATAAAGATATATACATACATAAAGATATGAGAAATTGAAGACATACCAATAACAGGGGCATTCATGTTGCAATTGAGCTTCAAAATAGCTGGAGCTACAAAACAACAGACTCTTAGGGTTGGCTTCTTGAATCCTATAAATCAAACCCTGAAATTCACATCTATTTGATATACTAAAACCCAGATTAAAAACCCACTTCAATTTCACCAAAATCAAATCCCCTTTCGATAATTTTAAATATTATCTGAGGGGCGAGGGCTCGTATATTTATTTTCCCTTTTGCGTTTCGGGGGCCGGGTACTTTTTTTACAAAAAAAATATTACAATAAAACATCTGTAAATTAATACTCGATTAATTAATAATCTCTCTAAATTAATAATTTTGTCCGGTCCTGACTTGGGCCAGTTCAAAAAATGATCAATTTCGATAAGATAATAAGATAATAATTTTTTTGAAAACCCTGTATAAAAATATGGTCCCAATAAAACTATAAATTAATAATTCCCTTATATTCATAAAAATATAGCTATTACATCTTGGTAAAATATGATTCAATTGTAGTTTGCTTTTTCATATAATTTAAATCAACATGAAGCTCATCCCTAATCTTCCTTATTGCATCCAAAAGCTCGGGTGTGGTGCTTTCATGTTGCATCAAAAAGTTATTAAGCATTTTTGATGCCTTGAGTGCTTCTTTACGTGTAACCGGCTCCAACGGTGTTGTATCGTCTTTAAGATCATCTTCAACACTATTTTCAAGGATGGTGTTTGCAATCTCTTCTATACTCTGGACCTCGGAACATGATTCATTTTCACCCGGATAATCTAAGAAGTTATTAACATCCATTTTATTACGATAACCTAGATCCTTATTCATCACCTCAAGTTCATGAATGTATTCTTCCGGAGTTGTATGTTCGTTTAAATTGCTCGAAACTTCATCTATGGAACGAATTTTGCAATGTTGAAAGCACCTTGCTATTGACTCTTGTTTTACATTTGTCGTCCACGTCGCGACTGCATAATTGATAGCATCCAAAATATTAATCTTTCCTGGATCAGATTGTCCCAACTCATAACCTTCTAATAACCCACGATAAAATCTCTTGCTATAGTGCATCTTGAAAGCTCTTATAATTCCTGCATCAAAAGGTTGGATTTTTGATGTCATGTTATACTTAATTCATGTACTTTGAATTTTCCTAATATACATTGAATATTTTCTATGTAAAATACAATGAATTTAACTCATACACTACATGGACTTTGAATCTAATATATTGTACATTACATTGACTTTCTAAATTCATATACATTGAATTAATTGAATTAAGTATAAAATATAAATTGTACAATTCATTTTATTTTAATTTATGTGAATAAATATTTAATCAAAAGTTAATTTTGTTTGCTACCGAAAATTCTCTATAAATTAATAATTATTAATTTATCGATTAATTAATACCTCTCTAAATTAATAGAATTCTCCGGTCCCAACTATATTAATTTATAGAGGTTTTACTGTATATACTCTTTTATTTATGATGACAAAAGACTTGGCCAATTTATATTTTTCTATTTTTGTTTTTAATAGGCCCTACCTGATTTATAATTAATCTGAAGTCGGTGACTAATCAGAAGGATTAAACGGATTAAAAATTAAATAAATAAAAATATAATTTAATATATTATTATGGTTATTGATATGGATAGAAAATATATCTTATAGAGATATTAAATATCGCATTAATTGTAAATATCGGCCTATGAAGGGTCGATACTCGAGAAGGGCTCAAAGTACCTCGAGTCGCGAATAGACCATTATAACTTCTATGAAAATTCAAGTAGTCTTTCCGGAAGTTGGGGGACAAATGATATGGATAGAAAATATATCCTAGAGACATATTAAAAGTCGCATTAATTAAGCTTGAAAATCTTGTTCAAAACCCAATATAAACCAGGTTGATCAAGACCTGTTACAGACTAAAGACGGTCCAAGTCATCAAGGCCCACCAGCCAAGGTCGTCAAGGTCCACGAACATAAACTGTTCAGGGACTAGGCCCAATACGGCTAAAAGGACAGGAACATGACGTCGAACATGGACACTAACTCTTACAAGGAAGAATCTAGAATTCCTTCTCTTAAAGAATTCCTAATTACCATCTAAGTTGGAGACTTGTCCATCAAGTCTCCCAACACAAGTCTAACTAGGCTCATCTCTATATAAATGGCTCTACCCTTCAACCTAGAACTACGTTTTGGCTTGATTCTCTACAACACAGAGATACGTAGGCATTTTGGGATGATAGCCAGTCCACGACCGCAAGCATAACCACTAAAACTCGAAACTCACAAACCCTAGTATTAAATACTAACAACCCCTTATTTTTATTCCACAATATTTGGCAACGTCTGTGGGAAAACAACAACAAAAATGGTACTTACACGGAGCAAAAACAACAATGGAACTGATGATCCCGTCCCATCACAAATTATCTCATCCATAGTAGAGATACCCCCGCACTCAACCTATGTCACCACCTAAGGAGGAACCCCATGCAGGGGCATTTGAGACCCAACCTCAAGGGACGAATCCCTCAATCCAAGATCCGCCCCTAGGGACGAATCCATCAACTCCTCAAGGGACAAATCCCTAATTTCAGGAACTACAGGCAACAATAAACCCTCAACCCATTGGGTATGAGTACTCAACAATCGTGACCCTGTGAAATATTAACTCACCTTATGGGATGCCTCTGTACCCTGAGATTGGAAGAAGTGGACTCTCTAATCCAAGCGAAGGACAAGGTCGGACGCCCCAGTACATTCATGGTTTGGCTCCCATCCCTGAGAATCGAGAATTCTTTGGACCCTACTCTGCTAGAGACTTTGACTCATTGGACGATGAAGTCGCTCCAAGGAGGAGATGTGCGGGTAAGGAGTCAATCCCAAGTGGTTATCAACAGCCCAGGAGCACACAAGGGACGGTTCCCCAAGATGTATAAGAGAGGATCAGGGCTTATGAAGCCGAAATCCAAAGGCTGAAGCATGACCTAGAGATGCATCAAACACCGAGACCTCCTCCGAAAACAAGACTAAAGGACTTTTCTCCCGTTATAGACATGGAAGGTCTAACACCAAGACAAAGGGTTGCGACCCGAAGGGATGATCCAAGTGATTTGATGCTCCTGGGAGATTTTGTCGATCCAAACCTACCATTCACTGAAAAAATAATGAATTCTCACATATCAAGGAAGTTCAATATGCCCATCATCAAGGCGTATGATGGAACTGGCGACCCAGCTAATCATGTTTGGATGTTCTGTAATGCCATGTGGATACAGTCCCTGAACGACACTATTAAGTGTCGGGCCTTTCCTCAAACCCTATAGGGTATGGCTCAAAGATGGTATAGTCGCCTACCCCCCAATTCAATTGGATCCTTCAAAGAGCTGAGCCAGGCCTTTATCAAGCAATTCATTAGTGGCAAAATACACGAGAAGAGTTCGGCTTCCCTTATGGGTCTTGTCTAAGGAGAAAGGGAGTCCCTTAGAGATTACATGAACCGATTCACGAAAGAAGCCCTGAAGGTGAAGGTCCCAGATCTCGACGATAAGGTAGCTATGATAGCCCTATAGTAAGGAACTAGGGATGAGTTCTTCAAAATGTCCCTGGCCAAGCGCCCTCCTGAAAGCATGCTGCAACTCCAGGATAAAGCCGGAAAGTATATCAAGGTAGAGGAAAGTATGAAGAAGACGGTGGTAAATAATGAGCCTGCGGGTAACAAGAAACGGAAGACAGGTCAATAGTTTGATGCCAGGAATAAATATCCTTAAACTGGAAAAAGCTCTGATCCTCTTATAAGAAGAATCAAACACTGAGGTTTACTGAGTATGGAAGGCTATGCGCACTAAGAAGCCATATCCTTTTGGAAATTGAGAAGGACAAAGAGTTCAGATGGCCGAATCCACTAAGGGGAGATCCCAAAAAAAGAGACAAGGGCCCGATACTGTAGGTTCCATAGAGATGTTGGTCATGATACCGATGATTATAGGAAAATCAAGGATGAAATTGAGTATATGATCTGAAGAGGTAAAATTCGGACGCTTCACCAAGGGTGAAGGGACTGGAGGCTAAAAAAGAGATTATGATTGATGAGACGACGACTGAAGAGGTAACGACCGAGATCGTAACCCACAATCTCGAGGGCCAGTAATCAACATGATCCCAGGAGGCCCGGCAGCAGTTGGGACTACAAGGAACTCTCGAAAAGCTTATGTGAGAGAATTAATGAGTATATCAGGAGAGCCGCCTAAGTGTTCTAAGATATAGATGACGCTTGAGTTCGGTGACCCTGATCCTAAAGGTTTGAAGTTTCCTCAGGATGACCCTCTGGTTATCACTCCGATAACTGTAAATTGTCCTATTATGAAGTTCCTAGTTGACAATGGAGTTATTGTGGATATTTTATTCAACGACACGTTCTTAAGGATGGGGTACAATGACTCCCGACTAACTCCATCCGACACACCTATCTATAGGTTTAACCAAGTGGAATCTCATGTCGAAGGAGCAATACAACTTCTCGTGACTATTAGGGAAGAGCCCAGAGAGGCCACATAGATGTTAAACTTTCAAGTTATTAAGGCGACCTCTATTTACAACGCTATCATGGGAAGAACAGGGATTCATGCGTTCAAGGCCATGCCCTCAACCTATCACATGGTACTGAAGTTCCCAACTAGGAACGGTGTCGGTGAGGTAAAGGAAGATCATAAAATGGCTCGCAATTGCTATGTTGCAACACTTAGGTACGATGGAACTGGAGGCAGGTTCTCCCCATAGAAAAAATGGATGTTCGTGAGAATGAAGAACTCCGGGGAAAATAGAAAAGGAATTAGTCCCAATTCCCCTAGACTTCTTAGACCCGGAAAAGGTCACATACATTGGAGCATCTTTGAACAAGCTCCTGAAGGGCCAATTGACAACTTTCTTACAAGAGAATAGTGATGTAATTTTTAGACAATAGCTGACATGCCTGGAATTGACCCTGGTCTTATAACTCAAAAGTTAAATGTCGATCTAACGTGAAAGACCGTTAAACAGGAAAAGAGAACTTATGCTCCTGGTAGGCTGGAAGCCACCAAGAAGGAGGTTGAGAAACTCCTAGAATCTGGATTTATTGAGGAAGTGGAATTTCCCGAGTGATTGGCTAACCCCGTAATGGTCAAGAAAGCTTACAAAAAATGGAGGATGTGCATCGATTTCACCAATCTAAATGATGCATGCCCAAATGACTGTTATCCCCTACCTATGATTGATACCCTGATCGATGCCACCGCTGGACACGAGATGCTGAGTTTCATGAATGGCTTCTGCGGTTATAATCATATCAAAATGCACAAAGATGAAACCTTCAAGATATCTTTCATAATTGACTTTGGTGTCTTTTGTTATCTTTTTATGGATTTTGGACTTAAGAATGTAGGAGCTACCTACCAGAGATTGATGAATAAGATATTTTTCCATCTAATTGTAAAGACTATAGAGGTATATGTTGATGACATGTTAGTCAAAATCCTAGCCAAGGCGATCATATTAATTACCTCAAGAAGGCATTTAAAGTGCTGAGACACCACAAGATGATGTTAAACCCTGCCAAGTGCGCCTTTGGTGTTGGGTCTGGAAAATTTTTGGGGCATATGGTCTTGAAAAGAATAATCTAGGCCATCCCTGATAAGATCAAAGCCATCCTAGATATGGAGCCACCACAATCCATCAAGGATGTTTAGAAGCTGAACGGAAGAATTTCATCTCTGGGAAAGTGTATCTCCAAGTCTGGAGACAAATGTCTGCCCTTTTTCAAAACCCTTAAGAAGGTGAAGGACTTTGAATGGACAGCTGAGAGTCAAGAGGCCTTCGAGCAGCTAAGAAGTACATGACTGAGGCCCCGTTGTTGGCCAAACCTAGTCCGGATGACATCCTTTACTTGTACCTCGTTGTCTTTGAACAAGCCGTGAGTATCATCTTGGTAAAGGAAGAACAAAAGCTCCAGAAGCCCGTCTACTATATGAGTAAGGTGCTTCACGGAGCGGAGTTGAACTACTCCACCACCGAGAAGTTTGCACTTGCCCTTATCACAGCCTCGAGGAAGTTAAGACTTTACATCCATGCCCACAAGATCGAAGTCCTGACGGATCAACCTTTGAAGAACATTCTTCACAGCCCGAAAGCAACTGGAAGGCTCATCAAATTGGTGATTGAGTTGGAGGAATTTGACATCAAATATGAGCCTCAAATAGCCATTAAGGCTCAGGCCTTAGAAGACTTCGTGGTCGAATGCACCATTAGTGACCAAGAAGTAGGGGGCAAGAGATAGTAACCCCGTAAGGAAAAGAGAAAGAGAAAGATAAAGGTGTGACTCTGAAAGAGTATTGGGCTCTCCATTTTGACGGAGTGTCCAAAACAAAATCTATTGGTGCAGGCCTAATCTTACAAAGCCCCGAAGGATTCATGATTGAGTATACGTTGAAGTTGGACTTCCCAACTATGAACAACGAAGTAGAATACAAAGCTTTGATAGTTGGCTTAGGCTTGGCTAAAGCCGTGAGAGCCAAAAACCTTAAAATTTATGGAGATTCGAGACTTGTGGTTGCTCAAGTCAATGGAGAGTTTGAGACCAAGAATTATACAATGGCCAAGTACCTGAGAGTCGTAAAGAGAATACTAATTCAGTTTGATGAATGGTACGCTGAACATGTTCCGAGAGAGGATAACACTACTTCCGGGTCCTGAAGACCCATACTATACATGTCATAAATTTGATAACACCAAATGGCGTGGATGGTTGTTGAATAGATCCAATCAAGACTCACCTTGAGACTGGGTGGCTCCTTGACGATGCCCAAGTGGCATGCAAGTTATCGGTGAGAGCATTGAGATATTCGTTGACTGAAGGCCTCTTGTACAAAAGGTCTTTCATCATTCCATACTTAGCTTGGGACCTCTTGAAGCAGAAGAGGTGTTTAAGGAAGCCCATGAAGGGATTTGTGGACAGCACTTGAGGGGCAAGGCCCTCGTTTACAAGATAACTCAATTGGGATTCTACTGGCCAACAATGTTAGCCGATACAAAGGCTTATGTGAAGAAATGTGATAGATGCCAGAGGCATGCTCTGAGAGTATGATAACCCCCAGAGAGGCTTACATCCATTGGTACACTCATCTATTTTGTAATGTGGGGAATTGATATACTTGGTCCATTTCTAATGACATTGGGACAAAGAAAGCTCATTGTGGTAGCCATAGATTACTTCACAAAGTGAATTGAGGCTAAAGCACTAGCCAAGATAACCACCAAGAAAATTACCCAATTTTTTTAGGAGAATGTGATATGCCGGTTTGGTATCCCACGCATCCTAGTTACAGATAATGGGCGAAAATTTGATAACACAGAATTCAGGAATACTGTGATGATAACAGCAAAGAGCTTCGCTTTACCTCGGTTGCCCATCCACGGGAAAATGAGAAGGCAAAAGTTGATAATCGGATTATCCTTGATGGACTAAAGAAAAGGGTTGAACACTCAAGGAACACTTGGGAGGATGAGTTACTGCCCATACTTTGGGCATATCGAACCACCTACAAAGTGATAACTGAAGCTACCACGTTCATGCTGGCTTACGTAGTCAAATATATGGTACATCTAGAAATTACCCATGGATCGCCTAGGGTCAAAGCTTATGGACCAGAGACCAATAAAGAAGGCATGAGGCTTGCTCTCGATCTCATCAACGAGCTCAGGGATGAGGCCAACGCCCGCAATGCAGAGCATCAATGAAGGGCCTCCCTCTATTACAATAGAAAGGTTAAGGAAAGGTTCTTTCAACAAGGAGACTTGATCTTAAAGAAGATTGAGGTGTCGGGAGCCGGGGAGAGAGAAAAGCTAACCCCTAACTGGGAAGGGCCTTATAAAGTCAGGAAGATTTTAGGACGAGGATCCTACAAGCTAGGGACCTTGAACAGTGACGAAGTGACCCGCACTTGGCACGCTTCAAACCTAAAGGTTTATTATATTTAGGAAATTCACATCATGTTCCTAGTACTTACTAGTAGCTATATAAATAAGGTCTTCAGAACCATCAAATGTAAGGCTTGAACCCATTTTTCAAAGATATTACCTATTTATGCAAGTTTGTTTTTATCATCTTGTCTACAAATTTATTTAAGTACGAGCATCTAAGAAAGCAAGTCTCGAAGGACTAAATGCCGAAAATAAAAGATGAGTATGAATTCAAACCAACGATGCATAGATAAGATCCTGAAGGATCACGAGACAGTCTCGAGGGGCAGTTAGGTTACAGACCATAAGAGTTCAAATAAACAAAGTTCTGGATAAAAAGGCTTAGGCGGCGTCTAAAGCCATGCAAGGCTATCACAGTCAATCATTTGAAGAGTCTTCCACCTCTTCATTCCCTACTCCATGAGCGACCTCATTCTCCTTTTCTTCACCATCTTTATATGAGCCAACCTCGGAGGAAGAGCTACTACTCCCTGGAACCGGCTTCCTGATCTTCCCATAAAGAGCCACCTTGGAGCTAGGGCTTCCTGAAGGAGCTTTGACCTTAGAGCCAGAACCCGCGCGAACCCCCGCGAACCCCCGCGATTCGAACTGGATATGGACTACTGGAGAGTGGTGTCGCGTGCGGACCTGGAAGCCTGCCCGGGTGGATCAACCACGGGAGTTGCCCAAGGGCAAGTGAAAAGGCTCGGGTCAACTATATTTGTATACAGGCTATGGACGTCCTTGATGCCCCTTTGCCATCCAATTACCAGGTTCATAGGGTGCATCTGATCGTCATGGTCATCCATCATCTGGAGAAACTCTTGGGATTCATGATATACATTCACAAGTTTTCTCCACTCCATCTTCCTCCTTTTTATCTCCTTGGAGTGCTTCTTCTCCAAGAGAGAGGCCTTGTCCTCCGCTTGATGTGCCTTAGACTCTCATTCCTATGAAGAGATCTTTATCTTGTTCATGAAGACTTACAGTGCTCCATAGTCGCTCCTCATCTTCATGCTTTGTGTAGAAGATGCAGCAAAGTAGACATTGGCCTAGCTAAGAAAACAAAAAGAGATGTCATAAAAAAGGCTAACTCCAAGGAAGACATGGATAAGATGCTAAGGCGACCAAGACTCAAGAGGGCTGAGTCCCCAACATGAAAAGTCATGGCCAACCATGACCTTCACTAAGGTCTGATCTCAGTAGACCAAGAATAAGATGGGCTAAGTCCTCTACATGGAGGCCTCTGGCCGACTAGAACCTCCACGAAGGTTGGTCCAGAGCCTCTTGAAGAACTTCTCATGACACTCCTGTGAAAATTTTATGAAAATTCTGGAAAAAAAATCACTAAAAGAAGTGCACTTGAACAAAAAAAAATATAAGTTAAGATTACTTGATATAAGGCATGAGCACCTAACATCCCGACCTTGAGTAACTTCTCACCCGATGAGACGTGAACAAGGTCTGAGGGAGTGATGCAATTCTTGGACCATTCTAGGGCAAGGGCCGGACTCCCGAACACTGAGTCATTAGTGGATATGCCCCGCGAAGGTTCGAAGGGGATCTTCACATTTCCATCTGAATCCTTGATCCTTTTCTTTCCGGAGCCAGAGGCCTCAAGGAACGTCGGGACTTTAGGAATACGATTAGCCTGCTTGGCAGCTTCCCTAACCATCCTCCCCGTGGCCATGCCACTCTTGTCAATCAGCGCATCCAGGGCCTCAACAGCTGAAATAAAACAAAGGAAAGATAGATATAAGAACAAACTTGACCAAGTTTGAGATAGAATAAAAATGAATACCCTCTTTATAGAGGCTGCTAATGTTGGCCTCCACGAGCTTTGTCTCTGTAAAAAATTTCCAATAAGGGGTTTGTCCATCGTCTTTGATAAGACAATCATGAGCATAGAGCTCAGCTTCTTTGAGGTGAAAAAATATAGAGAGTACTTTCTACGGGAAATTTCAAATTATGTCTGAAGTATATTCCCCAGTCGTCTTCCTTCCACTCCAAGACCATAAACTTTTTATTCCACTAATGAATCAAGTCATGAAGAGAGTGAGTGTTTACAGTATGAGGAACATGAGGCCTGTGTTGGAGTAATACCCATCCGTTCCTGGAGAAAGGAGATGCCTTCAACATGAATATGCTTCGAAACATTGAGACGGTTAAAGGAATACCAAGATAATTGCACCTTATAATGAAAACAATGATGAAATCCCACCCATTGGGGTAAATCTGACATGGATGAACCTTCAGCTCGACAAGGAGTCTAGGAATAAAAGGGTGCAGTGGGTTAACCCAGATTTTAATGCTGCTTTGTACACATACAGTCTGGTGCTACTTAGGTTGAAAGTCCTCTCATTGTACTTGGCCTTGCAAACCTCGATATAGTCGGCCCATGGATTACTTGACCGAATCTCATTAACATCATCTTCATCGAGCACATTTCTATGTTTGAAAGTATTGAAATGCACGATGCTCATGTACTCATCGACTCGCTCATCTAACATGCTTTTCAGGCTATTGGAACAACGATTAAGAGAGTAGGGAAAAACAAAAGCTATACCTTTCAATGACTGAATCGTGGCTCGCTTGTGCATAGCCTCCTTAGCCGAGATGGATGACTTGCTATAAGGACCTTGAGGCATCCTAAAATACATGGGAAGTTGAGAGCTTCTATACTTCAGAAATTTTGGGAGAAGTTGGGAAATGAAGATGTGAATGAAAATGAGCACTTCTCATCTTATTTTATAAGATAAAGAGACACCTGCTACATCAGGTCACAACTCTGCTTGGTTCGCGCTAACAGGTATCACTTGAAAAATGACCAAAAAATGGCAGGAAAACGGTCAAGAATAGAGAGGAAATGGCATAATAAATGAATAAAGCGATGCAGAACATCGCTTATCATATCAGTCCTCCAAGGAAAGCTTGATGAAGGCTAAACATAAGTCGTTAATCTTAATTCGGAGATTAATCATGTTAATTATATTGATTAATGAAAACCTTAAAGATTAGAGCAAGGTTAACCTCTTAATCTAACTCAATGGCCATCTATAGACACAACTCAATTACGAGAATGTGCTGAGAAACAAGTTTCGTGAAGAGTAGAATATTCATGAGAACAAGAGCAGAATGTTAACGAGAACAAGAGCAGAACATTCACTAGAATAAGAGTAGAACGTTCATCATAACAAGAGTAGAACTTTCCCCAAAACAAGCCAGAATGTTCACGGGAATGAATACAAAAATATATCGTAGAATGTTCACTTCCCGGCCGACCAGGACCACCATGGAGGTGGCTCCATGGCCGACCAAGAGCAGGAGGGGCCGATTCCTCCACATGGAGACCTCTGGCCGATCAGAACCTCCACGGAGGTTGGTCCAGAGCCTCCTATCAGATTTTTTGTGACCCTCCTGAGTAATTTTTGAATTTTTTTTGAAAGACCGTCCACAAGAACAAGTTTTGTGAAGATTATAAGGTCCACGAGAACAAGTTTCGTGAAGACTAGAGCGTCCACGAAAACAAGTTTAGTGAAGACTATAAGGTCCACGAGAATAAGTTTCGTGAAGATTAGAGCGTCCACGTAAACAAGTTTCATGAAGAATATAAGGTCCACGAGAACAAGTTTCATGAAGACTAGAGCATCCATGGAAGCAAGTTTCATGAAGAGTAGAATGTTCACAAAAATAAGTACAGAAAAGTTTCAAGAGACTCCGCGACCCGACCGACCAGGACCATCATGGAGGGGCTCATTGGCCGATAAAGTGTAGGAGGAGCCGAGTCATCCACATGGGAGGCTTGAGACCGAGTAGAATCTCCTGCAAAAAATACAGAACGTTCACCTCCCGGTGACCAGGACTACCATGGAGGTGGCTCCATGGCCGACCAAGAGCAGGAGGGGCCAAGTTGTGGCGCCCTCCAAACCCGGGTCAGAAGTTTGGGGTCCACAACACATCCACAATATATAAACATGTATAAGGAATATTATTTAAAATGACCCTGCTTTACATAACCATTATAACAACATGTTAAAGTATGAAAACAAGCCATCACCTTAACTTTTATTACAACGTACCAAATCCCAACTAGTTTAACTTAAAACTGATACTGAAATTATGCTTACAATCTTACTATCTCACTACCATATGAAGCTCCTGCTAGCTCGATCCAAATCAAACTGGAATCCTAGCTCGCACTTTGGACTGAGGGACTTCACTATCATCCATATCCTTTTCAACTGTAAAATATATAAAAGAATCGCAAGGGTGAACTAACTAGCTCAGGAAGTCATAACAGTGATAACTGAGGTTAAGCAATGTTCAAATGGAATGATTCAGAAGAATCAAGTTTAATGTTAAACAATCATTAGAATTGGATATTCATTTTAAGTTTTAAAACCAAGGTTAGGCTGTTGATCAGTCACGCACTAACCCCGAGCAAAGCACACATCACTGCTCTAATTACTGGATCCAAGGCACACATTGGCCTATAATTGACGACGAATCTGGTCCTTATTTAGAAAACTATCCAATTCTAGAACAATTCAGTATGATAAACAACATACTTCAATAAAACAAAATCATTATCAATGATGATTAAACATTTGAATAAAAATGTAAAGAAATTCATGGATACCACAAGGGTATATCAGGGGATGTATAAGAAACGGTTTTCAATTTGTAAAAGGATAAGGTATTAGACCAGTAATGATTTTTTAGGGTACGGTTCTTTGAGGTTATAAAGAATGGTTGGAGTATAAAAGTTTCTGCGTGTTCAAATAATTCTCTTCCAGTGTTTGGTGTTTGGTAGTGATACATTTGGGGAGTAGTATCATATTTATGTGATTTGGTATCTGAGGATCAACAAAGGATGGTTTACAAAGAATAAGGCTTACGGCTCAAGATCAAGAAAATCAGGGTTCAAGGGTAAATAGTTTAAAGCACTTGCAATATAAAACAAGAGTTATTTTGAATAATAGCGACATGTTATAAAACAGTTCAAAAATATTTGCGATATATCTTGAAGAAAAGTTCAGAAGTACTTGCCTTACAGGGCTTTACAACTATTACCGATCGACTATGAGCCGACTCTGTCGCTCAGGCTTTATCGTCTATCCACTAGATCACCCTGGATTCGACCTCAACACTTAAGTCCTTTGATTGGAATCTTACTGAGCTTTTCGACTGACCACCAACTATCCTTCGTCCAATGCCAATTCTCGGGCATTCCGACTAGAACCTACAAGGTCGAAACACCCTAACTTAGACATTCGATTATGCTTGACAAATCCTCACTAACAATCTACCCATGCGTTAACAAAACCCGACTCGTAACACATACATTATTGCAATACAGGCATCAGCTAGGGTTCACGTCCTCAAAAATCAATTCAGTGTTCATTTTCAGAAAATACGTATACTCGTCATTGTATGAAATTAGGGTTATTCGTTTTGGTAAAACATTTTACTACAACATACAATAAGGTTGTGTATAAAATATACGTATATGTATTTACTTATACTCGCTCGACGTCCCGATAATCCTCGGATACGCTCCTGTATTTCCGTAGTTTGATTTCCCGGAAATCGGACAGGATCTCCTTTGTTTATCGGACTACCCGTCGAAACAATTCGACATCACAATCAACAGACAACCCAATAATTAATCCAATAATCACAAATTCCCAATCACCGGTATTATTCAATTTTTACTAATATTCGTACTTAAATAGTTATTCATATTAGGACTCAGAATTAGCTCATCACCGTCCACCATCGACTCACTGAAGTTCACCGTCGACGGCGGTAAAATTTATCTGTGCCCGATACGTGTCGGGTTTCCAAATAAATTTCACCGATTAAACATTAATTTCCCACACAAAATACATGTTATTATCACGAAACCAATCAATTAATCACCTGCAGAAAATTAAATAGAATAATTAAAAGAACACTCAAGGCACACGCGTGCAAACATGCGCACCACATCACCACTCGACTGAGCACAGGCGGCCAGAGTCACAGGCAGCCGAAAACACAACCAAGAACACACACCTGACACGCACACACACGATTCCATACACACAACATACACATATATATAAGCATGTATATATATATGTACCAACAAGAATCAGAACCATCCATGCCGGAAAAACAAACGGCGGCTCACTAGAAAATAAGAGCAACAGTGGCGAACGAACGGCGAGGGAAGCTGGAGAACGAAGAGAGACTGGGAGGAAATGAAACCTGAGAGGAAGAGACTGGGATTTTGAGAGAGAAAAAGAAACCGAGAGAGATGAGTGGAGAGATAAACAGAGAGATTGATGTTTATTAGCAAAAACAGGAGTCACCCCCCTCCCTGCTTCCTTATGTTGCCGTGTGTCTTTTAATAAGACACGTGTCAGTTTTTATCCGGACCGCATCGAGTTTCTAATATGTTTTAACCTTATAACGGGTACTGCGGTAAATAATAACTTATCGAAATATAACCGAAATGATTTTAAAATCATATAGATACCGCGAAAGTAATAAAATATAAATCTCAAAATTTTTAAAACATTTTTAAAACGCGCAACATATCCGCATTTCATAATTAACGGACCGAGCTGCACTTAAAATAATTTCAGAAAATCACGAAAATAGTCTTAAAATGTTATAAATATCCCGAAGTTAATAAATATGTAATTTTCATAATTTTAACACAATTTTTGAAATACCACTTATACCCGCTTTTATCAATAAAACGAAACAACGCGGGGGTAAAATTAATTCCAAAAATTACCAAAATAATTTTAAAATTCTCAGAATATTCCAAACTTAAATAAATATGAGTTTCATAATTTTTGAAGAAATCTGGAATTAAATACAGATTTTACAAATAAATGTAATCAGAAAATCATACAGGGTTAAATAATTGATAAAATATTGATTTTTAAATTTTGTAAAATCCCAAAAATAATTATTGAAATTATAAAATCATAAAACTAATTTTAGAGACAATCCAAATATTTATGGATTTAAAACTGTAATAAGATCACCTTTAAAAATAAAACAGAACAATATAACTCAATCTTTAATACACATTCCAATCCTTTACACCAATAAATCACAGACAAATAGTATATATCAACATGATGCTGTCAAAACCAAGACTCATATTTTATTTAATCAATACTTCCACAATTACATATTTAAACAATTCAAAAGTACCCGAGTCGTTATATCCTTCCCCCTTAAAAAGATTCTGTCCTCAGAATCTGGTCTAACTAAATAAATGAGGATATTTGTCAAACATATCTGACTCTAGTTTCCAAGTAGACTCTTCTACTCGAGGATTTTAAACGTACTTACTATAGATGTACACTCATTTCCAATGACTCGCCTTTAACGATGAAGAATTTGGATCAATCATTATATGCAAAACAAACTTGGACAAGAGCCCATTGGATCCTGATCAATTACTTGATTTGAATCAAATACTTATCGCCTTAATATTGACATGCAGAACATATTATATGTACATACTGGTGTGATGGTGACATCAATTCAAGAACAACTTTATCTATATTTATCAATACCTCGAATGGTTTACTAAATTTAGGACTTAACTTGTCCCTTCTACTCAACTTATCCAATCTCTTTCAGGCCAACACTTTTACTAACGCTACTGGTCCTATTTCTATACTCATACTCTCTCTCGATACAATTTCGCCTTCTTTCTTTGTCTATTCCGAGCTGCTTCAATCAATATTACTACACCCTTGGTGTGCTGAATTAACTTAGGAATTGACGACTTTCTTTCTCCCACTTTATCTCAATAAAGTGGGGACCTACACTTGCGTTCACATGAAGCTTGGTAAAGTGGCATTCCAAAGCTAACATCGATGATAAATGATCATTCCAGTGTTTCCTTAAAATTCAACCTCTCAACATATCTTACATTTCCTGAATCACTTCTGTACTTTGACTCTCCGTTTAAGAATGTAGGCGGTGCTCATTTTCAACTTGGTTTCCAAATATTTAAACATCTCTTACTCTTTTCCATCAGTTAAGGCTAAAAAGTAATCTCATAGATTCACGTATTATCACCTTCAAGTATTTGAACTTCAGATTCCACTCTTTCCAATTCGTTTATTAACTCCTCGGTGGTCTTAATTACATCCAATCCTTTCTGTCGGCATAAGGCATCTGTTACCATATGGCTTTGCTTAGGTAGTTGTTAATGGATTAATTCAGAATCTTTTGGTAACCTTAGTCAACATTTCATTCTTGAAGACTTAACGTATAGTTCCCTGAATAGCTGAAGATGTTATCAATAAATACAATTCACTTATCTGAGTACTCCTTATACAACATGTTCCTTAATTCCTTATAGACAACTGATACACTTGTTATTTCACATAATATCACCAGAGCTTTCGATGCTCATAACTCACTTTAATCATAATCTCTGATATGTTCTCAGGTCGGATCTTAAGTTAATCCCCGAAATATAACATACTTCTTGAATTAGGTCTCGTAATAGGGGTCACTTATTCTTATTTATTGTTTTGTCCAACTCCCGATAATCAGTACATAATCTCATAATTTCATTCCTTTTCTCCATCAACATAACTGGTACCCTTTACGATTCGCTTCTTGTAAAACCACTCTTTGGTCTGCCTTGTCCACCCGGCCTCCGATACTTCGCCTTAATTCTTTGATATATCCAACACTTCCTAATCTATTTTGAAATTTCCTTCTTGTACCTGGTTATCACTATTTTTCTTTAAATTCTCGTATATCTTGGCATTTCTTCAGTAAATCAAATACTTTATATTGTGCATTCCCTGTAGGATCTCATATCTTAATTCTTTTACTTGTAGCATCCAAGTGCTGAAAGAAAACCTGGGGATACCGTGATCGTTAAAATTTCCTATTACTAACTGCTAACATCGTGATTCATTATCTTCTCTTGACATCTCCTTATTTTTCCCTTAATAACTTCGATTGAAAAGTCATACTATCCATCATTGCTCCTTTTGGATTATGAACTCTGACTTCCAATTCCAACTTCTAAAATTCCATAGATAATTCTTCTGGTGAAGTTTCTACTTTCGTTCTCTCCTTTTTGCTTAACGCTTGCCACTACATTTGCTTTTCCTCGTGAATACATACTTCAAACTCTTATGGTCCATATAGATCTTACACCTTTCCCCATACATATCATATTTCCCGATCTATTACGACCGGCATTTTGTGTAATATTATTTGTGAACTTTGTATAATATTAGAGCCGAATGTAAATATACTTAATGATTGTACGTTGTGTTAATGAAAATTTCTGTATTATAAATTTCTTTATGTAGAATATGATTTTTCAAAGCAAAAGTTTATTTATTTCCCTTATTTTTGATTTATAAGGAATATTCTAAACCTTGGAAAAATTTTCTTTTAAAAGTTATTTCATTCACAAATTTCAAAAGTGATCTTATAAAATTTCTAAAAATCCAAGTTATTTTATGGTATAAATTTTATAATTTTTGAACTTGTATTTTATTTTATAAAAATAAATCTTTAAAATTTTATTTTTTATAATTAGCAAATTACATGGAAACCCTTGCATGCATATCACTCTTCCATTCTATTAAAGGGCAAATGAGACCTTTCCAACCCCACTAACTCACTTGTTGTTAACCAAATTACCATATTAACCTTGCATGCAAAATGGCCCAACTTTAGCTAGAGGGTATTCTTGTACATTCTCATTTCCACTCATTTCTTTTAGTCAATCAAAGGCATAAAACCAAAACCAAAATGTGAGAAATCATTTCACTCACTCCATACTCCAACTCACCTCTCTTTTTCTCTCCTCCCCCTCCCTCTCCTTGCTCTCGGCCGAGAACCCCCTCCCCCACTCCCTTATATTTTTCCATCCCATTTCTCATCTTTTCTAGTGTAATTCTTCCACCTACACTTATTTTATATACTTCCCAAGAGTTTTGTGATTTGGGAGATGAAGTTTCATGGTTGCATGTGTAGCTTTTGTGTGATCTCCAAAGAGAAACTCTTGATTCTTGTGAATTCAAGAGCTCTCTATGAGATACATTTTATATATGTTTTAACTAAGTATTTTATGGAGAAACCATGCTTTAAAAACCTTTGCATGCTACTGAAATTTCAATATATAATCATGTTTAGCCATGCATGCTAGTTTTAATATGTTAATATGATGATCAACCATGTTGTGTATGCTACTCTTCTCGAAATCATATTTTCATGTTTAAAAATCTATAAATTCGAATTATTTGTGCTTGAAATATATTGTTTCCATGATATATTTCTTAATAATAGTTAAGAGAAGATATATTTCATGATTATTAAGGTTGAGTAATAGGTACAAGTCGAATTTACAAGAATTTAAACTCTATGTTTTAGCCAAAATCTTGTTAAGTGTTTTCCATGAGTTGCATGTTATATTTTTATTTGCATGTTGGTGTTCTAGGGCATGGATGATCTCCACTCCTGTTGAGGCACTATTTTATGATATTGATGCACTAGGTTTGCTTTGGTAAAGGTTGGATGTTTGGTTAATAAGTGGGAGTCAAGGTGGAAAGGGATTAGTTAGTGTTTGCATTTTCCAGATTTGATGCAATAGTTTATGGGGAAGTTTTGAATGAGCATTTGTTGTGCACTTTGAGGCCCAAGCCACCAGAAGCTAGCACTAGGATTATATAATAGGTTTTAGGTGTTTGTTGGAGGTTTGTAAGATGTTTGGTTTTTAGGTGTTTGTTGGAGGTTTGTAAGATGTTTGGTTAGGTGCACGAGTGGAATCACAAAATCTGTCCAGCAGGGGACAGTTTTGTTGCAACTTAGAAATAGGAAGTTTTGACCATGTCATAGGTAGGCCCTCATTAGGCTCCATTGGGCCTTAGTTAGAGGGAGTGTCAGAGGAGTTTTTACAGCCATAGTTCATAGGATTTGAGTTAGAATAATGTGTCACAAGTTAGTTCAAGGCAGGACCTTTTCTTCCCAGAAAAATAGGGGAACCATGGACTTTAAGCTTAGGCCTAGGGAGGCCCAAGCTAGGCCCTTGAGCCACATCAAGTTTGGGAGTTGCCTTATGATCAGAAGAGTCTAGTGTAGAAATTTTGGAGGTAAACTTGTAGTGTAAGAGTGTCTAATGCACTCAAGAAACCATAGATGTCATTCTGAAATTTACCTTAGTAAGCACCTTCACTTACCACATAGTTTTAGAGCATTTATGAGTGAGGCCTAGGTTGACCACTATAGTTGAAAGATAGCATAAATACAGTAGAGTGAAAGGCCCAAGTGAGGGTCAATAGGTTTTGGATAGTTTAGTAAAGGCACATCGAGTTAGAAGGCCAAAATTTGGAGACTTTGTCTAGTTTAGCGATCAAGTGACTTAAGTTGTGGAACGAGATCATCCAGGCCTAGTGTTGCAATATGGTGTGTGTGTGATATTGTTTGGTATTTAAAATATGGTATGTGAGTATATGTGGCTATGTGTACTATTATGTTTATAAGGTGATTATAAATTGCGTGCATATAAGCCTAAATGCCATTTGTGTTTAATTTTGGGTTGTAAATAGGTTGCGTTGGTGAGAATATATTATAATGAGGTTATTATTAATTGTGTAGGATCTCGAGACGAGGTTAAACTTTCCATAAAGGTCGAGTAAAGCTTCCAGTTGCTCCTACTTTCCAGTCCAGTCCAGCCTTCTCAAGGCAAGTGATTCAACCTACTTTTTAATTTACACTGTGAATGTGTGATAACTAGTTCTTATATATATGATGCGAGTAACTTGATTTACCTTGCTATACCCGGACCAAGTGATTCTAAAATCTATCTTCGTATTATATAGAAATGCCATGAACCCTCAAGTACTTATTGCAAGTAGATCAAAAATCATACCATGCTAGTATACCAAAGTAATCGGGATGCCATGATTAAATAGAGAATTGTTATAATACCTGATTGATCCTTTTGATTAACATGCTATTGATTACTGAGAAATCTTGATTTTACACCCTGCTGCTTGATTTAACTCTTGTAAGAACCCCGATAGAAACTTTATCTTGATACCTAAAAGCCAGATATTCTTTAAAGTTGTTCACAATTGTTTGATAACCATCTCCTTACCCTAAAGCTTGACATCCTGATATACCTTGAGCTAATGATCACTTTCTTTATATCTTAACACCTCTATCATACTTGTAACCAGTAATGCTTATCTTCTTGATGTTCTAATACCTATACCTTGTCTAAAACCATTGCTTTAAGCCTAGTTTGGCATTACTCTTTCATATTATCCAATAACCCTACTAAATCTCCTTGTCAAAATTCTTGTAAATGGAAACCTTTCAATTACCCTGATAGAGTAAAGTCTAGTGGATCATGGCCCTAAGATTTAGTGAACATAATTCCAGTGTTTCAAGTCAATCTACAATCCCTTGATAAAGATATTTACTGTTTAAGAATTTTTATTATCAATCGGCATCAGTTTTTGAAATGAATAAAATTTGGATTTTCAGTCCCAAAGGGGGATAAATGTTTTCTTTAAATAGTGGATCTGGACTGAGATGCAAGTCATTTCCACACTGATATTGTAGGCTTAAAAGTTGCCTAGGGATCCCATTAATGTTTTAGAACCCAGCGAGGTTTGGGATTACTTCGCGGCTGATCACCGGCTGTAATCCGTAGCGTCATAAAATGGTTTTTGATTAAGATATGATTTTGAAAAAGTTTTTGATACAAGCAAATGATGCCATCACCCAAAAGTTCATCTCTTGTTATTATTAGTTATATCTTCACATTGTCATTCTTTAATATATATCTCGATTTATGTTTTGTATCGTATTGTTTAACTCTTGTTGAACATTTGGCTCACTACTTGCTTTAACCCTGATATTACAACTAGAAGCTATGGTTAGATTCAAGCAGACAACACGTAAGACTTGTGATGCCGATGCGTATGTCCGAGCTCAGGTAGAATAAGAGATAGTTTTGTGTGAGGACTCGATATTAAAACCAGTTGTAATAGTTAGTAGTGTTGGGTTGTTCCAAACCCTAAACTGTAAGATCTTGGATTCAGTTGTAGTTACTTTCTTTTAAATATTGTAATAGTTATATATTATGTATTGTTAAGTTGGGGGTGTGACACAATCTTTCAAAGCGAATATTATTACTGCTAGTCCCAAATTATGAGTAGGATAATCCTGCTCATAAGGTTTCGGTTGTCTGGATGCATATAAATAACTTTATTGTACTGCATCAACACACCTCATATTCCCTTATGATAAGTATCACTATAACTCCCAAATTTCCTTGATACTTTCAAAGTGATAAAGCAGGTGCTGTAACCATTCTTTAATTTAACTCCGCAAAACTTTCTTCACCCTTCTCCATTTTATATAACTTCTTGCTTTTCCTTGTTAGCTTCGTCAAAGGTATTGCGACTTTCAAGAAATCTTACATAAATTTTCGATAATAACCAGCCCATGGTAACCCTTCTTACTTTTGTGGGTGCTTTTGGCCTTTCTTTATTCATGGTAACTTTTGATTTCTACTGGATCTCCTTTGGTCTCCTCCTCACTGATTACTTATGCTTTTTACCATTAAAACTTCACCTTGTAAACTTTACATACAACTTCTTTCTTCTCCGACTCCCCAGTTGTCATTAAATGCTTCGCATGGTCCTCCGTTGACTTTAAGTAACACAAATACAACTCATCCAGATATTCCTTAAAGATTATGTCCATCAAGTTAAAATATTATTGGTATATTGGTTAATTCAAATGACATCACTAGAACTTTATAGCAGCAGTACTTAGTTCTGAAAATTATCCTTGATATGTCCATAGGCTCAATCTTCAATTGGTAACGCCCAAATCTTAAATCAATTTTAGAAAATACTTTGCTTCTCCTGTTTGATCAAACAAATCAGTAGTTCGAGGTAACATATACTTACTCTTGATAGTAAACTTGTTGAGCTTTCTTTAGTCGACGCATAATCTCATACTTTCATTTTCTTATTAATAATTAGTACCGGTGCACCTCATGGGATACACTGGGTCTAATCGCTTCTTTTTTGAACATCTCTTGCATCTGCCTTGCTAACTTCCTCATTTTAACTGGTGCCATTTTGTGTAAGGCCTTGGTCACTGGCTTCGTCTCAAGTGCTAAGTCAATCGCGAGCTTCATTCCTCTATCTGGAGGAAATGTTGATAACTCATCTGGAAACATATCTTGAAACTCCTTAATTGCTATAAAATCTTCAAATTTTGTTTATTTCTGACTTTTATTTATCTCATAATCACCATAATGCCCACATCTTGATCACCGTAATCATCGTTAACAAATTCTTTACCTTCTTTCATCTTCTGAACCTCATCACCTTCTCATTTGGCGTTCTCAGAATTATCTTTTCATTACGACGATCTATCTAGACATCACGCTTAAATAGTTGATCCATTCCTTAGAAGATTGTCAAATCCTCTTATCTTAAATGATATTGATTCTTCACAACTTATTTCCAGAAATCTCAATTCCACCATTGGTACTTACTTATTTAACAAATACACATTCTTAAATTTGCTAGTCCTTTAGTCATAATCTTATCAATTCAACGGGGTAAATCATCTTATCAATAATTCCTTGGGGGAAATAAACAATCAAGTTGCTTCCACATCTCTCAATACTTTAGCGCATAAGGTATTCACCATAATCATTTATATCATCACGTCCGTATTCTGAATAACATATTTTATAGACAACTCGCAAACTCTCGTTCTTGGAGACGTATTCCTTATTGGAGTAGATTCCCTCGACTCCTAGTGCATCCCTGACTGGGCTAGTGATTTGCAATTCTCGCCATATACCCTTATTTTCTTTCCATGCGTGAGAGGTAGATGGAAGTTTGCCCGCTTAGTTCATAATACGTTGATTTTTGTTTGAAAAACTCTTGCAAAGAACGATAGTACAACGAAACAACTAGAAGGATTCACAATTCAACAGAAATTAAAGTTGAAAAGAAAGAAATAAGTATTTGAATATGAATGAGACAACCACATTAGTACTTAAGATGGCCAGTCTTTCGTACCACATGGCATACAGCATATGATTAGGTGGCGTCCCACCCGACTCTTCACCATTCTGACAAAGTGTCTCATCATAACACTGTTTGTCCCAATCAGAAAGCAAAACTTGAAGGGAACAATTGAATTTGAAAGGAATGCAATACCCTCCTTTTTGATATCATCATAAGGAGTTTATTAAGAAAAGAAGTTCATACATTTTTAGGAATTAAAAAGGAATATACGCTGTAATATTGAAGACAAGAACGACACCATTGGTCACCATCCATATTTCACTTATATTCTTCTTTCGAGCTTGTTCGATCATATTCCCATTGTTCCATATAACAACTTTAGAAAGTACGTTGAAATGTCATCGCAAATTAAGCATTATGGTAGATTCTTACTTGTCACGTCTTGCGTCTTCCACGTCGCACCTACACGTATAATATTTTAACAATTCGAGCATAATGGTGTTCTTACCAGATAACTTCAAGTTTCCTCTTTTTAATTTAGAATAACCACGAATCATTCAACA
The DNA here is from genome assembly GCF_009905375.1 of Apium graveolens. Lineage (NCBI taxonomy): Eukaryota > Viridiplantae > Streptophyta > Magnoliopsida > Apiales > Apiaceae > Apium > Apium graveolens. The sequence goes on along the minus strand of NC_133655.1, from coordinate 188,238,529 downwards.
TAACGATCCTTTTGTTAATAGTATTCTTCTTTTTGAAAATTCTGGAAATCTTCCCAATCTTCTTCGGTCATGCCCAGGCTTCTGTTAAATCAATGAATTCTTCGAAATCTGATAGTCCTAGTAATTGGATGAATAGTTACTCCGTACGCTGATTCTATTGTTAATTTTATCAAACAATATGTGCACCTTACTGTTAGGAATAATCAACTTCTTCATAATCGCGGGTTACTTTATCCTCTGAATTAACAATACTAAGTCTGAAATAAATATCCTTCCAGGTAATCCGGGTATTTTAACAAAAAAGAAACTCAAGTAGTAACTTGACAATCAAGGTTTAAAACTCATTTTATTCAAAAAGGCTTTTAGAAATTTTGTAAGAGAAAATCTTTTTCGAAATTGGTTAAAAAAATTTAATCACAAATCTGATTGTCCTTACTATATGAGTTGGTTGCTGTCCTTCCTACCTATAACAAGGTACCAAATTAAAAAAAACGATCATATAAAGGTCCATTCACTTCCATTTATTCCCTTCTCTTTCATTGGGTTTATTACCTTCCTTAATCGATGAAAACTTCAGCTGTCGTTGCATATTATCTTATTCGTAGCTTCATATCAAAGCTTCCATACTAGTAGTACCCCCATCATTATCTTTACAGTCATTGAGTGGAACAGGTCTATCCACCAGCCAACAAGTCTATTTCATAGAACAAAATTTGCTTACATCACGTCACATCACTACTTTATATATCACATTTATCATAACACCATCATCTAATTCCACGAAAATTCCAGGTTTATACTTTTCTCTCTAACTCTTTTAAAATTCCTCTAGTCCATCCCACAAGTTAATCACGGGTGGTCTATTCACTAGTGGTTCTATTTAATCTGGTAGAAATTATCCTCCGAAATACGCGAATCTTCTTTCTAAACTCCCTTTCACTTTTATTAATATCTTATGCACTTACCATTTACTGTAACTATCGAATCCATCCTCGTAGGGACTGTTGCTTCATAAGACGAGTTTTAAACTGGGGTATAGAACAGGGTGTAGGGTAAACTAAAGAGATACACTCACAGCCGAATGTCCAGTAAAGCAAAAATAAACAGATGGAGGTTCTTGAATAGGTAATCTCGTATCAAGAAGTTGTAGAATAGCGTAGAATAACGTAAAGAGGTGCAACTGTCATAACAGAAGGTAGTACCATTAATATTGATGGAGGAACAAGGTGCAAATCAAATCTGAGAGAAGATGATGATCCTCGAACGGAAAGCTCCAAACGATCAAATGATACCGGGAAATCAGGATCTGCCATTGCCGTTGTCTGGAAATCACGTCTCAAACTAAGAATCCCGAATCGCAATACGAACCGTGCCGGAGACCTACTATACAATCGCACTCAACCTCACAACGTCTTATGTTTCTATTTACTATTCCTAATCCTAACCCTCTACCCAATCCCGACAATCTAGGCTTGTTTCAGTGACTTATAACATATAGCTCTGATACCAACCTGTGGCGCCCTCCAAACCCGGGTCAGAAGTTTGGGGTCCACGATACATCCACAATATATAAACCTGTATAAGGAATATTATTTAAAATGACCCTGCTTTACATAACCATGGATCGCAACAGGTTAAAGTATGAAAACAAGCCATCACCTTAACTTTTATTACAACGTACCAAATCCCAACTAGTTTAACTTACAACTGATACTGAAATTATGCTTACAATCTTACTATCTCACTACCATATGAAGCTCCTGCTAGCTCGATCCAACTCAAACTGGAATCCTTGCTAGCACTTTGGACTGAGGGACTTCACTATCATCCATATCATTTTCAACTGTAAAATATAAAATAGAATTGCAAGGGTGAGCTAACTAGCTCAGAAAGTCATAATAGTGATTACTGAGGTTAAGCAATGTTCAAATGGAATGATTCAAAAGAATCAAGTTTATTGTTAAACAATCATTAGAATTGTATATTCATTTTAAGTTTTAAAACCATGGTTAGGATGTTGATCAGTCACGCACTAACCCCGAGCAAAGCACACAGCACTGCTCTAATTACTGGATCTAAGGTACACATTGGCCTATAATTGACCACGAATCTGGTCCTTATTTAGAAAACTATCGAATTCTAGAACAATTCAGTATGATAAACAATATACTTCAATAAAACAAAATCATAATCAATGATGATTAAAAATTTGAATAAAAACGTAAAGAAATTCATGGATACCACTAGGGTATATCAGGGGATGTATAAGAAACGGTTTTCAGTTTGTAAAAGGATGAGGTATTAGACCAGTAATGATTTTTCAGGGTACGGTTCTTTAAAGTTATAAAGAAAGGTTGGAGTATACACGTTTCTGTATTTTCAAACAATTCTCTTCCAGTGTTTGGTGCTTGGTAGTGATACATTTGGGGAGTAGTATCATATTTGTTTGATTTGGTATCTGAGGATCAACAAAGGATGCTTTACAAAGAATAAGGCTTACGGCTCAATATCAAGAAAATCAGGGTTCAAGGGTAAATAGTTTAAAGCATTTGCAATATAAAACATGAGTTATTTTGAATAATAGCGACATGTTATAAAACAGTTCGAAAATATTTACGATATATCTTGAAGAAAAGTTCAGAAGTACTTGCCTTACAGGGCTTTACAACTATTACTGATCGACTCTGAGCCGACTCTGTCGCTCAGGCTTTATCGTCTATCCACTAGATCACCCTGAATTCGACCTCAACACTTAAGTCCTTTGATTGGAATCTTACTGAGCTTTTCGACTGACCACCAACTATCCTTCGTCCAATGCCAATTCTCGGGCATTCCGACTAGAACCTACAAGGTCGAAACACCCTAACTTAGACATTCGATTATGCTTGACATATCCTCACTAACAATCTACCCATGCGTTAACAAAACCCGACTCGTAACACATACATTATTGCAATACAGGCATCAGCTAGGGTTCACGTCCTCAAAAATCAATTCAGTGTTCATTTTCAGAAAATACCTATACTCGTCATTGTATGAAATTAGGGTTATTGGTTTTGGTAAAACATTTTACTACAACATACAATCAGGTTGTGTATAAAATATACGTATATGTATTTACTTATACTCGCTCGACGTTCCGATAATCCCCGAATACGCTCCCGTATTTCCGTAGTTTAATTTCCCGGAAATCGAACAGCATCTCCTTTGTTTATCGGACTACCCGTCGAAATAATTCGACGTCACAATCAACAAACAACCCAACAATTAATCCAATAATCACAAATTCCTAATCACCGGTATTATTCAATTTTTACTAATATTCGTACTTTATATAGTTATTCATATTAGAACTCAGAATTAGCTCATCACCGTCCACCGTTGACTCACCGAAGTTCACCGTCGACGACGGTAAAATTTATCGGTGCTCGATACGTGTCGGGTTTCCAAATAAATTTCACCGATTAAACATTAATTTCCCGCACAAAATATATGTTATTATCACGAAACCAATCAATTAATCACCTGCAGAAAATTAAATAAAATAATTAAAAGAACATTCAAGGCACACGCATGCAAACACGTGCACCACATCACCACTCGACTGAGCACAGGCGGCCAGAGTCACAGGCAGCCGAAAACACAACCAAGAACACACACCTGACACACACACACGATTCCATGCACACAACATACACAACACACACATATATAAGCATGTATATATATGTGTACTAACAAGAATTAGAACCAGCCATGCCGGAAAAACAAACGGTGGCTCACTGGAAAATAAGAGCAACAGCGGCGAACGAACGACGGGGGAAGCAGGAGAACGAAGAGAGACAGGGAGGAAAAGAAACCTGAAAGGAAGAGACTGAGATTTTGAGAAAGAAAAAGAAACCGAGAGAGATGAGCGGAGAGATAAACATAGAGATTGATGTTTATTAGCAAAAACATGAGTCACCCCCCTTCCCTGCTTCCTTATGCTGCCGCGTGTCTTTTAATAAGACATGTGTCAGTTTTTATCCGGACCACATCGAGTTTCTGATCTGTTTTAACCTTATAACGGGCAATGCGGTAAATAATAACTTATCGAAATAGAACCAAAATGATTTTAAAATTATATAGATACCTCGAGAGTAATAGAATATAAATCTCAAAAATTTTAAAATATTTTAAAACGGGCAACATATCCGCATTTCATAATTAACGGACCGAGCTGCACTTAAAACAATTTCAGAAAATCACGAAAATAGTCTTAAAATGTTTTAAATATTCTGAAGTTAATACAAATATAATTTTCATAATTTTAACATAATTTTTGAAATACCACTTATACCCGCTTTTATCAATAAAACGAAACAACACGCAGGTAAAATTAATCCCAAAAATTACCAAAATAATTTTAAAATTCTCGGAATATTCCAAACTTAGATAAATATGAGTTTCATAATTTTTGAAGAATTCTGGAATTAAATACAGATTTTACAAATTAATGTAATCAGAAAATCATACAGGGTTAAATAATTGATAAAATATTAATTTTTAAATTTTTCAAAATCCCAAAAATAATTATTGAAATTATAAAATCATAAAACTAATTTTAGAGAAATCCGAATATTTATGGATTTAAAACTGTAATAAGATCACCTTTTAAAATAAAACAGAACAATATAACTCAATCTTTAACTAAACATTCCAATCCTTTACACCAATAATCACAGACAAATAGTATATATCAACATGCTGCTGTCAAAACCAAGACTCATATTTTATTTAATCAATACTTCCACAATTACATATTTTAACAATTCAAAAATACCTGAGTCGTTATATAAGTCCTCCACATGGAGACCTCTGGCCGACCAGAACCTCCACGGAGGTTGGTCCAGATCCTCCTGGAGAATTTCAGGTGACCCTCCTGGAAAATTATTTAAATTTTTTTTGATAAGTTGAAAAAATTCGATTTTTTTTGGAATTTTCAGGATTTTAAACTTAGCCCCGATCAGGGATGACAAAATAATCTGATCCGACTGATTTCCGATCCGAAACCCGAAATTTTGGATATACCGAACCCGATTTTTTGGATTTGGATATGGATATGGATTTAATTTTTAAACCCAAAAAATTTTGGATTTGAATTTGGATATTAGGTATACCGATCCGAAATCCGAAACGCTATCCGAACCCGAAAGCCGAAAAAAACCCAAATTATTAAATACATACATATATATGTATATTATATATATAATATTAGAATTTTTTATTACATATTATAATATTATATATATATATATAAATTCTATAATTTACCTTATACATATTATTATATAATTTTTAGAACATATATTTTTATATTTATGTTAAAAAATTAACTAATTATAAAGTTTAATGAAATATAATTATTCAATCATTTAAATGGGTGATGAGGTTTATAAGGTTAACAAAATATGTTTAGTAATAAATTACAAAACTGGGTATCAATTGAGTTAATTTTTTAAATATTAGCTATATATATAATAACACAATTAATGATGTTGTGGAGTGGTTGAAGATGACACATTAAAACTCTTTCTCTACAAGTCGTGTGTTCGATCCCAAGCACTTGCAATATCAATAATTATATAAATTTTCAGATTTCGTGTTCGGGTTCGGGTTTCGGGTTCGGGTATGAATATCCAATTCAAAAAACTTCGGGTTTCGGGTATACCCGAATCCGATCCGAAATCCGATGGATCGGGTTCGGGTATTCATTTTTGGATATTTTTCGGGATCAGGTCGGGTTCGGGTATGGATAAAACTTTCGGGTTTGGATATGGATTCTGCAATACCCGACCGGATCCGACCCGATTGACATCCCTAGCCCCGATTAGGGCCAATGGTGAAGAATAGCCCCGTTTAGGGCCGATTAGTGTATATTACACATAATTAGTCTAAATTAAAGGTAATTAGTGGGTATGATATAATTAGCCCCGTTTAGGGCCGTTTAACTTATTTGCGTACATGATTAGTGTGAATTAGGGATAACTAGTGGCTTGTGCATGCTAATTAGCCCTGATTAAGATAATTTAGCCCCTATTAGGGCAGGTTAGCCTCGACTAAGGCCAATTAGCATAGTCTAGCTTAAAATTATGCTATTTTAAGCCTAATTAACAGCTTGTACATGGAGAATAGCCCCGATTAGGGCCTGTTAGTAGTTTTCACCCTATAATTAACCTTGACGAAGGTTAAAAGGTGATAAACGCTCACTTTTTAGTCCTGATTAGGACCGTTTAGTGTCAAACACTATTCAATTAGCATGTGCAAAGGCCCAAATTGTGTATAGTCACACTAAAAATATAAGTCATTGTAAACGTGTAGGTCGCTCCATAGTTTACGATAAAATGACGATACCCATGAAGGGTCAGTACTCGAGAAGGGCTGAAAGTACCCCGAGTCGCGAATAGACCATTATAACTTATATGAAAACTCAAGTAGTCTTCCCCGAAGTTGGGGGACAAATGATATGGATAGAAAATATATCCTAGAGACACATTAAAAGTCGCATTAAATAAGCTTGAAAATCTTGTTCAAACCCCAATATAAACCAGGTTGATTAAGGCCTGTTATAGACTACAGACGACCCAAATCGTCAAGGCCCATCAGCCAAGGTCGTCAAGGTCCACGAACACAATACATTCACGGACTAGGCCCAATATGGCTAAAAGAACAGAGACATGACGTCCAACATGGACAATAACTCCTACAAGGAAGGATCTAGAATTTCTTACCTTGTAGGATTCCTAATTACCATCTAAGTTGGAGACTTGTCCCCCAAATCTCCCAACACAAGTTTAACCCTAGACTCGTCTCTATATAAAGGGCTCTATCCTTCAACCTAGAACTACGTTTTGGCTTGATTCTCTACAACATAGAGATACGTAAGCATCTTGCAAGGACAACCAGTCTATGAGCGCAAGCGCAACCATTAAAACTCGAAGCTCACAAACCCTATCATTAAGTACTAACAAACCTTAATTTTTATTCCACAACAGTTATATTAGTTTTTTATTAAAAAATTATATTTATTTTATCATAAATTCTATATCTTATTAGTATTTAAATAGATATAGTATTTTAATTATAATAAAATATTATATGTACTACGATAAGGAAAAACTTATATGATGAATTTTATTATTAAAATTGAACCGGTTGAGGCATCCAGTAGATGATTAATCGAAAATTAATCAGTTAAATCAGATATATTTAGACTCATATTCCTAAGAGTAAAAAGCTTTTTATCTTGGAATTGTAGTATGTGTTTTGATAAAATATTTAGATCCAATATTTTTTTTAAAAAGGTTAAAGCCCTTTATACCCATTATGCGAATGTAAGCACCCACAATATGTGGAAGTGGGATGTACTACCCAAATCCCTACCTATTGTTCCTCAGTAATGGGCGTATATGCCTGTCACGTCATTTGACACTCATATATCACCTATACACGTCTGTTCATGTTACATATCTTAATTTTACACGCTTGTTCAAGGAAAATATTCCCCTGATATATCACAGACATTAAAGTATCGCCAAAGCACATAAATAATTAAAGCATATAATAGCCACTATATATAAAGTTTGCTCACTTATACGGAGCAACGAAAGTTCATTACTCCCATTTTTATACGATGTGTGAGGGTAAGGAAGTTTGTTATATGTTGAAGTGATTCTTGCCAAGATTTACATATTTTGTGCCTTGTTTCAAAAAGTATCATCATCTACCCTGGATAATTATTTGATCCAATATAATTTAAAACCTACAAGATACTAATTAAAGCAGAACAAGCACGATCCTTGTGTAGCGCGTGCGCCATCTTATCGTGCTAGAAGATAGTGTCAATTTGAGATGACATCTTGAACAAAGGATCCAGAGATGCGCTATCTTCAGTGACGTACCAGGTAGGTATTTGGGATGAACATCCTGAAAATATGCAATTTGAGCACGGGTCCTCTAAACTGAGGCATTTTGGGCATTCTTTTAAAAAAAACATCTTTATTTATGAAGGTTTTTCGAGGAATTGTCATTTTAATTAAAGCTGTTAAAACAATCCAAAGAATTCCTTATGTGTTCAAAATAGCTATACTCATATTTGAAAAAATAAATTATATATGTATTAGAAATAAATCGAATATTATCTATATTTGTACTTGATAATTTCGGATATAAATATAGGTAATTCTATACCTTATATATATATTGTGTGAGAGTGTAAATGTAGTGTATATATTCATTAAATAATATATTTATATAAATTTTATGTAATTGTAAAAATATTATACACTTATAAATATTATTTAACTTTAATATTTTAGAGATATAAATTATATTTAAAAATAAATTAATATTAATTTTTGAAAAAAGTAAAGTAGAATTAAATCAACTTAATTATTAACTTAAATAAAAAATTACTAATAAGTGATGTGTAGTCAGTAATTGTTTCATGTAAAAAGTGAATTATAATTTAGATGAAAAAAATGAATAGATCTTCCAACATTCTCTGAAAAAATCTTTCATATCATGCTCCGGGATTATTTTAGAGGGAAGAAAAATGAAGATACGAGAAGAGAAAAGAAAAAACATCCAAAAATGGATACCACATGCACCCCTAGTTTGTAGAGAAAGAACAATTAATGTAATTTTTTGTTGAGCATGATTAAAGCTGTATGTATAAATTAATAATACTGGTTTAGATAACTCAACATAGAACAAAGGAATTAAAAATAATCTATGTTCCACTAGAATCAGTACAAATTAATTAATGGGTATATATATAATGATCTTGGTAGGTGCAGTGAAGAAGACGTCAACAAAAGTCTGTATAAAGTTCATTAAAATGTTCAGGAAAAGGAGGAATAGGGTTGAAATCATTTAAAACATTTATTAGGGTTAGTTGAAGACCTAAAGGATTCTATGTGAAGTTGATTGTATATGGTAGAAGGCTTAATAATGTTATGGAAAGATTATAGTACGAAGGCCTGAGAGCGGAACTAGTCACCTGTGAATTAGACCATTACGTTAGGCGTCAGTGATTCGTGTAGTAGGCGCAAGTAGCCTCATTTTTCTAAGAAAAAACACCTTCAAGGAACTAGTAAGCGCAAGTGAAATTTTAAGATATCTTTTAGGCACCAGTGGGTGAAGAAACTTAGTCAAAAACTCACTTTGTTCACTCTTGGCACAAGTAGACTTCCTTGTACACCTAGTTGGCGCAAGTACTCAAATAATCTAAGGAAAATGACTTATTTATTTCTTCTAGGCACAAGTGAGATATTTTATTTGACTTGTAGGCAAGTGGATGGAAAAAATAAGTATAAAGAGCCCTTGTACTACTTTAGGCGCAAGTAACTCCTATACATTCCTTGTTGGCGCAAGTAGCTTCAAAAGCTAATTAAAAAGGCTCATTATGTACCCTCTAGAGACAACAATACTTTTCCTTGATCCCTTGGAGGTGCAAATGGAATGGAATTGAATATTCTAAGTGTTAGTGTTTGTGCCCTAGAGACGACACTATGATGATTTAGTTTAAGACATTTGAATTATTAATATTTATGTTCTATCGATTATTCCTTTTATAATTTATTAATTCTTAATTTACTGCGATATAAATGTTAGATTAATAAATATCCTTGGAATATGATATGTAATTCTATATCTCTAAGTACGTGACTTAGAAATGAGATTATGAGAATAGTATCAATATTCCTAAAGGTCCCTAGTCGAGTGTTATTATAAGGGACTATAATAATGCATTAAGACTAGTATGTTTGTTGACTGATGAACACATCTCATTGATCATAGGTATGGTGGTACTAAAATCAAAACACATGCATATATATTAGATACATGGTGTTGGATTGACCCGTTGTGAGATGTTTATAGTGTCATAAGTTATTCTCACAATGATAATGATGTAATGGTCCTTAGACCTGAAGTCATTATATTTCTATACGAGAATTAATATACTTTGATTCCATTAAAAGTTATCCTTGACCGGGTAATGATAAAAGTGGACATTGGATATACTATGAATCGTATGAGAAATGTGAATGGTCTAGATGAGATTTAACCTACCTATTTTAGGAGTGATATTATTGGCCTCTTGTGTGAGCTAGACTATGAAATGTGTGGCCATGCTCAAATGTTGACTTGATATGATAGTCTACTCATTGATCAAAGAAACTTGGATTAAACTATGATGAAGATGACACATTACAATCCTCTAGTTTAATCTATAATATTTGGTTAAAAGGATTATATTACATTGTATATTATCATGAAAGGTTTCGGATTAGTATTAGTTATAATTAGATTATAATTAGAAAACTCATTATTATCTCTATATAAACTCTTTGAGCGCTGATTTATATAGACAAATATATGGTTTAAAAAACCCTATCCGTTCAAAGAGAAAGAGGAAGAGAGATAGATTTGGAGTTTTCGGGTTCTTGTACACATCAATCCTTAAAGAAAAGCGTTCGTGTGGATACCGTAAAGCGTAGATCGCGAGAGCGTGATACGTGGTGATTCAACAAGGTTTGGAACTCCATTAATGAACTCTTAAAGCTTCTTTTAGGTAAAGATTCTTACTACAAATTAAATATATATTTTTGCATGGATCCTGCGTAGGGTTTTGATTGTATTCTGGTTTTATATCGTTTCCGTTGCGTTTATGTGCTTGAAACCCTTCAATGGCATCAGAGCTACTTGTAAAAGTATTTAATTCATTTATGTGTTTAACCATTTTTGATATACAAGCATGTACGTGATTTGCCATATTTTGATGTTGATACAATATATTTATATATGTATGGTTTGAATATACGATATTCATGTGAGTTGTATAATTATATGATGATTATATAATCTGTATATATACTCATATATACATGATTTATGTTTGTTCTTATTATGATAATCATATTAGATACGGATTCTGAATTAGATGTTATAGATTCTCTGAAATCTGGGTCTCGTATCCGATTTTCGCAAACTAATACCCTATTTGATAGGGAATCGAGCGTCTGAACAAAGTTGATGGCTAAATCCATCATCAACTCGTCTGCAAGGCGCTTGACGTCTTTTAGACCTTGTAATTTGCGATTTAATGTTATTAGATTTAATTTCGAATTTTCTGATATTTGTTTCCATATTTGGTTTTTATGATTAGATCATGATGGGTATGATATGTTAAGATCATATTATGTGTTCTAACATGTTCATATGTGTTAATTGAGCATGGTGGATGGTTATGGCTTATGACCTTAGGTTAATGGTTTTGGTTTTTTAAATACGGTTGCATGTCGTTTAATCTTATAATTATTAAATCTCGAATGTAACTCGAGTTCTTCTTGTAAGTTCATTAGATTTATTTTTATATTTCATTCTTGTAATGTACATGAAGACATGAAGATTTAAAGATCAAGGAAGGGTAATCCCACATAGAGGCCATCCAAGAAAGCAATACAAGGAAGAGATAACTCAAGAAAGAAGACATGTAATACTTAGCTTGTATTTATTTTCCACCTTAGGTTGACCTAGATCTTTGTCATTAACTTGATGAAGATCACATAGGATAAAGCCATAACCAATCAAGTTTACTTTATTGCACTTTACATATATATGCTCATATGATGAATGTATGTGTAGAGTAGTTTAATAATGCATGTTTAATTAGATTAATGATGTATGTATTAGATACGACACCCATGCCATGCTTTCTAAACAAGATAAAATTTACAACGATTCAATATTTTAAAATGAACAAATGATTATGAGATTCTCGTGTTTCTGAAATACATAATAAAATACTAATCTTCTTTATTTCTGATATGGGGTGATTTTATCAAAAGCGAGTTCATTGAACTTGTAAGGTTGTGGGTTTTAAGCGAGACCGTTGTGACTCCCTCACTACCTGGAAATTAAACCATTGACGAATATTGATTTAAAGCATTTTATTCTAGGAAAAATTGGGAATCTCTTTATGATGGGATCATGATCATTTTAAAATTAATAAAATACTAAAGTTAATATTAAGTTGATCAGATGCCTTCCAATGAGTCCAATGCGTTAACCCCTAGATTGATAAGGAGTGGGGTCGCCAAAGCGAAGTGCTCTCATCTATCGTGGGAGATGTGTTGAAGTATATTGATACTTTTTGACTATTGGGTTTGAATTAACTAAGTTACCAAAATAAAATTATGAACTTAGAGGCATAGAGTTTGGCGAGATTTATTAGATAAATATGAACAAATGTGGTTCCACCAAGATATCCAAGAGTTATATAGTTGATATAATTGACAAATGTTGTCTACCTAAATGATCATATTTTAGCAGAAAAGCCAAAGCTGACCTAACGCATGGTGAAATATGGATCTTGGTTCACTAGAAAGGATATAAAAGATATTTATAATAGTTAGGGTTGTTGATTTGATAAAAATAGGGGGGGAGATATATTGTGAATACATATGAATAATCGCTTAAACATAATTTAATAATCATCTATAGACTAATTCATTTTATGCACTTTAATATTCTAGAGATCAAATAAAAAATAACATAAATAACTTTTATATGTAATAGTCCTTGAAAAGAACAAATTGACATGAAATAATTTCCTCAACTAACAAGGAAACTTGAGGATTGTGCTTCAGTTCAAGGATGTCACTCAAATCCCTTCCTTATTTCTTCTAGCTGAGAATGAAACATGTGCTGAATAAAATGCTTACCAGAAGCAAATTGATTATGCAACTGATGTTTCATGTCTCATGCTTGTAATTATGAGTGCTGAGCTTTAGAAGCAACAAGAGCATAATGATGCTTATGATATGATTGAGCACCTTCAAAGGATGTTTGAAGGATAGGCTCATCAGAAAGATTTGACAATAATAAGGCACCATACTTTTGCATTAATGGGAGAATGATATCCGGTTGGACCACATGTTCTAAAGATGATATGTAAATGTACCTTGATATTTTGGGTTTCAAGAATGGTCTAGAGACTCAGCTTGATTTGATCAAACAATCTTTGAACAACTTCTATTCTCAGTTTGTTAAGAACAAAAGGAATGAGATAGACGGAACACTCATTGAGTTGTTAGGCATGTTTAGAACTGCTGAAAATAACACGGTAAAGGCATGAATTACGTCCATATTGATGATGTACACATGGAATGCAAATGGGAAATGAAAGTGGACAGGCAAGGTTAAGATTTGATCTTATTCGGTGCCAAACCAAAGTCCAATCCTAAAGGGCTTTTGAAGCCTGCTAGTGGAGTTGCTAAAGGAGATGATTGTCACTTCTGTGAAAATAACTGGATTATTGGAAGTTAAATTGTCGAGCTTGTTTGGAAGATCTAAAGAAGAAGACCAATAATGGTCAAGCTTCAGGTATTGGGTTAGAATTAGAGCAAAAGTTGTTGATCTAGTTGAAGGAACTCGATACCTAATTTTGCCCATAAGGCGAGATTGAGAACTTGATAAATTGTTATTATGTGCTTGCCTTTAGCGAATACATTAAATCAATTTCTTGTCAGGACAAGAAAGGTTTTAATTTTAATTAAATAAACAATAGTTGTTTATTCTATTTTTAATGATAGGGCTTATGATATTGCACAATTAGTTAACAATTTATATGTTCTAAGATGACTCAAATCAAACATTACCTTTAGCATTGTCTTTAAGCCAAATTAATGAGAAATGCATTTCTGAGTTATATATAGATGGATACTTGGATAAGTTTGATTTTGAATCATACGGAAGATGCGAACTTTATCTCATTGGCAAAATGACTAAAACTTCTTTTACCTGATCAGGTGAAAGGGCCACCGGACGATTAGGACTTATACATAATGATGTATGTGGTTGAATGCGTATGATGGCAAGGGGTGGCTTATACTACTCCATAACATTTACTAATGATTTCAGTAGATATGGATATGGTTCTTATGAAGAACAAATCTGATTCTTTTGAAATGTTCAAAGAATATAAGGACGAAGTAGAAAAGAAAACAAGGGAAAAGTATAAAAGTTTTACGATTAGATCGTGGAGGAGAATACTTAAGCCTCAAATTCAAGAGTTTCTTGAAGGAGTGTGATATTGTATCACAACTTACTCCTTCTGAAACACCTCAATGGAATAGAGATTCTAAGAGGAGAAGTCTTACCTTGTTGGACATAATGCGATCGATGATGAGTCAAGCGGATATTCCAATCAGTTTCTGGGGTTATGCTCTAGAAACAGCTGTATATACACTTAACCGAGTTTTTGACAAAAGTGGTTCAAAAGGCTCCACATGAGATATGGACTGAGAAACGTCATACATTGTCATTTATGAAAATTTGGGGACGTGAAGTGTTTGTGATATGGTTAGTCTCTGACAAGCTTGGAGATGGATACTATTTTTTGGGATACCCAAGTAAAACTAAAGGGTATAGTTTTTATAATCCTTCCGAGAATAAAGTGTTTGTTGCTCGGACCATTGTATTTCTTGAGGGAGAACTACTTTATAAGAAATCCAGTGGGAGGATAATATATCTCGATAAAGATTGAGAACCATATGATATGTTAGGTCACACAACACTGTAGAAAGGGGTTGAATACAGTATTTTCACAATCAAATCGATTTAACACAAGTATGTAACAAAGATCAAGTATATTGAATAAACTCTGTTACAATAAGAACTGTTGTTCTCTCTTAGTGATGAACAAATATCACTAAGAGCTACTAGGTTACAATATATAATATTCTCGATAATGATAACACATATAGTGTAAACCCTAAGTCTGTGTTTATATAGTACACAGTTACAAGATAACTTCTAATTGATATGGAATATAATTCTGTCTCCTAAAATATATCAATCAGATATCTTCTACAAGTCTTTCAGTCTTCTAACTCTTTCCATGCATATATTCTTTTGTTTTAGTCTTGATCTTCTATTGTAAATCAGCTTCCTTCCTTATATGAAAGTCTTCCCGCAATTAAGTTCTGATATGACCTTATGTTCTGATATTAAGTTCTGAATTCCAGTAAGTCCTGATTTCAATAAGTCCTGATATGTCTTGTTTGTTAAGATCTGAAAACTAAACATGAAATATATTAGACATGACATCTCAAATATATCTAACAATGTGACAACTGAGAATTTTGTGACGTAATTAAGTCAATAAAGTATGTGTTATGTGATGTGATTATAATTATATGACTAAGTGCTGATTAATTGTCTTTTCTGTATATTAGAATATAGGAGCGTGGATAAAAACGTTCCAATTTAAAGAGTCAGCTTAGAAGTTAAGCTGTGGTGTCGGGCCGTCAGGTAGAACGGAACCCGTCTTAATAAGAAATTAAAGAATATAAAATGTGAATTATGTGTGATTGAATGAGTAAATAAAGTATTTCGTCCTAAGTGACGTGTTGATTGGTAAAGATAATGAGAAACGTAATCGAAACGCTGAGCGTCGGGCCGTCAGGCTGAACGTGACCCGGTACGCGTAAAAGAGGATAAAGACTAAACAGAGATAAATTCTATGATCAGACTTGAGTTGTTATGTGATTATATATGTGAAATTGTTATCTGTGAGCATGGCTATGTGATCTGTGATCGTTTTTGTGAATTTTAAAGGAATTACATGATTTAAATAAAGGTTTAATTAACCTTCGTGCATCTTTATAAAATCATTCGAGTAAGATAAAAACATGGGATTTGTTCTGTTATCTTCGTAGTGGTTCTAGAGACTTTTTAAAAATGATAAGTGGATTTATTTGATGGTTTTTGCATTTTTAAATTGATTTTATGGGGAAAATGTTATTATTAAAGTAAGTTTACGAAATTCATATAAAATCAACCGTTCGCTCAAAAATTCATTATGAGTAATGGTTGGAAAGCTAATTTTGAGGCCTACGTATTAAAAATGTCATTTTCAATAATTCTCGACTTCCCGAGAGAGATATATTTTATATTTAATCCTTATTTTATTTTAGTAAAAAGAAGGGACAAATAAGAATGAAAAGGGAATTAGTAGATTACAAATTTGCCCTTGTTTCTAAGTGGTATATAACCCACTTTCCTTTCTTTTTTTTCTTTCTTTTATGCACTCCCTTTCTCTTCTCTCTTTTCTCTCTTCCTCTCCCGAACCCTCTCTCACTCTCTCTCTATCGGCTACCCTCTCTCTCTTTTTCCTCTCGGTATATTGTCTCTCCCTCTCTAATTATTTGAAACCCTCCATGAATCTTCATCCTTATTCCATACAAGAGCTTCAATTCATGTGCATGTGTGTGTTTATGCTTGCATGCGAAGTGTGTGTGTGTGTTTGGGTTCAGTTTGAGCCGAGACCCGGGGTTGCTTGATTAATTCTTATTTCTATGAATATTGTGATCATATTGCATGTAGTGTTGCTGTTTTTTTTTAGAAAAACGGAGGTTTTATGGTTGGATACCCTCGAATGAGGGCACCACCGTGAAGCCACCGCCACCGGTGATAAACTCCGGTGAACCGGTGGTGAGTGATTGTCACACCCCAACTTAAACCGCAGATTAAATATAGCTATTACAACATTTTAAAAGAAATAACATAACCAAATCCAAGATCTTACAGTTTAGGGTTTGGAACAGCCCAATACTACCAACTATTACATCTGATTTTAAATACTGAGTCCTCACACAAAACTACTATCTCTTATTCTACCTGAGCTCGCACAGAAGCATCAGCATCACAGGTCTTACGGGCAGTCTGCTTGAATCTAACCATAGTTGCTAGCTGTAATATCAGGGTAAAGCAAGGAGTGAGCCAAATGCTCAACAAGTGCTAACAGTACGATACAAAACATAAATCGAGATATACATTAAAGAATGACAATGGAAAGACATAACCAATGATAACGAGGGATAAAACTATGGGTGTTGGCATCATTTTTGCTTGTATCAAAACAATTTCAAAATCATATCTTAATCAAAATCATTTTATGACGCTACGGATTACAGCCGGTGATCAGCCGCGAAGTAATTCCGAACCTGGTTCTAAAACATTAATGGGAATCCCTAGGCAACTTTTAAGCCTAATATAAGTGTGGAAAGGACTCGTGTCTCAGTCCAGATCTACCATTCAAGAAAACATTTATCCCCCTTTGGGACTGAAAACCCACATTTTATTTATTTCAAAAACTGATGCCGAATTATAACAAAAATCTCTTTTTACAGTAAACATTTTTATCAAGGAATTATAGATCAACTAGAAATACGGGAAATAAGGTACTGAATATCAGGGCCATGATTCACAAAACTATATTCTATTCAAGTAATTGAATGGTTTTCATATATCAAAGATTGGACTAGGGGATTTAGTGAGGCTATTGGATATTATAAAAGGGTAATGCCAAATTGAGCTTTAAGCAATGGTTTCTCATCAAGGTTCAAGTGCTGGATCATCAAGAAGGTAAGCTTCATGAATACCAAGGGTGTTAGGGTATGCAGAAATGATCTTTAACTCAGGATATATCAGAATTGTCAAGCTTTAGGATAAGAAAGAGGGTATCAATCAATGAGGAATCACGTTGGTAAGTATCTGACTATCAGAGTTCAAGGTAAGGTTCTATAGGGGTTCAAGTTTCAGGGTGAGATATTAATACTTAGGAATCATTAGCATGTTAATCAAGAGGATCAATCAAGTATTATAACAACTCTTTATTTTATCATGGCATTCAACTATCATGAAAAGACTTTTGAACTACTTGCAATACGTACTCGAGGGTTCATGGCATCTCTATATAATTCAAAGATAAACATAAGATATGCTTGATTTAATATATCAAATAACACATGATAGTTGTAGCAATGTATGAACTATTAGCAGTAAATACGAAGGTCAAGTTGAATCACTTGCGTCGAGAAAGGCTGGTCTAGTCTGACTGGTAGGAGCAACTGGAGCTTCACTCGACCTTTATGGCAAGTTTTCCCTCGTCTCGAGATCCTACATAAATAATAATAATCCTCATTATAATATATTCTCACCAACTTAACCTATTTACAACCCGAAATTAAACACGGATGGCACGTAGGCCTATATGCACTTAATTTTATATTCACTTTTAAATTACAAATGTACACACATAGCCACATAATCACATATCATATATTAATACCAAATAACACCATATACACCATAATGCAACACTAGGCTTGGATGATCTCGACTCACAACTTAAGTCACTTGGTCGCTAAACTAGACAAAGTCTTCAAATTTTGGCTTCCTAACTCGATGTGCCTTTACTAAACTATCCAAAACCTATTGACCCTCACTTGTGCCTTTTGCTCTACTGAACTTATACTATCTTACAACTATGGTGGTCAACCTAAATCTCACTCCTAAATGTTCTAAAACTATGTGATAAGTGAAAGTGTTCACTGGTGCAAATTTCAGAATGACAACTATGGTTTCTTGAGTGCATTAGACACTCTTAAACTACAAGTTTTCCTTCAAAACTTTTACACAAGACTCTCCTGACCTAAGGGCATCTCACAAACTTGATGTGGCTCAAGGGCCTGGCTTGGACCTTCTTGGGCCTAAGCTAAAAGTCCAAGGTTCCCCTGTTTTTCTGGGCAGAAAACGCCCTGACTTGAATTAACTTGTGACACATGGTTCTAACTCATATCCTATGAACTATGATTGGAACAACTTCTCTGACACTCCCTCTAACTAAGGCCCAACAGGGTCTAATGAGGACCTACCCATGACATGGTCAAATCTCCCTATTTCTAAGTTGCAACAAAACTGTCCCCTGCTGGACAGATTTTATTATTCTACTTGTGCACCTAACCAAATGACATGCAAACCTCCAACCAACACCTAAAACCTTTTATATACTCCCAATAATAACTTCTGGTGGCTTGGGCCTCAAAGTGCACATCAATGACATGGTCCAAACTCACTCTAAACCTCAGGGTACTAAACTGATTTTCTGCAGAAACTATAACTCTCCTTTCTCCAAGGTTTTGACTTGACAAACTCAACTACCAACAACCCAATACCCAAACCAAGACTTAAACATGGTGATCTACTGAACTAACTCCCTTATACTCAAAATAATTTTGGTGGAGATCATCCTTACCTAAGGTACAATTATGACAACACAAAAGAAACCATATTTCACAACTTACAAATCTTCATGCTTTTGAAGCAACAAGATATGCATTTTTATGAAAGATAACCACGAATTATTACCATGCATCAAGGAGCATTAATCAATATTAACACCTTATTTCTACTGAAATTAAAGCTCACTAACAAATTCTTTCCAAATGATCAAAATCTTATAACATTCTAAGAGAAATCCACATGCATGCATGTCTTCAAGTTTTGCAAGCCAAACAACATGTTATCTAAATATGTTTTACCAAGAAATTTACATGCAAGCCTAGCATGAGCTATATCTAGATGATCACTTAGCATGCAAGGAGTTTCATCAAATTTTCACCATAAAATTCAAGCCATTATCACATAAACATGCAAAAAATTGAACAAAACAACAAGAATAGTCTTAAGGACCATTCATTCGGCTCCCCTATGGTCATGGCCGAATGAAATGGAAGGGAATGGCCATTTAATCATCAAGAGTTTCCTTCTCAAGACTTGTCACTTATCCATTCCTTGTAGTCCTCTCAAAAACAACCCTAAACTCACAAGAATCAAGGTTGTACTTTGGGTTTCAACTAGAACCTTAACATGCAACTTTAAAACTTGAACTTTTTACTCAAAACTCTTTGGAATATATGTGATCATGGTATGGGAAGTAACATTTACTTGTGTAGAAGGTGGAAACTTGGTGGAGGAATGAAGAAAATGGGGAGGGGGTTGGTCTCGGCTGAAAACCCGAGAGGAGGGAGAGGAGGGCCAAGAGTGAGAGGGAGGAGGGAGGGAAGAAAGAGTGTGGTGGTGAGTGGAGTGTGAAATGATCATGGCACTTGCTTGTTTTATGGTTTTTGATTTGACAAAAATGAGTGGGAATGAGAATTGACAAGACTATCCCTCCACTTATACTTGGTTCATTTTGCATGCAAGGGTAAAAAAGGAATTTGGCTAGAAAAATAAGAGTTAGTGGGGTTGGAATTGTCCTCTTTGTCCTTGAAAAGAATGAAAGGGTGGTTTGTATGCAAGGGCTTTCTTGTAATTTGCTAAATATGACAACTAAAATTTATAAAGATTTATTTTTATAAAATAAAATACAAATTCAAATATTATAAAATTTATACCATAAAATAACTTGGATTTTTAGAAATGTTATAAAACTACTTTTGAATTTTGTGAACAAATAACTTTAAAAAAGATATTTATTCAAGGTTTAAGATATTCCTTATAAATCAAAAATGAAAGAAATAATTAAACTTTTGATTTGAAAAATCATATACCACATATCGAAAATTTAAGACGCGGATATTCTCATTCACACAAGCATACAATAGTTGAATATATTGGCATTCAGCTTTATAATTACACCAAATTTTACAATTAATATTACACAGAAATGCCGATTGTAACATCCTCTCCCCCTTAAGGGATTATGTCCCCAGAATCTAAGAGAACAGATGAGGATACCGGAAACGCATATCAGACTCTAACTCCCAAGTCGATTCTTCGATCTTAGGGTTCCTCCAAAGCACTTTTACTAACTTTACTGACTTATTTCTAAGGCTCTTCTCTTGCCAGTCGAGTATTTTAACCGGCTGCTCCACAAATGACAGGTCTGCCTGAATTTCTACAGGTTCATATTATATCACATGACTAGCGTCAGGATTATACTTCTTAAGCAACGACACATGGAACACATTATGTACGTGCTGATACTGAGGTGGTAAGGCCAACTCGTAGGCCACCTTCCCTACTTGACTCAAAATTTCAAAAGGACCTATGAATCTAGGTGCTAACTTTCCTTTCTTGCCAAATCTAGACAACCCTTTTCTAGGTGACACCTTCAACAAAACAGCTTCGCCAATTTGGAATTGAACATCCTTACGCGCTGGATCCGCATACGTCCTCTGTCTATCTTGAGCAGCAAGCAACCTTTTTTGAATTAACTTGACTGAATCATGCAACTGTTGTACCAATTCCGAGCCGAGAATCCTTCCTTATCCTACTTCATCCCAACTTGTTGGTGATCTACATTTTCGCCCGTACAAAGCTTCGTATGGTGGCATGCCGATACTGGAATGATAGCTATTATTGTAAGAGAATTTAATCAACGGCAAGTGGTCGTCCCAACTTCCTGCAAAATCGATTGCACAACTGCGCAACATGTCTTCGATTGTTTGAATTGTCCTTTCACTCTGACCATCAGTCTGCGGGTGGTATGCCGTGCTCATATTCAACTTCGTTCCAAGACATTCCTGAAATTGCTTCCAGAATCTCGAGTTAAATCGGGGATCTCTGTCTGAAACTATCGATACGGGTACTCCATGTCTTAGTACGATTTCACGCACGTACAGATGAACCAATTTGTCCAATGACGACTTCTCATGAATTGGAAGGAAATGCGCCGACTTCGTAAGATGATCAACTATAACCCATATTGCGTCACGCCCGGATTTTGTTCGCGGTAGTCCTACTATAAAGTCCATAGCGATATTTTCCCATTTCCATTCTGGAATCTTCAGGGGCTGAATTAATCCGCTTGGTCGTTGATGTTCTGCCTTCACTTTCTGACAAGTATAACACTTTGCAACCCATTCTGCCACATCTCGCTTCATATTTGGCCACCAAAAGTTCTTCTTTAAGTCTCGATACATTGATACTTCCCGGGTGGATTAAAATTTTTGAATTGTGGGCTTCGTAGAGGATCTCATTCTTTAATTCAGGTACATGAGGAATCCAAATTCTGGAAGAGAACCTTAGTATCCCTTGCTCATCCCTTTGAGTATTAATCTCCTCTCCAGATAACTGATTCTTCTCTTTCTCCATTACTTCTTCTTGACACTTCTGTATCTTTTCCACTAGTGTTGGCTGAAAGGTCATTGCACGACAAACTTCCTCAACTTTTCCGCAAGCACAAAGTTCCAGTTCAAATCTCTCGATTTCTTCAGATAACTCTTTTGATGTTATCATCATATTCAGTCTCTCCTTCCTACTCAGAGCATCGGCCACTACATTCGCCTTTCCAGGATGGTAATTTATCGAGCAGTCATAGTCCTTGATCAATTCCAGCCATCTCCTCTGCCTTATTTTGAGCTCCTTCTGAGTGAAAATGTACTTTAAACTCTTGTGATCCGTGTAGATTTCACACTTCTATCCGTAGAGGTAATGTCTCCAAATCTTAAGTGCGAACACTATGGCGGCTAGTTCCAAGTCATACGTCGGGTACTTTAACTCATGCAGTTTCAACTGTCTTGATGCATATGCGATCACTTTATCGTGTTGCATTAACACACAACCCAAACCCTTATGTGAAGCGCCACTGAAAATTACAAAGTTCCCTTGATCATCTGGTAGTACTAACACTGGAGCGGTTACCAATCTCTGTTTTAACTCTTGAAAGCTATCCTCACATTCTGCACTCCATTCGAACTTCTGATTCTTTCTGGTTAATTTGGTCAATGGCGTGGCGATTTTCGAAAAATCCTTGACGAACCTTCTATGGTATCCTGCCAACCCTAGAAAACTTCGCACTTCCGTAGGAGTCTTTGGCCTCTCCCAACTCATAACTGCCTCAATCTTTGCCGGATCCACTTTAACTCCTTCATTTCCAATGACATGCCCCAAAAATTGAATTTCCTTTAACCAAAACTCACATTTGGTAAACTTG
The DNA here is from genome assembly GCF_009905375.1 of Apium graveolens. Taxonomy (NCBI): domain Eukaryota; kingdom Viridiplantae; phylum Streptophyta; class Magnoliopsida; order Apiales; family Apiaceae; genus Apium; species Apium graveolens. Next base: position 188,215,701 of record NC_133655.1, on the reverse strand, counting down.
GCATAAAACTTCTCTTGTCGAAGTATCTCCAATGCTATCTAGAGGTGTTGCTTATGTTCTTCTTCTGACTTAGAATAAATAAGGATGTCATCAATTAATACCACGACAAATTTGTCCAAATACTTCTTAAATACCCGATTCATCAGATCCATAAATGCGGCCGGAGCGTTGGTCAATCCAAACAGCATTACTAGGAATTCATAATGCCCATATCTGGTCCTAAATGTTGTCTTGGGAATATCTTCTTCTTTGATCTTTAATTGATGGTATCTCGATCTCAAGTCGATCTTTGAAAAGCATTTTGCTCCCTTCAGCTGATCAAAAAGGTCATCTATTCTTGGTAGTGGGTAGCGGTTCTTGATCGTCACCTTGTTCAACTCCCCATAATCTATGCATAGCCGCATACTCCCATCTTTCTTCTTGACAAACAGAACAGGTGCTCCCCATGGCGACGTACTTGGCCGTATCACTCCTTTATCTAACAATTCTTGTATCTGGCTCGCTAACTCTTTCATTTCTGCTGGTGCCATCCTATATGGGGCCTTTGAAACTGGTTCCGTGCCTGGAGCAAGGTTGATCTCGAACTCGATTTGTCAATCTAGTGGTAAGCCTGGTAGTTCATCGGGAAACACATCGGGAAACTCGTTAACTACGGGGATATCTTCTATTCTGGGACTGCCTTTTTCTGAATCAACTACATACACTAGGAACGACTCACAACCTTTTCTAAGTAGCTTCTTAGCCTGAACAATTATAAGAAATAGCTGTTCTTGCCTCTGCCCCTTAAATACTACCTTCTCTCCACTCTTCGTCTTTAAATACACTTTCTTGGTCTTACAATTAATCTGAGCATTATTCTCTCCTAACCAATCCATACCTAGAATTATATCAAACTCCCCCAACTTGAAGAGTATCAAGTCGGCTGAAAACTTATATCCTGAAATGTCGATCTCACACTTTGGACATAATTGATTCACAGGAATCTTCTCTTGGTTCGCAATTACCACATTTACTACCTCACTCATAATCATTTTATCACATTGAAGCTTATCAACAAAAGTTTCTGATATGAAAGATCTTGTTGCTCCCGAATCAATCAATACTTTAGCTTTGACATTATTGAGTAAAAGTGTACCTGCTATCACCTCAGAATTCTGAACAGCATCCTTCATCTTCAGATCAAATGTCCTTGCTGTTGCTTGCGGGGTTGGTGCGGGTGGTGGAGGTAATGCTAATACCTCGGCTGACACGCTTGCACTGGTACTTGCCACGTTCATCAGAGCTTTGACTGGTGCGGTTGCCTTGCACTCCCTAGCTATGTGTCTAGTTCTCCCACACTTGTAACATGTAACTCTTGGCTTCGGTATCTTGCACTCATTTGCCAAATGTCCCTTCTGATTACACCTATAGCATGTCATGCTCAGCTTATTACATAGTCCAGGGTGCCTTCTTCCACAGTGCTTGCACTCCGGTCTCTGGAACCTATTTTCTCCAACTTGCCCTTGGCTCACCTGATTGTTCCCCTTCAATTCATGCCTTTTGCCCAAATTTCCTTTCTTTTGAAAATTTCCGCCCTTATGGAAACCAATCCTATTTACATTCCGATCTTGTGAACTTCCTGCTTCAGACTTTATTCCATAAAATGGAACCTTCCTCTTCTTGTTATCCCTTTCCTTCCTTGACTGCGTCCCATTATTCTCAATCAGAGCAGCTTTCTGTACTACTCCCGCGTACGTTTCAAGCTCAAACATAGCCACTCTATCTCTGATCCAAGGCTCCAATCCTTGCTGAAATTTCTTTGCTTTTTCCTCCTCAGTGCTGGTATACTTTGTCACAAACCTTAACAACTCAGTAAACTTCTTCTCATACTCTATTACAGTCATGTTCCCTTGCTTCAGCTCCAAAAATTTAAGCTCCATCTGATTCTGCATGTACTTAGGGTAATACTTGTCCAGAAATAACTTCTTAAATCTCTCCCAAGAAACCTGCTGAGTGACTTCCATAGCTTTTACTGATTCCCACCAATAGATGACTTCTCCCTTCAAGAAGTAAGTAGCATACGTCGTCTTCTGATATTCTCCTAACTGTACCAACTCAAAAGCCCTTTCCATCTCCTTGATCTATGTGTTAGCTATCACTGGATCAGTGGTATCATGAAATGCAGGTGGATTCACATTCTGAAAAGCCTTGAAAGTGACAATTTATCTAGGTGGTACTGGTGGTTCAGGTGGTTGGTGTGGTTCACGGTTATCTTGGTTTTCAATTCGTTGTTGAAGAGTTAGTTGTTGTTGAGCTATAACATTGGTTTGCTGTTACAAAGTTTCCAGTAGTCGAAGAATGTTTGGGTCTGTGGTGGATGTGGTTGTTGGGTTCTTCTTTTTGGGAGGCATGATCCTGAAATAAGAGTTGTCAAAACAGATATGAATGATAAAATGATTCGAGGGTATCGCATGGCATTCTTATTTACATATGGGGTCAATTTTCCAAATTAAGCAGATATGGTGATGCATATAAAAAACATAAAATAACAGTTGAGAGCAAATGGAACAATAGAACATAATTATTGAAATTTTTAAAGGTCACATTACATAGGATTAGGACAAAGTCTGATTCTAGGAATAACAGGCTTATTTAAAGGAAACAACGGAAACAACTGGGGATTCCACAGAGTCCGATAGTACAACAACATGAAAGGTAAATGGAAAGAACTAAGGCTCCACTCCATCTGAATGGGGCTTGGTAGTCTTTTCCTCTCGAAGCGTCTTCACAATGCTCTGGAGCTCATCCGCCACCATCTGAATGACATACTGGCTGGTGCGGTCCCGGTGCGCTGACATCTCCTCAAGCTTAGTGTTTACAGTTCTGATGCATCAGAACCTAGGAGTTGCTTTATCATCAGAGTTTACAGTTCTCTTTCTCTTTAAGGTATCAGAACCTTCAGCTGTAGTTGGTTTTTGAGAATCCATAGTTTTAGCTTCAACTGTCACAGGTTCTGATGCATGAAGTTGTGCTTCCTCCTCATCATTAGACTCATCCCTTAGAAGCATCCTTCTTCTCTTTATTGGAGATTTAGGAATAGATTGAGCCCTTTTTGGCCTGGAAGATGAAGGTCTGATGGTATGTGCTGATGGTTGAGGTTGAGATGATTGTGTTGATTTGAAATATGTCCTGATGGAGGGTTGAGTTGGTTGAGGTTGAGAAGTTTGAGGTGTTTGTGTAGTGGTGGTAGGTGCTGATGGAGGTTGGGTTGGTTGGACATCAGTATATATGGAGGTGTATGTGGCTGGATCAGAGTTTACTAAAAACTGTTTGACTGAAATTGGAATTTGGAGGGGTCTCAAAACAGTTTTCTTATTATCAGCGGATAATAAGTCAGTGAAAGCTCTCTTAGCTAGCTTAAATGGTGAGATCAACTCACTGGCAAGTTATGGTGCATCAGAGCAACAAAAACTATATAATAGCTGACAGAATCTAGCAAAATAGATTGTGTTTCTGTCATCTATCATTCTAACACCAATAAAACCTAGTATAACACTAGCAAAGTCAAAATGAGATTCAGTAATTAGAGCATACCCAATTTTCTAACTGAGGATAGGAATGGCATCAAAATTTGAACACTTGTTTGCAAAGGTTCTTGTGATGTAGTCGAAGAAGAAACTATATTCCCTCCTTATGTTCGGTCTCTTCAACTGGCCCAGCTTTGCCAATATCTTTTCATACCCCAGACTGGCCATCATTTATTGAAGAGTTGGCTCCTCAACTATTGAATAATTATAGTTTTTTGGCAGGTGGAGTGCTTGTCCAACTGTGGCCACAGTCACCACATGTTCATCCTACCCAGTTGTGAAAATCAGACTAGGGGACCCATTTTCTCCACCATCATCATACATACCTGACCTCCAAAACTCCAACACTTGAGTCCCTGAGATAGCTTCAGGTTGAGTCAAAGCATAGTCTATCTCACTGTGAGCAAGAAAATCCTGGATGAAATGAAGATCTGTTGGGGCTTCATCCTTGCTCAGAATAGCTAAGTAATTGTTAGGAACAAACTTAGCTCCATTGAAAATCAAATCTTTTGGTGCCATTTTTGTTAAAAATCAAGTGAGAAAAAGAGTGTTTGCAAGGTGTTTGATAAAATGCCTGTATGAAAAAGAGCTTCAGAGAATATTAGTGGGTGAGAGAAAATAAGAGAGATAAGAGACTGGAGAAGTAGGTAAAAGATTGTAAAATCTTTTAACTTTCTTATTTATACAACCCATGTGAAGTATGGCAGACAGTTTACACCTAGAAATATGTGAACAATCAATAGTTAAAGCAGGAGTTAGTGGGCATGAGAAATAAGTAATAATTACTGTGCACATGCAGTTTTTCAAGACAATCACGTTTACCACTAACCCATATGATTATGGCGGTTTTTATCTCACCTAATTATATTCTGATTAAATATGACCGTTACAGTATTTGTCACAAATAAGTCAAGTAAATAAATAATGCCACGTAAGCATCAGAGTTTCCATCAGGATTTAATATCAGAACTTGACTATTATCAGATTTTAACAGTCATCTGAACATGGCTTCTGTACTCAAAAAGTGAATGTCTGTTTCTGTGATTCTTCATACAAATACTGACTTGTTTCTTCAGAGTTTAATCATCAGAACTTCCATCAGAACTTGTCCTCAGAATTTATGCATATGACACTTAACTGTTTATCTGAAACAACTTGATCACCACAGTAATTTTCATCATTCATGTGGAATGATAGTGTGTGCATTAGCAAAATATCAGATAAAGATTAAAGTCTGATAAACTTCAGTACATCTTAGAAATAAGCCATAACTAAGAAAAGTGCTTAAAATCTGTCATTAATAATGAAGTCTACTATAGAATGAATTTATGCAAAAGTCCACCTCAACTGTTTGTGCTCATTTTATGCATCTTTTGGAATTCCATTTTACAGTGGCTTCTCAGTGTAAGTGAGTCACAACTGCTATCAGAATTTATCCTATTATCAGAGTATTTCACCAGTAATTAGAGAATGTGAAAAGTCACCAAGAAAAATTTATTTGCTTTTCTAATGCATATTACTTAATACCTGCAATGCACTTGGGTCTTCCCTTCCACATATTTACTCTAGATCTCAAAGGAGTACCTGACTTTGATTTTCTTTTCTTTTCTTTTCTTTAGATAAGTGAGGCTTATCAGCATTTAGTTTATCCTTAAGATTTACTGACATCAGAATTTGACAGATAAGAAGCAAGAATCTAGTTTGTGACTTAGTAATAAGATACACAAATTAAATTTGACTAAGCTCAAAATCAGAATTTTTGTGTGTTAATTAATTCCACATAAATAACTAATTCAAACATGGGATTTCTAGTATATTAAAGACTACTAGGTCAGCATCTAGCACAGTAATCCTCATTGGATTGAATAGTCACAGAACATTCAAATCAATACAAGAGTATATAGATCCACATCAGATAACAATCAGCATTTAATGTATTTCAATTTAAGTAGAGATTACATGAAGATAAGACAATCTGTAAACACTGATCATAAAGTCTGATGCATGAGACAAAAAACTAAGTAGATTTAGAGAAAGAACCTGAAACCATTCCAAGTTCATTTACCAGTCTTGTAAAAGTAGCTTCACATAGTGGTTTTGTGAAGATATCTGCTAGTTGTCGATCTGTTGGAACAAAATGCAATTCCACTGTACCTTCCATCACATGTTCCCTTATGAAAAGGTACCTAATGCTGATGTGCTTTGTCATTGAGTGTTGAACTGGATTACCTATCATAGTAATAGCACTTTGATTATCACAGTAAATAGGTATTTTAGAAAATTCTCACCCATAATCCAGTAACTGATTCTTCATCCAAAGAATCTGCGCACAACAGCTTCCTGCAGCAATATATTCTGCTTCTGCAGTTGATATGGAAATTGATTTCTATTTCTTGCTAAACCAAGAAACCAATCTGCCTCCAAGAAATTGGTAGCTTCCACTATTGTTTTTCCTGTCTATTTTGCATCCTGCAAAATCTGCATCTGAGTAACCTATTAGCTTAAAATCTGATTCTCTAGGATACCACAATCCTAGATCAGCTATACCCTTGAGGTACTTGAAAATTCTTTTCACAGCTATTGAATGAGGTTTTCTTGGATCAGCCTGAAATCTTGCACAAAGACAGGTAGCATACGTGATATCAGGTCTACAAGCAGTTAAATAGAGTAATGAGCCAATCATACCTCCGTAGTTAGTAATATCTACTGATGAACCAGTATCTTTATCTAACTTAGTTGCAGTGGCCATGGAAGTGGATGCAGTTGAACAGTCTTACATTCCAAATTTCTTCAGTAATTTTCTGGTGTACTTGGATTGATTGATAAAAGTACCTTCTTCATTTTGCTTGACTTGAAGTCCCAGAAAATAGCTAAGTTCTCCCATCATACTCATTTGATATCTTGACTGCATTAGCTTTGCAAATCTTTCATAGAGCTTGGCATTTGTACAACCAAATATGATATCATCAACATATATATGTACCAAAAGTAAGTCCTTTCCATGGTTGAGGTAAAACAGAGTTTTATCAATTGTACCTCTGTGAAATCCACTTTCCAAAAGAAATTGAGCTAAAGTCTCATACCATGCTCTTGGAGCTTGCTTAAGGCCATAAAGTGCTTTGTCTAATCTGTAGACATGATTTGGAAATTTTGGATCTTCAAATCCTGGAGGTTGTTCAATATATACCTCTTCTTCCAATTCTCCATTGAGAAAAGCACTTTTCACATCCATTTGAAAGACTTTAAACTTTTTATGAGCAGCATAAGCCAAAAAGATTCTTATGGCTTCCAATCTAGCAACTGGTGCAAATGTTTCATCATAATCAATACCCTCCTGTTGAGAGTAACCCTTAGCAACCAGCCTTGTTTTGTTCCTTGTAATTATGCCATCACTGTCAGTTTTATTTCTGAACACCCATTTTGTGCCAACAATGGATCTGTTCTTTGGTCTTGGCACTAGGGTCCAGACTTTATTTCTTTCAAATTCATTTAACTCTTCCTGCATTGCTTGCACCCAATCAGCATCTTGAAGAGCTTCTTCCACTTTCTTTATTTCAGTCTGAGATAGAAAAGAATGATAGAGACATTCATTTGATTTTGCAGTTCTAGTTCTGACACTTGCTTCAGGATCTCCAATTATTAAGTCAGGTGTATGTGATTTGGTCCACTTCCTTGCTGATGAAAGTTGATTTCTAGAACTGGATCCTCTCCCATGATCCATGTTGTCTCCATCAGCATTTTCTGATGCTCCCCCTGTAGTTATGCTTCTAAAACTTCAGAATTTGAGTTGGATCCAGCAGGATTTGAAGTATCAGAGTTTCAAGAATTATCAGAATTTGGCTCATCAGAACTTGATGAATCAGAACTTGAAGAGCCAGTGACAGGTTCTGATGCTTCTTAAGAGTCTTGAGTTGTGGTAGGATCTTCAGCTTGCTCCCCCTGGACAGGTGCATTTTCCTTTGGAGTTGTTACCACAGTTTCAATGACATCAGAACTTAACCCGTCAGAACTTACAGGATCAGAGTTTAAGTCATCAGAATTTACAGAATCAGAATTTAAATCTTCATTTTCAAATCTCAGTTGATCATGATCATTGAAATCTTCAAGTCCAGTAATCTTCTTATAATCAAAAGATACATTGATAGATTCCATGACAGCCCTTGTTTTAAATTATAGACTCTAAAGGCTTTTGTGGAAAGTGGATATCCAACAAAAATTCCTTCATCAGCTTTTAGATCAAATTTTGACAGCTGTTCAGGATGAGTCTTAAGAACAAAACACTTACAACCAAATACATGAAAGTATTTCAGATTTGGCTTCTTTTTCTTCACCATCTCATATGGTGTTTTTCCATGCTTGTTTATGAGTGTAGCATTCTGTGTAAAATAAGCAGTCTGTACAGCTTCAGCCCAAAAGTAGGTTGGTAGCTTTGCTTCATCAAGCATAGTTCGTGTAGCTTCTATGAGAGTCATGTTCTTTCTTTCTACAACTCCATTTTACTGTGGAGTTCCAGGTACAGAAAATTCCTATTTGATTTCATGCTCTTTGCAGAACTCTTCCATGATTGAATTCTTGAACTCAGTGCCATTATGACTTCTTATAATTTTAACAGAATCTTTGACCAACTTATCCAGTTGTCTGACATGATCAGTTACAGTAGATGCAGTTTCATTCTTCTTGTGCAAGAAATACACCCAAGTGTACCTTGTGAACTCATCCACTATAATCATAGCATATTTCTTCTTTACAATAGACATGACATTGACTAGACCAAATAGTTCAACATGCAGTAGGTGATAAGGCTCAAGAATTGAAGATTCAGTTTTGCTCTTGAAAGAAGATTTTCTTTGTTTTGCCTTTTGACATGAATCACAAAGGCCATCAGGAGCAAATACTTATTTTGGCAGTCTCTCACAAGATCTTTCTTTACAAGCTCTTTTATGTTGTTAAAATTTAAATGAGAGAGTCTTTTGTGCCAACTCCATCTTTCTTCAATTAATACTCTACTCAATAGACAGATTGCAGAACCATCAGAACTTGTTGAAAGTCTGGCTTCATAAATGTTACCATATATGTAACCTTTCAGAACCACTTTGCCTGTAGAATTTCTTACAACTTCACAGTGTTCTTCAAAGAAATCTACATGATAACCTCTGTCACAGATTTGACTCACACTTAGCAGATTGTGTTAAGTCCTGAGACAAGAGCTACTGTTTCAATGATGACATTCCCAAGATTGATATTGCCATATCCCAGAGTTTTTCCCATGTTGCCATCTCCATAAGAAACTCATGGGCCAGCTTTCTCCACAAAGTCTGATAGCAGGGCTTTATTTCCAGTCATATATCCTGAACATCCACTGTCCAGCACTAGAATGTTTTTCCTGTTGCCCTGCAATCACAAAGACCACTAATGATTAGTGTTGTGCATATGTTGTGTACTTGGTGATTTCATAAACAAAACATCTAAGTAGATTTTACTTAGTGAAATAATGTAGCACTCGACGGATAAGAATTATAGTCCTGACGGATAACTCATTATAGTCCCGACGGATGTTGACTTATTATCCATCGAGTAAGTAGCTTATGTAATAATGAGTCTGTAGCACAGTTCTGTATACATCTTTGTATAGATTCTGTAGTAGCCTATAAGTCATGTTGACTATAACTAGATATGCATAATAGGTTGATTAATTGTATATAAATGATGTCTTGTAATTCTGCATAAGTGAAATGAAGTCAAGTGCCAAAATAGCTACCGACGGATGATTAACAAAGCCATTGACGGATGATAAAATGACTATCAACGGATATTTAATATAGCAGTTGACGGATGATCATATATCCAACGGATGTTAATAAAGTCCAACGGATGATCATATAAAGAATTCAAACAGCAGTTGAACAGTGAAAGCTGAGCACAGCCGTCGAGATGTATACAAATCTACTGTGGAAGCCCATTAACTGGGTAATAGAGGACGAAAAGTAGCAAAGCTTAAGACTGATAGTTTTTATATTTATTCAGTCCTTTGACTTTGTAATCTTGGTAAAATATATAAACCAAGAACGTAGCAAATATAAATAAGTGAGCTGAGATACAAAAACAGAGAAATCTTTGTAAGAAGAATCTTTAGCATTTCCCTGTATTCTCAGTAGTTCAATTTGTAAGCAGCTGTGAGCATTCTTGCACACAGAGTTCTCTCGATATATAATATATATCTCTGGTGGAATTGTTTAAATCCACTAGAAAGTTTTTAAAGATTCTTGTTTTTAATTACTTATGGTTTGATTCAATTAAGTTTCTATTTCGCATTGTGCTAATCAAAACACTTATATCTATATTCGAGTTGAACATTTTTATTTCGAGAAAAAGGTTCAAGAATTCCATTCAACCCCCCTTCTTTAATTCTTGCTATATTGTTAAGGGACTAACAATTGGTATCAGAGCAAGCTCTTAATCTACAAAGAGTTTAAAGATCAAAACAATTCAGCAAGATGAACAAGAAAGATGTTGGAGTCAAGATTCCTTTTCTAGATAAAGATAATTACCATCATTGGAAGGTAAAGATGCATCTTCATATGCTTTCTCAAGATGAGGTCTATGTGGACTGCATAGAAAAAGGCCCTCATGTTCCAATGAGAGCTGCAACAGGAAACGAGCCATCAGTTCCCAAGCTAAGGCATGAATGGTCTGATCCTTACATTGAACAAGTCAGGAAGGATAACAAGGCCATGAACATTCTGTTCAACGGAGTTGATGCAGATATGTTTGACAACATTATCAGTTGCAAAACTGCCAAGGAAGTCTGGGATACTATACAGATAATCTGTGATGGCACTGAGCAAGTTAGAGAAAATAAGATGCATCTCTTGATTCAGCAATATGAGCATTTTCACAATGAGGAAAGTGAGTCACTCACTGACATTTTCAGTAGATTTCAAAAACTACTAAATGCTCTGAAGTTGCATGGAAGAATCTATCAGACTAAAGACTCTAATCTGAAATTCCTTAGATCTCTTCCAAAGGAATGGAAATCAATGATAGTCTCATTAAGAAACTCACAAGATTATAAAGAGTTTACTTTGGAGAGACTGTGTGGCGCCCTCCAAACCCGGGTCAGAAGTTTGGGGTCCACACACATACCTTATTTATAACCTGCTTATAACAATACTAAAGATGATAATAATATGCAATGATCCTACTTACCAACTACCACGGATCGCAACAGGTTAAAGTATGCACACAAGCCCAACACACTAATATATTACATACCGATTAAATCCCAACCATTCAAACTCGAACTGAGTATTAAACATATTACAAACTTTTATGATTTACATTATTCCAAAAGAAGCCTACTAGCTCAGCTTCAACAGCCTTAATCCCTAGCTCTCGCACTGGACTGGGGATCCTTGCTACCAACTGGTTCCTTTTTAACTGGAAAGAGTATAAACAACATCGCATAAATGAGCTAACTAGCTCAGCAAGTCACAATGACAAACTGAGAATAATGATCATCAGGTGAATATGATTATGATATCAAGTGAACAATGAATTATGACTCAGAATTGGATATTATACTTTTAATTTAAAAACCAAGGTTAGGTTGCTGATCAGTCACGCACTAACCCCGAGCAAGGCACACAGCATTGCTCTAACTACTGGATCCAAGGCACACATTGGCCTAACTTGACCATTATATGGTCTGACCACGAATCTGGTCCACAATTTTATAAAAACAATCCAATTCTAACAGAATAACAGAATATGCAATGATAAACAATAACCAAAATCATTAACAACAATGAGTGTTTAACAATGAAAGGGTTCCAATCTTTGTAAGGATCAATAAGATAATTTAAAAGCTTGGATGCTGGGTAATGAAAGAATTGGATAACAAAGGAATTAACATTTCAGGGTTTCAAAGATTTGGGCTTTCAAAGCATAAAATACAATGGTTTGAAGGTATAAGCAATCTGGTTCCGTGTTTTATATTTAATGTATATGTATTTGTGGAGTAGTATTGTATACTTGAGGTTCGTGTTTGGGTATACAATAATCAATGGTCTAGAAAGAATAAGGTTCATGGCTCAAGAACAATAACTGGAATCAGGGTTTGGGTTTCAGTGCTTCAAGCACTTACAATATCGACAAGACTATCAAGTACTACAATATCTCGAGAAAAATCAGAGCACTTGCCTGGTAATAACTTACTATCCTGCACTCGCTTCCAATCACAATCGTCTTACTCCTCAACTACCTGTTTCCCTTTCCTACGTCTTGCCTCTTCTGCTCACATATGATAAGCATCTATCAATCATCAACTCATAGGATTCTATTCGACACATACTTTTATCTACCCTTCGTTTCACCCAAATCCGATTAACGGATTGAAAGTTATGCAATAACCAAGTAAACACCGAATATATAGACCGATAGTCAATCAACAAGTCACGTATAACACATAATACATCACGTAATCAATGACATATCATTTATAAAGAAGTCTCGGGTCATAAATATGCTTTCGGGTATTTAAAATGATTTTTAAAGTATTTTTCAGAATTAATACGGGTCGTTGGATCAATTTCGGATTAATAAACATGGTTCGGTTGGCCAATTCCGGCTCCGAAACAATTTTATACTAATTATCGAGCCTTGGAAATAATTTAGAATAATATTTTAAAGCTCGAAACTATTTTTCGAAATTTTTAAATCATTTTTAAGTAATTATATCTAATTAAATAATTAATTAAAATCAATTAATAATTAATTAAATCAATTAATCAATTAATTTCCAAATTAATTGACCAATTAATCGATTAAAAATTAACTGAAATTAATTAACTAATTAATTCAGATTTATTTCTGAATTAAAAATAATTTTCGGAATTAAAATACTAATTTTGAGAATTTTCAGAAATTAAAAATGAATTTTTATAATAAAAATAAATAGGAAATATGATTTTTAAACATTTTTAAAACAGGAATCCAATTTTTGCAAAGTCTGGAAACCTGGGGGACCAAACTTCATCGTTTTCAAAAGTACAGGGACCAAACTGCAATTTTGCAGTTCCAGTCGCCGGAAAAGTCGGGGGTGGCCGGAGAACTCACCTCCGGCATCCTCCCACCACCATCACCTCCAGAATTAAACTATACAACACCAGGAACCTATATCTGCAATCAAAATTCATCAATAACCCCATACTTGGCCGAAATTTGATCAAGAAACTCGCCGGTTTCCGGCGGGTTCGACGTAAACTTCAAAACACAACTCCCTTCTCTACAGACCTCGTTGATTCATGAAACTTGTACGACTAGATTGAAAATTTCACAGAGAATACAATACACTATACCACAACATCAATCTATTTCAGAATAAGAAACCCCTAAATTTCAATTAAGAACATTCATACGGGTTATAAACCCTAATTTTAAAATTCAAAAATGAAACTCAAATTTGAACATGTTATTGAACTCCAAATCAGACGTATAATATATCAAAATCATCAGGAAAACAAGCTCTACAACATGCAATCATCAAATCATACAAACAATTATCCGAACAAAAATTCATATTTTTAATAAATTTAATTTGAAAATAAATAAATTTTCAGAAAATAAACCTTTGATTCTGCAGTGAAACAAAGCTCAGAATCTGATAGAACACTTCAAATCCTTCGTTTTGGTTACTCAAGCTTTGAAAACAGAGATCGGTAACGCCTTCGTTTTGCTGTTTGATTCTTAGAACAGTTTATGTAATTAGGGTTTTTCTCTGAAAATTATAGAATTAAATATCTGCAAATGATTTTAATACGAAATAAAATACGGAAAAAGACTATTTATAATTACGGAAAATTAGTATCCCGTTGGATCATTCCGGATATAAAACAGCACGTTTATTTATAAAAACTTATCCAAACGGTATCGGTTTTCGGGATAATTATCTAAAACAGTACAATTTGTACTGCGGTCTTGGTCTCAGCGCTTGGTTACACGTATTACGAAGTGATAATTGTGATAGTTTAATAAAAAGCTCCCGTTTATCGAAAATACGGGTTTTATTGATTTACCGAAACGAATATTGTATCGAAAATGTTGCGCCGGGACCCGCGCAGAACAAACCGTACGCCGGATCGAAAAAGTCGAAACATGGAATATGCTCGGAATATTACATTTAGGTTAGAAAGGAGTTCTCGGAAGAGTTTCGGGTTCCAAAAACGTAATAACGGATGACGTCGATTGGTTCCCGTTTTTATAAAATAGATTTTAAATTCTCGGAAAAAGATTATATAAATTTCATATGATCCTTATAAATCCATAAATCAACATAAAAATAATTAGGAAGATATGACAATTATCTATGTTTTATTTTGGACATATAAAAATTAAAATACTCAATTAATATTATTTTTGAATATCCAAGTACAGATAACATTTAACAATTAACTCACAGAATAGTTACTGAACACACATAATAATTATTTAATAGCAAAAGAATTACACGATATATCCCGGATATTACATCATTCCCCCCTTAAAAGGATTCTGTCCTCAGAATCTCTTAAGAAAACAAATGAGGGTACTTTTCTCTCATATCACTTTCTAACTCCCAGGTTGACTCTTCAACCTTTGGGTTTCTCCACAATACTCTTACTAACTTTACCACTTTATTTCTCAATACTTTCTCTCTCTCTCTCTCCTCTAGAATCTCTATCGGACTCTCTACATATGACAAATCTGCCTGAAGCTCTATTGGCTCATATTCTATTACATGCCTGGAGTCTGGATTATATTTCTTGAGCATAGATACGTGGAAAACATTGTGAATGTGCTCCATGTGCGGAGGTAACGCCAATTCGTAAGCTACTTTGCCAACGTGCTTTAGGATTTCAAAAGGTCCGACATATCTTGGGCTTAGTTTCCCTTTCTTCCCAAACCTCGTTAGTCCTTTCCACGGTGATACTTTCAATAATACCAAGCTTCCTTCTTCAAATTCCATGTCTTTCCTTGACTAGTCTGCATATTTCCTCTGATGATCTTGTGCGGCTATTAATCTTTTCTGGATAAGTTCAACAATTTCCTTTGTCTGCTGTACCAGTTCAGGTCCAAGTATCTTGCGTTCTCCTACTTCGTCCCAATATACTGGAGATCTACATTTACGTCCATAAAGGGCTTCATAGGGTGGCATTCCAATGCTGGCATGATAACTGTTATTGTAAGCAAACTCTACCAGAGGTAAATGTTCGTCCCAACTTCCTTTGAAATCAATAGCACAAACACGTAACATGTCCTCGATTGTCTGGATCGTTCTTTCACTTTGGCCATCCGTCTGGGGGTGATAAGCTGTACTCATATTTAGTCTTGTTCCCAAACATTCTTGAAAACTCTTCCAAAATCTTGAATTAAACCTTGGATCTCGATCAGATACAATAGACACAGGAACTCCATGACGAACTACAATTTCCTTCAGGTACATATGGACTAACTTGTCGAGTGAAAATCTTTCGTTTATAGGCAGAAAATGAGCTGACTTGGTAAGTCTATCCACTATAACCCAAATGGCATAATGATTAGCCCTTGTCCTTGGTAATCCAACTATGAAATCCATGGTAATATGTTCCCACTTCCACTCTAGAATCTCCAATGACTGTAGCAATCCGCTTGGTCTCTGATGCTCTGCTTTAACTCTCTGACAGGTATAACATTTGCTAACTCATTCCACAATTTCCCTCTTCATATCTGGCCACCAATAATTCTTCTTTAAATCTCTGTACATTTTGGTACTCCCTGGATGGATGGAATATCTTGAACTATGTGCTTCTTGTAAAATTTCATTCTTTAACTCCGTCACCGGTGGAATCCAGATTCTAGATGAAAATCTCAAAATGCCTTGATCATCCTTCTGCGTGCATAATTCTTCACCTACCAAACGATTTATATCTTGATCCATTACATCTTCCTGACATTTCTTTATTTTCTCCAACAACTCCGGCTGGAAAGTCATACTGTACACTTTCGCTTCCTCAGGTTTGCAAACTCTAATTTCTAATTCCAATTTCTGAAATTCCTTATATATATCTTCAGGTACTGATAACTCATTTAACCTTTCCTTCCGACTTAACGCGTCTGCCACCACGTTCGCCTTACCGGGATGATAATTAATTGAGCAATCATAGTCTTTGATCAACTCTAACCATCTCCTTTGCCTCATATTAAGTTCCTTTTGTGTGAATATATACTTTAAGCTTTTGTGATCCGTGAAAATCTCACACCTTTCTCCATACAAATAATGTCTCCAAATCTTCAAAGCGAAAACTATAGTTGCTAGCTCCAAGTCATGAGTAGGATACTTTTGTTCGTGTGGTTTCAATTGTCTTGACGCATACGCAATCACCTTTTCGTGCTGCATTAAAATACATCCTAGTCCTTTGTGAGAAGCATCGCTATAAATTACGAAATTCCCTTGATTATCTGGAAGTGACAAAACAGGTGTCGTGATTAATCTCCGCTTCAATTCCTGAAAACTTTCTTCACACTTGTCGTTCCATAAAAACTTTTCATTCTTTCGTGTAAGCTTTGTCAATGGTGTTGCAATCCTTGAGAAATTTTGAACAAATCGACGATAATATCCCGCCAATCCTAAGAAACTTCTTATCTCGGTGGGTGTTTTCGGTCTCTCCCAATTCGTAATTGCCTCGATCTTTGCCGGGTCCACTTTGATCCCTTCATTACTAACTATGTGCCCTAAGAACTGAACTTCCTGTAGCCAAAACTCACACTTCGAGAATTTAGCATATAACTTCTTTTTTCTTAAAATCTCCAAAGTCGTTCTCACATGTTCCGCATGATCCTCTTCCGTCTTTGAATAGATTAAAATATCGTCTATAAATAACAAACTTATCCAAATACTTCTTGAAAATTCTGTTCATCAGGTCCATAAACGCTGCCGGGGCATTGGTCAACCCAAAAGACATCACTAAAAACTCGTAATGTCCATACCTTGTTCTGAAAGCTGTCTTTGGTATATCTTCTGGCTTGATCTTTAGTTGATGATATCCTGATCTTAAATCAATTTTGGAGAAATACTTGGCTCCCTTCAACTGATCGAACAGATCGTCAATTCTGGGTAACAGATACTTGTTCTTGATTGTCAGCTTGTTGAGCTCCCTATAGTCGATGCACAGTCTCATGCTTCCATCTTTCTTCTTGACAAATAATACCGGGGCTCCCCACAGATATACGCTGGGTCTGATCACTCCTTTCTCTAACAATTCCTGCAATTGCTTTGCTAGCTCTTTCATTTCAACAGGCGTCATTCTGAACGGGGCCTTGGATACTGCTTCTGTTCCAGGTGCTAAGTCGATTACAAATTCAATTTCTCTATCTGAAGGAAGTCCTGGTAACTCGTCGGGAAACACATCTAGAAATTCATTCACAACTGAAATATCTTTAAGTTTTGCTGGCTCCTGACTTCTGTCGATTACATATGCTACGAAATGCTCACATCCTTGTCGTAGTAACTTCTTGGCTTGAATCATCGTTAAGAACTTCTTTACTTGTTTCTGACCTTTGAACGTTACTATTCTTTCGTCAGGCATTTTCACCATTACTTTCTTATTTCGACAATCTATCTGAGCATCATGCTTAGATAACCAATCCATCCCTAATATAACGTCAAATTCTCCTAACTTAAATGGTATCAAATCTACACAAAACTTACTACCAGAAATCTCAACCTCACAATTCCCACAAACTTGATTCACAGTTACACGTTCTTGATTTGCTAATTCCACAGTCATTATTTCATTTAAATACCCAACTGGACAATTTAATTTACTAACAAAATCTTGTGAAATAAACGATCGAGTCGCTCCCGAATCTATTAACACTTTGGCACATAAAGAGTTCACATTAAGCGTACCTGCCACGACATCCGTATCCTGGATCGCATCCTTCACCGACATGTCAAAAACTCTAGCCCTTGGAGTCTCATTCATTGTTGGGGTAGATCCCATAATCCTCAATGCATTACTGACTGGGGCTGGTGTCTTGCAATCCCTGGCCATATGTCCTGGCTTCCCACATTTAAAGCATGTAAATCCAATGGCTGGAACCTTCACTGCTGGATTCCGGATAGGCTGATCCTTATTTGCTGGCTCTCTTGCTGGCTGATTTCGGCACTCCCTCGAATAGTGCCATTTCTGGTTGCATTTAAAACATACCACATGCAACTTGTTACAAACTCCTCCATGCTTCTTTCCACATACTTGACAATCTGGAAAAGTTAGTCTCAACTGATTTGGCTGATTTGTATTAACTGGACGGTTGCCCTGGCCTCCGTCTCCTGCATTTTGTTTCCTGAAATTAAAATTTCTCCCTGACTGAAACTTGCCCTTCTTAAAATTTGGAAACTTCCCTGTTTGTGTCTAACCCTCACTTCCCTCAACTTTCCTTTTCTTGCTTTCCTTTTCCTTCTGGAACATCTCACTCTCTGTCTCTGCGATCATAGGCTTCTGTACCACTCCTGCATAGGTATCCAATTCAAAAATGGCTACCTTCCCTCTGATCCATGGTTTCAAACCCTGCTGGAATCTTTTAGCTTTCTTCCTATCAGTATCCACATACGACGGTACATACCTTGATAATTCCTCAAACTTACCCTCATAATCTGTTACCAACATGTTCCCTTGCTTTAATTCTAAAAACTTCAGCTCCATTTGATCCTGAACAAACTGAGGAAAATACTTTTCTAAAAACAATTCCTTAAACCTTTCCCAATTAATAGCATCTGTGCCTTCCAATGTCTTCACCATTTCCCACCAATAGGTGGCCTCATTCTTCAGATAGTAACTTGCAAACTCAACCTTTTGTTCTTCCTTTACTTTCACTAAGGCAAATGCCTTCTCTATTTCCTTTAACCAAACATTTGCTTCAATTGGCTCTAAGGAACCCTTGAATTCTGGTGGGTTTACTGCCTGAAAAGTTTTAAAAGTTACCTGGGGGTTGGTCTGTCTTTGTTGTTGTTGTGCCAGGTGAACTGTTTGTTGGGCCAAGATTTGAAAAATTTGGGCTATTGCTGGGTCTATGGGTCCTGGGTTCACATTTGAGTTTGTATCATCTTGGTTGTTATTGTTGTTGGTTTCTTCATTCTGGGTGTTGGTGCGGGTATTTCTTCTGGGAGGCATTTTCTGTAAAGAATCAAACAACTTATTCAGCTTTTGAATCAAATCTTTATATAAAAGAAAAGTTTTGTAAAACAGAGGTATCTCTTTTAGAAAACAGTTGTAACTAAGTAAATTGCATGCTTCTTTACAGAATATAAACAGTCATGGAAAACAGGGTACATGGTATCACATGGGTATAACTGGTGCAATAGATAAGGTAAGGTAAAACAGGTGCAATAAAGTAAATGACAGTGCTGGAAAGGAAAAAGGTACTGATATATAGATCAAAAGTTTTAGGTAGTACAAGCGTAAAGACGCTTCGGAAGTAAAAGCAAAAAGGGTACAACAGTCTACTCACTAGTCAGCATAGCTAGTCTATAAATACAACTCAAAAGTCTACTGATACACACTACACACTACTGTACATACTACATAATCATAACAACACTGCTCAACATCTCCATCTCTGAATCTCTGGCTTATGGCAAATCTGGACCTCCTATCTCCTCAAGCTCCTCTAGAACCCACTTAGCCCACTCCACTAGGAAATCAGGGGTGATATCCTCATGTGTAGCCTCAGCAATCCTCACTGCAGCTGCTTTACGAAATTCCTGGAGCCTCTCTCTAAGTCGCCTCTCACCACTCCCCACCTCCCTGGTACGCATAATATGTAGTAACTCCTGAATCTGACCCTGAAGGAATCGCTGCTCCATAAGGCAAGCCTCAAACTGATGATATGGGACAGGATAGGAAGAGAACTGGAAAGGTACTCCTGTGACTGAATGACCGCTAAAACCTGAATCAGCAGGTGGGGGTCCTCTGACAGGTGGCCTCATGCCTGGAGGTGGAATAGCCTGCAATGGTATGGGTTGCAACACCGGTGGAGGTAGAATAGCCAATGCTGGTGGAATAACAGGTCATGGATCCGACGCCGGTGCTCCAACTGAGGGCTCTGAGTGATCAGATGATATGGGAATAAAAGAGTCGGCCATCTCTGCTATCTAAAATCATATCGCAATATAAGAATCTCAAACCACGACGCGAACTATACTGATACCGGTTATACCATAACACTCAACCTCTCGACATTCTATCATCTTATTCCTTACTTCTAATTCTAACCCTCTACCCATTCCCGTTAACCTAGGCTTGTGTCAGTGACTTATAACCTGTAGCTCTGATACCAAACCTGTGGCGCCCTCCAAACCCGGGTCAGAAGTTTGGGGTCCACACACATACCTTATTTATAACCTGCTTATAACAATACTGAAGATAATAATAATATGCAATGGCCCTACTTACCAACTACCACGGATCGCAACAGGTTAAAGTATGCACACAAGCCCAACACACTAATATATTACATACCGATTAAATCCCAACCATTCAAACTCGAACTGAGTATTAAACATATAACAAACTTTTACAATTTACATTATTCCAAAAGAAGCTTACTAGCTCAGCTTCAACAGCCTTAATCCCTAGCTCTCGCACTGGACTGGGGATCCTTGCTACCAACTGGTTCCTTTTTAACTGGAAAGAGTATAAACAACATCGCACAAATGAGCTAACTAGCTCATCAAGTCACAATGACAAACTGAGAATAATGATCATCAGGTGAATATGATTATGATATCAAGTGAACAATGAATTATGACTCAGAATAGGATATTGTACTTTTAATTTAAAAACCAAGGTTAGGTTGCTGATCAGTCACGCACTAACCCCGAGCAAGGCACACATCATTGCTCTAACTACTGGATCCAAGGCACACATTGGCCTAACTTGACCATTATATGGTCTGACCACGAATCTGGTCCACAATTTTATAAAAACAATCCAATTCTAACAGAATAACAGAATATGCAATGATAAACAATAACCAGAATCATTAACAACAATGAGTGTTTAACAATGAAAGGGTTTCAATCTTTGTAAGGATCAATAAGATAATTTAAAAGCTAAGATGCTGGGTAATGAAAGAATTGGATAACAAAGGAATCAACATTTCAGGGTTTCAAAGATTTGGGCTTTCAAAGCATAAAATATAATGGTTTGAAGGTATAAGCAATCTGGTTCCGTGTTTTATATTTAATGTATAGGTATTTGTGGAGTAGTATTGTATACTTGAGGTTCGTGTTTGGGTATACAACAATCAATGGTCTAGAAAGAATAAGTTTCATGGCTCAAGAACAATAACTGGAATCAGGGTTTGGGTTTCAGTGCTTCAAGCACTTACAATATCGACAAGACTACCAAGTACTACAATATCTCGAGAAAAATCGGAGCACTTGCCTGGTAATAGCATACTATCCTGCACTCGCTTCCAATCACAATCGTCTTACTCCTCAACTACCTGTTTCCCTTTCCTACATCTTGCCTCTTCTGCTCACATATGATAAGCATCTATCAATCATCAACTCACAGGATTCTATTCGACACATACTTTTATCTACCCTTCGTTTCACCCAAATCCGATTAACGGATTGAAAATTATGCAATAACCAAGTAAACACCGAATATATAGACCGATAGTCAATCAACAAGTCACGTATAACACATAATACATCACGTAATCAATGACATATCATTTATAAAGAAGTCTCGGGTCATAAATATGCTTTCGGGTATTTAAAATGATTTTTAAAGTATTTTTCAGAATTAATACGGGTCGTTGGATCAATTTCGGATTAATAAACAGGGTTCGGTTGGCCAATTCCGGCTCCGAAACAATTTTATACTAATTATCGAGCCTTGGAAATAATTTAGAATAATATTTTAAAGCTCTAAACTATTTTTCGAAATTTTTAAATCATTTTTAAGTAATTATATCTAATTAAATAATTAATTAAAATCAATTAATAATTAATTAAATCAATTAATCAATTAATTTCCAAATTAATTGACCAATTAATCGATTAAAAATTAACTGAAATTAATTAACTAATTAATTCAGATTTATTTCTGAATTAAAAATAATTTTCGGAATTAAAATACTAATTTTTAGAATTTTCAGAAATTAAAAATGAATTTTTATAATAAAAATAAATAGGAAATATGATTTTTAAACATTTTTAAAACAGGAATCCAATTTTTGCAAAGCCTGGAAACCTGGGGGACCAAACTTCATCGTTTTCAAAAGTACAGGGACCAAACTGCAATTTTGCAGTTTCAGTCGCCGGAAAAGTCGGGGGTGGCCGGAGAACTCACCTCCGGCATCCTTCCACCACCATCACCTCCAGAATTAAACTACACAACACCAGGAATCTATATCTACAATCAAAATTCATCAATAACCCCATACTTGGCCGGAATTTGATCAAGAAACTCGCCGGTTTCCGGCGGGTTCGACGTAAACTTCAAAACACAACTCCCTTCTCTACAGACCTCGTTGATTCATGAAACTTGTACGACTAGATTGCAAATTTCACAGAGAATACAATACATTATACCACAACATCAATCTATTTCAGAATAAGAAACCCCTAAATTTAAATTAAGAACATTCATACGGGTTATAAACCCTAATTTTAAAATTCGAAAATGAAACTCAAATTTGAACATGTTATTGAACTCCAAATCAGACGTATAATATATCAAAATCATCAGGAAAACAAGCTCTACAACATGCAATCATCAAATCATACAAACAATCATCTGAACCAAAATTCATATTTTTAATAAATTTAATTCGAAAATAAATAAATTTTCAGAAAATAAACCTTTGATTCTGCAGTGAAACAAAGCTCAGAATCTGATAGAACACTTCAAATCCTTCGTTTTGGTTACTCAAGCTTTGAAAACAGAGATCGGGAACGCCTTCGTTTTGCTGTTTGATTCTTAGAACAGTTTATGTAATTAGGGTTTTTCTCTGAAAATTATAGAATTAACTATCTGCAAATGATTTTGATACGAAATAAAATACGGAAAAAGGCTATTTATAATTACGGAAAATTAGTATCCCGTTGGATCATTCCAGATATAAAACAACACGTTTATTTATAAAAACTGATCCAAACGGTATCGGTTTTCGGGATAATTATCTAAATCAGTACAATTTATACTGCGGCCTTGGTCTCAGCACCTGGTTACACGTATTACGAAGTGATAATTGTGATAGTTTAATAAAAAGCTCCCATTTATCGAAAATACGGGTTTTATTGATTTACCGAAACGAATATTGTATCGAAAATGTTGCGCCGGGACCCGCGCAGAACAAACCGTACGCCGGATCGAAAAAGTCGAAACATGGAATATGCTCGGAATATTACAATTAGGTTAGGAAGGAGTTCTCGGAAGAGTTTCGGGTTCCAAAAACGTAACAACGGATGACGTCGATTGGTTCCCGTTTTTATAAAATAGATTTTAAATACTCGGAAAAAGATTTTATAAATTTCATATGATCCTTATAAATCCATAAATCAACATAAAAATAATTAGGAAGATATGACAATTATCTATGTTTTATTTTGGACATATAAAAATTAAAATACTCAGTTAATATTATTTTTGAATATTCAAGTACAGATAACATTTAACAATTAACTCACAGAATAGTTACTGAACACATATAATAATTATTTAATAGCAAAAGAATTACACGATATATCCCGGATATTACAGACTATATGGCATCCTGAAGACCTATGAGCTTGAGATAGAGCAGGATGAAATGATGGAGAGAGGAAAGAAGAAAGGAGGATCCATTGCACTAGTTGCTGATTTGAAAAAGGAGAAGAAAGTGAAGATGGAAGCTGTTGAGTCAACTTCTAAGGTCTGTGAGAACAAGGGCAAGGGGCTTGCAGTAGAAAGTGAAGATTCATGGAGCCAAGATGACATGGAGGACATTGATGAGCACCTAGCATTTCTTTCCAGGAGATTTTCCAAGCTCAAGTTTAAGAAGAACTTTGGAGCAGCCAAGCCAAATAGAAACATGATGGATAAGTCAAAATTCAAAATTTTCAAATGTGGCTTGGCAGGGCATTTTGCAAATGAGTGTAGAAAGTCAGATTCCAGTAAGAAAAGGTTTGAGTCTGTGGATTATAAGCAAAAATACTTTGATCTACTCAAACAAAAGGAAAGGGCTTTTATTACACAAGAGAATAACTGGGCAGCAGATGGTTTGGATGAAGATGAAGATGTCAGCTATGTCAATCTAGCCCTAATGGCCAAGTCTGATGAAACAGATACAAGTTCCTCAAGCAATCAGGTAACTACTACAAACCTTGCACATTTATCTAAAGCTGAGTGTAATGATGCCATAAATGACATGTCTACAAAATTATATCATTTGCATGTTACACTTAAGTCTCTTACTAAAGAAAATGCTAAAATCAAAGAAAACTACTTGTTTTTAAGAAAACAACTGGCCAAGTCTCAATTTGTTGATTTTGAGAAACTAAGAATTGAGTATAAGATTGCCAAGGAGGAATTAATTGAGTCCTTGAAAAAGGAAGAGATTTTAAAGAAGCAGCTCGAGAGTGAACAAGAGGTGATTAAAGCATGGAAAACATCCAGGGATGTCCATGCTCAAATCACCAAAGTTCAAGGAATTGAGTCTTTTTGTGATGAAGCCTGGAAAAAGAGCAAAGAGAAACTAGAACCTAATTTGGTAGATGGTTTGCTAACAGATGTAGACTCGACGGATGATGAGGACTATCCGTCGGATAACAAAAAGTGTTATCCGTCGAAAGATGAAAATCCTCATCCGTCGGCTGTGAGCAAGCCCATTAGCAAAGCCAAACTAATCAAGCTGAATGAGAAGTATGGGTCTGTTTCCAAGAACTTTGTTTCAGGAGAGTCAAGTCAAGTTAAGAAAGGGAAAAAGGCTAATGTTGGTCATATGACTGTCAAACAGTTAAGTGACAGACTTGAAAAAATTGAGGCAAAAACAGAGACTAAAAGAAAAAACAATAGGAATGGTAAAGTAGGGATTAACAAACACAATAACTACACACATGATAAATATGCTCTTAGAAAAATTTGTGTCAAGTGTGGTAGTGTAAATCATTTATCTGTTAATTCCAAATCTGCCATGCCTACTCTCATGTCTGTTCAGTCTCAATTTCCTAACATGAATGCCATGCCTCCCATGCCTGTTAATGCTATGCCTACACAGAACATGAATGCACAGTTTGCTAATATGCCATTTGCACCTAATCCATATTATGCTGCATACAGTATGCCTCAAATGCCATTTAGCATGCCTTACTGGAATAACATGTTTACACCAAGCATGCCATTTCCTGTTAGCCATAATATGCATGATAATTCTGTTGCATTGAATGGTTTCAAAGGTCCAACCCAAATGACTAAGGAAGAATCAGAAATTCCTAAGTCAAATGAGATAAGACCTAAGAAACAGAAGAAGAAAGCTAACAAGGCAGGACCCAAGGAAACTTGGGTACCAAAATCAACTTGATTTGATTTTGATGTGTGCAGGGAAACAAAAGGAATCTTTGGTACTTGGATAGTGGTTGTTCAAGACACATGACTGGTGATTCTACCCTGCTCACAGAGCTTAAGGAAAGAGCTGGCCCAAGTATTACTTTTGGAGATGACATCAAGGGTTATACTGTGGGATATGGCTTGATTTAAAAGGACAATGTCATCATTGAGGAGGTTGCCTTAGTGGATGGTCTCAAACACAATCTGTTGAGTAGAAGCCAGCTTTGTGATAAAGGCAATTCAGTAACCTTCAACAAAGAAGCCTATGTTGTGACTAATAATCAAAGCAACAAAGTGGTTCTCACTGGTGTGAGAAGAGGAAATATGTATCTAGCTGATTTCAACTCATCCAAAGCAGAATCTGTAACTTGCCTTCTCAGCAAAGCAAGTCAGGATGAAAGTTGGCTATGGCACAAGAAGCTATTCCATTTAAACTTCAAGAACATGAATGAGCTGGTAAAGAAAGAACTAGTAAGAGGCATTCCTCTAGTGGAGTTTACAAAGGATGGACTGTATGATGCCTGCCAAAAAAGGAAGCAGATTAAAGCATCATTCAGGAAGAAACTTGATTCAGCTATTGAAGAGCCTTTGCAACTGCTTCACATGGATTTGTTTGGACCAGTCAATGTATTGTCCATCTCAAGGAAAAGATTTTGCCTAGTAATTGTAGATGATTTCTCAAAGTTCTCTTGGACATATTTTCTAAAGTCTAAAGATGAGGCTAGTAAAATCATCATCAATCACATAAGGCAAGTCAACAATCATCCTGATTTCAAAGTTAGAAGAATCAGGAGTGACAATGGAACTGAGTTCAGGAATTCTGTCATAAGAGCATTTTGTGAAGAAAATGGGATTCTGCATGAGTTTTCAGCAGCAAGGACTCCACAACAGAATGGAGTAGTGGAAAGGAAGAATAGATCACTTATTGAAGCTGCAAGGACAATGCTTGAAGAATCTAAACTACCAACATATTTCTGGGCTGAAGCTGTAAATACTGCATGCTACACTCAGAACATTTCTCTGATTAATCAAGCAAGATGTATGACTCCCTATCAATTTTTCAAGAACAAGAAGCCAACTCTAAACTTTCTTCATGTCTTTGGCTGCAAATGCTATATCCTGAGAAATCAAACTGATCAAAATGGGAAGTTTGATGCTAAAGCAGATGAAGGAATTTTTGTTGGATATGCTGTTGGTAAAGCATATAGAGTCTACAATCTAAGAACCAACATTGTTGTGGAATCTATACATGTTGTGTTTGATGATAAAAAGATTGAAGGACTGATAGATGGAGATTACCATGAGAGCCTCAAATTCGACAATGTGCAGATGGTTAGTGATGATAGTGATGATGAGAGTGATCAAGAAACAGTGTCTAAGGATAATGCAGACAAATCTACCACCAATGAAGCACAAAACTCAACATCCGTCGAGTTGCATAGTGCTTTATCCGTCGGAAGGCAATCTGTTTTATCCGTCGGAAGACAACCTGCCTCATCCGCCGGTACTCAAAATTCACCATCCGTCGGGTCATCAAAAGGAGCAGGAGGTCAAGACAGATCACCTATAGAAAATTCCCATTTCTCAAATCAAAGATCCACAAACTCAGGGGGAGTTTCTAGCAATCAAAACTCAATCACACATCAAGACAACCATGAAGTCTCTTCATCTAGAGCTAATCTACCTCAACAAAGGATATGGACAAAAGATCACCCCTTTCAGCTTATCATTGGTGATGTTTCTTCTAGAGTTCAAACAAGAAGAGCAACTCAGGAAGAATGTCTATACAACAGCTTTCTGTCAAAGGAAGAACCAAAGAAGGTAGAAGAAGCTTTGTTGGATCCTGATTGGATTTTAGCTATGCAGGAGGAGCTAAACCAATTTGAAAGGAATAATGTATGGAAGCTGGTACCCAAGCCTAAAGGAAAGAATCCAATAGACACTAAGTGGGTATTCAGAAACAAGATGGATGAAAATGGCATGGTAATCAGGAATAAAGCTAGATTGGTTGCTAAGGGTTATTGTCAGCAAGAAGGAATAGATTTTGATAAAACTTTTGCTCCTGTTGCAAGACTTAAAGCCATCAGAATCTTCTTAGCCTATGCAGCCCATGCCAATTTCAAGGTCTATCAAATGGATGTCAAAAGTGCCTTTCTAAACGGAGATTTGGAGGAAGAAATGTATGTTAGTCAACCTCCTGGTTTTGAAGATCCAAATTTTCCAGAATATGTCTATTATCTTCTGAAAGCACTTTATGGACTGAAGCAAGCACCTAGAGCCTGGTATGACACTTTATCAAAGTTCCTTTTGGAAAATCATTTCATAAGAGGTATTGTAGATAAAACTTTATTTTTCCGAAATGTTAATGGCTCTAGTATACTTGTTCAAATATATGTAGATGATATTATTTTTGGCTCTACAGATGAGAAACTTTGCAAAAAGTTTGCCAAATTGATGCAAAGTATGAAATGAGTATGATGGGAGAACTAACTTACTTTCTTGGTTTGCAAGTTAAGCAAGTTAGTGATGGAATATTCATTAGTCAAACTAAATATATTTTTGATCTTTTAAAGAAGTTTGATCTAATAGATTGCACATCTGCAAAAACTCTCATGGCCACTGCAACTAAGCTTGAACTAAACACTACTGAAAAGTCTGTGGATATTTCAAGTTATAGAGGCATGGTTGGCTCACTTCTATACTTAACAGCTAGTAGGCCAGATATAATATTTGCTACATGTTTATGTGCTAGATTTCAGGCTGATCCTAGAGAATCTCACTTGATAGCTATTAAGAGAATTTTCAGATATCTCAAGGGAACACCAAAACTTGGCATTTGGTACCCTAGAGATTCTGGTTTTGATCTAACTGGTTATTCAGATGCAGATTATGCAGGTTGTAGAATTGATAGAAAGAGCACAACAGGAACTTGTCAATTTCTAGGAAACAAGCTTGTGTCCTGGTTCAGTAAGAAGCAAAATTCAGTTTCTACTTCTACAGCTGAAGCTGAATATATTGTTGCTGGCAGTTGCTGTGCAAAGATTTTATGGATGAAAAATCAATTGCTAGACTATGGTTTGCAAGTTGAGAGGATTCATATTTTCTGTGATAACACAAGTGTAATTGCCATCATTGAAAATCCAGTGCAACATTCAAGGACAAAGGACATAGACATCAAGTACCATTTCATAAAGGAACATGTGATGAATGGTACTGTGGAATTACATTTTGTTCCAAGTGAAAAGCAACTTACAGATATCTTTACCAAGCCACTGATGAATCCACCTTTTCAAGGTTGGTAAGTGAGTTAGGTATGCTTAATTACTCTTAAATTTATCTGAGTTATTTTGCAAGTTGTAATGTAGCTAAAAATTTAGTTGATTTTTAAGTCTTGGATGAAATTTTGGCTAAGTCAAAATTTGCATCTCGACGGATGACCCTTATCCATCGAGTTTATTCATCCATCGATATACTACTTGCTAATAAAATTCAATTATTTTTCTGGAATACTTTATGTCTCGACGGATATCAGTTTATCCTCATCCGTCGAATTGTCTAAATCTTAGCCGTTAATTCCCTGAACATTATCTATCGAGTATACTTACAGTTTGTAAGCAGTACACGACGGATAATGGGTGGAATTTTTATAGTTTAATTTTAAACGGCTATTTTAGGCAATTTCTATTGGTTAATTGTTTTCTTTTATCATTCTCAAATTCAACTGCTTTTATTTCATTCTCTCTCAAGCAAATATTCTCTTTCTCTTCAAGCTTTCATTCTCTAACAATGGCACATGTAGTAAAGATTATGTCTCAAACTGGGTTCATTTATGAGAAGAACAACTTCACTGCTTTGGTCAATAAGGGCATTCAGTAATCAGAGGACTATCACAAGATGATGGACTTTGTGAAGAATTACAAGCTAAATTATGCCATGCTGGAGTCACCCACAATCTTCTGTGAAGTTGTTGAAGAGATGTGGACCACTGCTATCTACAACTCTGTTGACAAGACCATCACTCTAACCATCAAAGGTAATGAGTTCTGTATCAATAGTGATGTGATAAAAGCATATTTCAAAATTCCTAATAATAATGTGACTTCACCACACAATGACACTGATATTATCAATATGCTTAATTCCATGCATTATGCACTTCCTACTACTAAACTAAGTGATATTAGGAGATTGGGTCTTAGGAAGGAGTGGAGTTTCTTGTGTGATGTGATTACTAAATTTTTCTCTGGAAAAGTCAGTAATTTTGATTCAGTGAATATTTCCATGCTATACATGCTAGTTACAGATAAATTTTATAATTTCAGTGACCTTGTCTTGTTTGAGTTAGGTTTTAAACTAGGTGAGTTAGCTAAAAGAGGAAAGAATGTGTATTATGCTAGATTTTTCACGTTATTGGCTAACCATCTATGTCAAGAGATTGTGCTCGAGAACCCAAACAACAAACTGGCTTGCTGGGTTCAAGAGAGAAGACTCATTACAGATTTGAACAGAGCCAACCATCACAGGGATGTGCCAATGTTCTATTTTCCTGTAATGCAGGCACCTCAGGTAAGTGAGGTAAGTTCATCCATCCCTACAACTATTCCAACCTCCACTATTTCTTTGACTTCAGGAGTAGCTATGGAAACTGTGCCAATGACCAAACCGTTGCCTACCAAAGCCTCTAAACCCTCTACAATTTCCAAATCTAAATCAAAGAAAACCCCCTCTGGCATCTCTCAAAAGATTCCAGTTGAAAAATCCACAAAAGCAAAAGAGGGGAGTGTGAAGGAGGGAAAGTCAGGCGAGGGAAGGGGTGAACATCAAAGAAACCCCAAGAATAAGGATGGAGAGTTGAGTGAATCCCAGCCTAGCCACACTGCAGTTTTCCAACAAACTGCAGTGCTTAAAAAGGATAAAAGCTCACTTCTAGCTGCATCCTCCCAAAAGGATGCAGTTATTAAACAAAGCTCTCAGCCAAGAGCACAGGCCAAAAAGGTTAGGGACACAAGCTCACCCCAAACTTACACAAGAAAGAAGAAATCTAAAACCTGTGGGGATACACAGGGCACACATACAGTGCAAACTGGTGCTAAAGACACAGTCCCTGCACTCTCTCAAATTCAGTTTGATGTGGCTCCAATAAATGTGGAGTCACAGCCAAAATCTCTAATAATAGAAGCATCTGAAACACCATACTCACCAACAAACTCTCTGGAAGTGGATATGATAAACACTTCAATTCCTGATTCCCCTTCTTTAACTCTGTTGGGGAAGCCAAAATCTAGTGCAAGTGAGCATCATCTTTTAGATGATTTGTTGGCTCACTTGCCAATTCTTTCAGATACTATTGTGACATCTGTGCCCCAAATATCTTCAATCAACACAGAGTCAACAATAGTTTCTCTTCCCACCTCATTCATTTCTACTCTCTCGATGGATATTGCTCACCCGTCGAGTAGTGATTGTATCCCGACGGATAAGCCTAACAGCAGTTATCGGTCGGATAGCATTACCACTCACTCGACGGATATCACTTATCTGTCGAGTATCTCTGCACAACTTCAAACTTCAATTATTTCAAGTGCAGAAGATTTAGTGGTTGTACAGTCACTCTTAGGATTGAGAGAGGAGAGTGTATTGAGTGAGAGGTTGGGTTGCTCCCAGGAAAAAGGAGAGGAAAAGAGTGAAAATCAGAAATCCATTTATTCAGGATTGGTAAAAGTGAATGAGAGGAGTCCCACCTTAGTAGGTGAAGGTGAGGGTGTGAGGGTGGGGAGCCAGGGTGAGACCCTGATGCAACAAAAAAGAGATTATGAGAGAAAAGTAGGTACAGAAGTAATAAGGGTGGATACAGCCATTGCTCATGAGTCAATGATTGTGGATGATGCTGAAAAGGAAAGACAATTTCAGTAACATTACAAAGCTGTAATTGATAACATTTCCTTGGATGCTGACACTTTGACTCATCCTGTGTCAGCCTATCAATTGTTGGCTGCTCAGGGCAATGAGGAGGCAGAAAAGACATTCAATTTGGTGCATACTTCAGAATCTCTAAAAAGGGATAAAGCTGCTGTCAATTTAATGCCACCTACAGGTGATGAGCCATCTGAAGAATTTGGAGTAAATTCTAATGATGATGACTCTATTTCATTTGATGGAAGCATGAACTTAGGGGGAGATGAAGGCCCAAGTTCTACTCCTGATCTACCTGAATGGGCCTTGGACAATTCAATGTATCCTTGGTCAAACAAATCATGTCTATCCAAAAGGCCATTCAGAAGAGCTCAAATGCTGGTACCAAGGCTGTTCTTCAAGCTCACCTAGATTCTTTACATCTAATGAAGCTACAGTAAGTCAGACGGAATCTAAGTGTAGATGAAATCAAAAAGGATATAGCTGACTTGAAGACCTACAATTCTGAGAAGCTGGATTCAGTCATGCCGTATGGTACCATGCAGGATCTATTACTGAGACTGAGGAGAGAATCAGATTCTGAAAAGAAGCTGGCCAAGATGGAAGATAGAGTTCAAGTTATTGAGAATTCTGTGGCCATCCTTCTTCAAAATCAACAATCTCAGACAAGTCTTCTCATGCAGCTGGCTAAAGCACAAGGCCTAACTCCTCAACTTGATGATAACAAAAAGGGGGAGAGAGAACCAAGTAAGAGGGAGAAAGGACCAAGTGAGGGGGAGAAACTTCAAGTACAAATCAGCAAAGTAATTGTACCTTCAATTACTGTCTCCAAGCCACCAGTTGCAGATGATATAGATCTAATTAAAGCAGCAGCAGCAAACTTGAAAGTTGCTGAGAAAGGAAAGTTGAGTTTGATCAACTGGGAGAAGATTGATGAAGAGATACAGAAAAAGTTTGAACTTGTCAAGGAGCCAGTTAAGTCAGCCATCCATCACTCTCAAGTCAAGCAAATTAGTGTGAATGAGATGAGCATGAATTATCTGGAAAGAGGATAATCTTCCTGCATCAAGTCTACAAAGGATGAAATAATTCTTAAACCAAGGGCAAACTATCCAAAATCATCTTTGAAGAACCCCTTGGACACTGCGTATGAGACACCCAAGCCTGATGAGAAGAAGCTTCTGTCAAGATCAATTGTCTTCTATAAAGATCCAACTGATTCAGCTTCAAAAAGGAGAATTGCTAAGATATTCAGAAATGGAAAGGAAATTTGTGTGGTAGCTGGACATCCGCAATTTGCTCAAGCAAAGAGAGAATAAAAAGCCAGATTAAAACAGGAAAAGAAGCAAGCTACTCTAGATGTAAAGAAGACTAAATAAAAGAAAGAGCAGATTGCTAACTTGGCCAAGCTACAGGCTGTGAATTCATCTCAACAAATTCCCTCTCAACCATCTGAAGCTGTTGAATCAAAGAAGCAAATTGAAGTACAGAAGAAATCTCCAAGAAAGAAAGAATTGGCTAGAAGAACAAAAAGGAAACTGGATATTGTTGACAAAGAATTGGAAGATCAATTTCCTAAGGTACCCACACCAGCTACAACTCAAGCATCAAAGCCCTCTGTGGTATTTGAAGATATAAGGGTGGTGGATCCCTATAGGAATATTCATGGTGAACCTATTGTGCCCAAGGATGAGCCAATAGAGTGGGATAACATACCAATTCCTAACTTCAGTTTACCAATCCTTAGCAAGCCAAAAAGGACAAAGTCAAGGGCAGTCAAGAAAGTGAAGCTGTCACCTCTCAAATCCAAATCAGTAGTTAAAGCTCAACCCAAAGTCAACAGGGGAGACTACTTGTACTTATGTGACATCAAAGAGTTTTCATATCTAAATCTTTATCTGGATGAACTAGATGAAGTGAGGGGAATTGATGCATACAGAAACCTACCTGAAAGGTTAGTGTTCAAGTACAAAGGAGGAAAGGAGATCGTGTGGCCACTTCACAGGTTTCTTCAAGAGAGCCAAGCTGTACTAATTAAAGTTTATTCATCCTTCAAGAAGAACTTTGGGTTCAATGTCACTGCAAGAAGACTAGTATTGAAGAAGATTGAAGAACTAAGGAGTATTAGAGCTAAAGATGCACTCCCAAAGACTCTAATCATCCCATACACAGGGAGAAGAGTGCATCTAAGGCCCTACTGGCTGATGGAGTTCATAGATGACAAAGGTGTGAGAAGATTCTTCAGGTTAGAAGACCAATTGAGTATCTCTAGCAATGAGACTTCCTTCGAAATGCAAGAAAAGCCAGATCTCTCAGAATCTGATGAACTGGAATTCCACAGGCAGCTCCAAAATTAGATTGATGAAAATAACAGGAAGCTTGGAAGAAGATCCAGACCTTCAAGAAACTAGAAAAATCTGCTCAGGCTAGAGGAGCATCTTGAAATGACTGTGAGCCAAACTTTGTACATTTTGATTATTTGAAGCACTTTCAGTATTATCTACTTGTCTTTAAAGCTGTATGTTTAGGATGTTTTGTTATCATCAAGTATCTCTTAATTTATGCCTACAATTCAAGTAGACATAAATTGGGGGAGATTGTTGTGCATATGTTGTGTACTTGATGATTTCATAAACAAAACATCTAAGTAGATTTTACTTAGTGAAATAATGTAGCACTCGACGGATAAGAATTATAGTCCCGACGGATAACTCATTATAGTCCCGACGGATGTTGACTTATTATCCATCGAGTGAGTAGCTTATGTGTTAGATATATTTGATAATGTCATGGCTAATATGTTTTATGTTTAGCTTTCAGATCTTACTTGAACAGGATAAATCAGTACTTAACTGTTGATCAGTACTTATACTGGAAGTCAGGACTTAAGGATATCAGTACTTATGTTATCAGGAGATAATCATCAGAAGATAGATATCAGAACTTAAGTGCTGAAGGACGATCAGATAAGGACAGTAGCTGATTAAAGGAAAGAAGATCAAGATAAACATAAGAAGAGATATGCATGAAGAAGGAATTCTGTAAAGAATGGAATACTTGGAAAAAAAGATATCTGATTGATATATTTTAGGAAGCAGAATTATATTCCATATCAATTAGCGATTATCTTGTAACTGTGTAGTATATAAACACAGACATAGGGTTTACACTATAAGTGTTATCATTATTAGAGAAGATTATTCATTGTAACCCTAGCAGCTCTCGTGATATTTGTTCATCACTGAGAGGTAACAGTTCCATACTGTAACAGAGTTTATTGTTTCAATAAAGTTTGTTTTCTGTTACTTAAGTTCTTAAAGTTCGATTTGAGTGTACTATACACTATATTCACCCCCTCTACAGTGTGTGTGTGACCTAACAATTGGTATCAGAGCCTATCTGTTAACATACATACAGTTAAAGATCCAAACACAATCATGTCAGACACAGAAACTCCAACTAAGCCTACCAAAACTGAGGAACCACCAAAGACACAAATTCAGAGTCGGTATGAGACCATCAGAGTTCCTATACTGAGACCATCTGAATATCCCATATGGAAGGTAAGGATGACCATGTTCCTGGAAGCAACAGATCCAGAATACCTTGATAGAATCAAGGAAGGCCCTCACAAACCAACCAAGCTCACTGTTGCAGTTACAGGTGAAGCAGCAAAGACCGTACCAAAGGAGAAGAGTGATTATACTGCTGAAGACATAGCATCAATTGCTAAGGATGCTAAGGTACGACACTTACTGCATAGTGCCATTGATAATGTAATGTCAAACAGGGTAATCAACTGCAAGACTGCTAAGGAGATATGGGATGCTCTGGAAACAAGGTGTCAGGGAACTGACACAATTAAGAAGAACAGGAAGACAATACTCACTCAAGAGTATGAACACTTTGACTCAAAGACAATGACAATAAGAGACAACTACAATCTTGATGAAACAACTCTTGACGAAATCTATGGAATGCTCAAGACTCATGAGCTGGAGATGGAACAAAGAAGCAAGAGGAAAGGAGGAAAGTCAAGGACAGTTGCTCTTAAGGCTGAAGAAGGATTCCCCAAAGCAGCTTCATCAAAGAAAGACAAGGGTAAAGCTCTTTTCATAAAGTCTGATACTGAGTCATCAAGTTCTGAGAGTGATAATGACTCAGATTCTGAAAGCTTGCCTGAGACTGATGCTGATGAGGAGATGATGAAGCTGTGTGCTCTTATGGTGAAAGGAATCACAAAGATTGCATATAGGAAGTTCAGGAAGGGAAAGAAGTTTTCCAGGAAAGGCATAAGTTCTGATAAGAAGAATTTCAGAAGATCTGAAGGCAGAGGAGGAAAGTCTGACAGAGGAGATTACACCAATGTTAAATGCTATAACTGTGGTGAGAAAGGCCACATATCTCCTGATTGCAAGAAGGTAAAGGGTGACAAAGGCAAGGCTCTTGTCACAAAGCAGAAAAGCTGGACAGACACCTCAGACTCTGAAAGTGACGAAAACTATGAATTGATGGCAAATGCTGATAAAGAAAGTGCTGAGAGCAGTTCTGAAGCTGCTGAAACAAAGCTACCTCAGACTACTTATGCTTTTCATACTGATGATATTAATGAGTTGAGAAGATATCTTAAAACCATGTTTGTTAGTTATAGAGATCAAACTTTAAAATGTGAAAGATTAACTTCTGAAAATCTTGCATTTAAGAAAAGAAATGATTTCTTAGAAAAAGAGTTAGTCATGTTCCATCAAACTCAGAAGGATAGAGATGATGCTTTTTATGTTAGCAATGAAGTGCTAAAAATAAATGAATCTCTAAAAACTGAGTTAGAAAAGGAAAGAGAGATTATCAGGACTTGGACTAACTCTGGCAAAACAACTCAAAATTTGCTAAGTAGTGGAAACTGGAAAGAGGGCTTAGGTTATGGAGAAGATAAGAATGATAAAGGAACTGAAGAAATTAAGTCTGTTGATAAGCAAAAGCCAAAGTTAAAACCTGTTAAGTTTGTAACTGTAAAGTCTGAAAATGAAAAATCAGAAGTTACAAAGAAATTAACTTCTGACAAACTAAAACAGGAAAAGACAGCTGAAGTGAACATAGGCTTAATGACAAAGAAGCAGCTTAAGCATAAGCTGAAAGATGTTAAGAATGCAAACAAGGTAAAATCACCTAGGAAAAATAGGAATGGAAAGGAAGGTGTGAATAAAAGCAATAATTATAAACCTGTTCCTGATGCTTCTAGGAAAACATGTCATAACTGTGGAAGTTCTAACCATCTGGCTTCTTTTTGCAGGAAGAATAAGAATATTAACTCCTTACCTTCAAAGTCAGGAGTTAAGAGTCAGTCTGTTAGATACAAACCACAAAATCCTTGTTTTCATTGTGGTAGTTTATGGCATTCCATTTATACTTGTAAGGAATATCATAGCTTGTACTATGATTATTATCAAATAAAACCTTCTTTGAAGAAAGTTTCCATTGTTCCTTCTAGTGTAAATTCTGATTCAAAGTCTGATAGTGTAAGTTCTGATAAGAAAATTGTTAACATAAACTCTGATGCTAAATCCGCTGCAAATGTTAACAAACTTAATAAGGCCAAAGGATCCAAGCAAGTCTGGGTCCTTAAAACTAATAATTAGTGGTCTTTGTGATTGCAGGGCAATAGGAAAAATATTCTAGTTCTGGACAGTGGATGTTCAGGATATATGACTGGAAATAAGGCCCTGCTATCAGACTTTGTGGAGAAAGCTGGCCCAAGTGTTTCTTATGGAGATGGCAACATTGGAAAAACATTGGGATATGGCAATATCAATCTTGGAAATGTTATAATTAAACAAGTAGCTCTGGTCTCAGGACTTAAACACAACCTACTGAGTATAAGTCAAATCTGTGACAGAGGTTATCATGTTGATTTCTTTGAAGAACACTGTGAAATTGTGAGTAAATCTAAAGGCAAAGTTGTTCTGAAAGGATACAGGCGTGGTAACATTTATGAAGCTAAGCTTTCAACAAGTACTGATGGTTCTGCAATCTGTCTAATGAGTAGAGCATCAATTGAAGAAAGCTGGAATTGGCATAAGAAACTCTCTCATTTAAATTTCAACAATATAAATGAACTGGTCAAGAAAGATCTTGTGAGAGGATTGCCAAACACAGTATTTGCTCCTGATGGTCTTTGTGATTCATGTTAGAAAGCCAAACAAAGAAAATCTTCATTCAAGAGCAAGACTGAATCATCAATTCTTGAGCCTTATCATCTACTATATGTTGATCTATTTGGTCCAGTAAATGTCATGTCTATTGCAAAGAAGAAGTATGCGTTGGTCATAGTGGATGAGTTCACCAGATACACATGGGTGTATTTCTTGCATACAAAAAGTGAAACTGCATCAATCTTGATTGATCATGTCAAACATCTGGATAAAATGGTCAAAGATTCTGTGAAAGTTTTAAGGAGTGATAATGGCACTAAGTTCAAGAATTTGATAATGGAAGAGTTCTGCAAAAGCCATGGAATAAAGCAGGAATTTTCTGCTCCTGGAACTCCACAGCAAAATGGAGTTGTTGAAAGGAAGAATAGAACTCTCATTGAAGCTGCACGTACAATGCTTGAAGAAGCAAAGCTTCCAACCTATTTCTCGGCTGAAGCTGTGTAGACTGTTTGTTTTACTCAAAATGCAACACTCATTAACAAGCATGTAAAAACACCATATGAGATGGTGAAGAAAAAGAAGCCAAATCTGAAATACTTTCATGTATTTGGATGCAAGTGTTTTGTTCTCAAGACTCATACTGAACAGCTATCAAAGTTTGATCTAAAAGCTGATGAAGGAATCTTTGTTGGATATCCACTTTCCACAAAAGCCTTCAAATTCTATAATTTGAGAACAAAAGTAGTCATGGAATCTATCAATGTCTCTTTTGATGACAAGAAGATTACTGGTCTTGAAGATTTCATTGACCATGATTAGCTGAGATTTGAAAATGAAGACTCAAATTCTGATACTGAAAATCCTGAAAGTCTAAGTCCTGATACTGTAAATTCTGATGGAATAAACTCTGATGTTATTGAAACTGTGGTGGCTACGCCAAGGGAAGATGCACCGATGCAGGGGGAGCATACTCAAGATCCTACCACAGCTCAAGAAACATCAGAACATACATCTGGCTCTTCAAATTCTGATTCGTCAAGTTCTGATAAGCCAAGTTCTGATAGTGCTGAAAATTTAAATACTGAAGACTCCAACTCAGAGAGCATAGTTTCAGGGGGAGCATCAGAAAATGAAAATGAAGATAACATGGATCATGGGGGAGCATCCAGTTCTAGAGAAAACCTTCCATCTGCAAGGAAGTGGACAAAATCACATACACCTGATTTGATAATTGGAAATCCTGATGCATGTGTCAGAACTAGAATAGGTACTTCAAATGAATGTCTTTACAATTCTTTTCTCTCTCAGACTGAGCCAAAGAAAGTGGAAGAAACTCTTCAAGATGCTGATTGGGTGCAAGCAATGCAGGAAGAGTTGAATGAATTTGAAAGAAACAAAGTCTGGACCCTAGTGCCAAGACCAAAGAATAGATCTGTTATTGGTACAAAGTGGGTATTCAGAAATAAAACTGACAGTGATGGCATAATTACAAGGAATAAGGCAAGGCTGGTTGCAAAAGGATATTCTCAACAGGAGGGAATTGATTATGATGAAACATTTGCACCAGTTGCTAGGTTAGAAGCCATAAGGATATTCTTGGCTTATGTTGCTCACAAAAAGTTTACTGTCTTTCAAATGGATGTGAAAAGTGTTTTTCTCAATGGAGAATTGGAGGAGGAGGTATATGTTGAACAACCTCCAGGTTTTGTAGATACCAAACATCCAGATTATATCTACAGGCTTGATAAAGCACTTTATGGACTTAAGCAAGCTCCTAGAGCATGGTATGAGACTTTAGCTCAGTTTCTTCTGGAAAGTGGATTCAACGGAGGGACAATAGACAAAACACTGTTCTACCTCAACCATGGAAAGGACTTACTTCTGGTCCAGATTTATGTTGATGATATCATTTTTGGATCTACAAATGACAAACTTTGCAAGAAGTTTGTCAAACTAATGCAGTCAAGATATTAGATGAGTATGATGGGGGAACTTAGCTATTTTCTGGGCCTTCAAGTCAAGCAGAATGAGGAAGGCACTTTTATTTGTCAAACCAAGTACACCAGAAACTTGCTGAAGAAATTTGGAATGCAAGATTGTTCAAGTGCATCCACTCCAATGGCCACTGCAACAAAACTAGATAAGGATACCGGTAAATCAGTAGATATTACTGACTACAGAGGTATGATTGGCTCTCTAC
This sequence comes from Apium graveolens, assembly GCF_009905375.1. Classification (NCBI taxonomy): domain Eukaryota; kingdom Viridiplantae; phylum Streptophyta; class Magnoliopsida; order Apiales; family Apiaceae; genus Apium; species Apium graveolens. Next base: position 188,176,259 of record NC_133655.1, on the reverse strand, counting down.
TCTATCTAACTGCTAGTAGACCTGATATCATGTATGCTACCTGTCTTTGTGCAAGATTTCAAGCAGATCCAAGAGAACCTCACTTAACAGCTGTAAAAAGAATCTTTAAGTATCTTAAAGGAACAGCTGCTCTGGGATTATGGTATCCTAGAGAATCAGATTTTAAACTAATAGGTTACTCAGATGCAGATTTTACAGGATGCAAAATTGACAGGAAAAGCACAAGTGGAAGCTGTCAATTTCTTGGAGGCAGATTGGTTTCTTGGTACAGCAAGAAACAAAAGTCAATTTCCACATCAACTGCAGAAGCAGAGTATATTGCTGCAGGAAGCTGTTGTGCACAGATTCTTTGGATGAAGAATCAGTTACTGGATTATGGGTTAACATATTTCAAAATCCCTATTTACTGTGATAATCAAAGTGCTATTGCTATTACAGGTAATCCAGTTCAACACTCTATGACAAAGCACATCAGCATCAGGTACCACTTCATCAGGGAACATGTGGATGAAGGTACAGTGGAATTGCATTTTGTTCCCACAGATCAACAACTAGCAGATATCTTCACAAAACCACTGTGTGAAGCTACTTTTACAAGATTGGTAAATGAACTTGGAATGGTTTCAGGTTCTTTCTCTAAATCTGCTTAGTCTTGTTCTGTGTTATCAGACTTTATGCTCAGTATTTACAGAATTAATCTCATTGTGTATTCTGTGCTTAATTGATAAATGTCTTTAAGTATTGACTGTTGTCTGATATATGTTTCTAAACTCTGATAAGTGATATGTCTGTTCAAGTACCTATTCAATCCTATGAGGATAACTGTGCTAGATACTGACCTAGTAGTCTTCAATAAACAAATGATTCCATGTAAGAAGTAATTATTTCAGTGGAAATCTTATGACACTAGCAAATTCTGATAATTGAGCTTAGTTAAGTTTACTTTGTATATCTTGTTACTAAGTCACAAATTAGAATAATGCTACTCATCTGTTAAGTTCTGATACTAGTAAAACTGCTGGATGTACTAAGTGCTGATAACCCTCACTTATCAAAAGAAAAAGCAAAAAGATCAAAGAATAAAATCAGGTACTCCTTTGAGATCTAGAGTAAAAATGTGGAAGGGACGACCCAAGTGCATTGCTGGTATTAAGTAAATATGCATTAGAAAAGCAAAATATTTTCTTGGTGACTTTTCACACTCTATGATTATTGGAGAAATACTCTGATAATAGCATAAATTCTGATAAACAGTCGTGACTCACTTACACTGAGAAGCCACTGTAAAATAGAATTTCAAAAGATGCATAAAATTAGCACAAAACAGTTGAGGTGGACTCAAGCATGAACTCATTCATCAGTAGGTTTCAGGACAATGACAGTTCTTTAGCAAAATTTTAGTTATGCCTTATTTCTAAGATGTACTGAAGTGACTCAGACTTTACTCTTTGTCTGTTATTTAGCTTAATGCACACACTAATCACTCCATATGAATGATAAAAATTACTGTGGTGGTCTATGTTATTTTAGATAAACAGTCACTGTGTCACTTTGCACAAATTCTGAGGACAAGTTCTAGTTACACGTTCTAATGATTAAGTTCTGAAGTCTATAACTCAGAACTTGTATGAGGATTTACTAAGATGGGCATTCCTTTTTCGAGTTAAGAAATTATGTTCTGATGACTGTTCAGTTCTGATATAAGTCTAAGTTCTGATATTACAGTCTAATGTTTTACTTGACTTATCTGTGAATAAAATTTGATAACAGTCTCAGTTAATAATTGAATATGTTGAAGTGGAAGATTAATAGTCACTATGGTTAGGGTTAATGGTATTTGTACCTGAACAGTCCAATGTTACTTGTTTCTTGTGCGCTTTAAACCATGTTTCCTCTTTCCAATGAATGTTATTCTTTTTCAAAGTCTAGGGAGACGAGGTAGAATTAATTCTACCTGTCAGCATTCAATTTCTTTGCGTCTCCTGGCATTCTCTTGCCTATATAAGCAGCCACTTCACATCAGTTTTTCCATCAAATTCTTCTCACACACTTATCTTCATACTTCTTCTTTCAAAAATACAATGGTCAGATACAACATGTTTTTGAACTACCAAAACTTCCATATGGAGCTAAGCTGTGCCGATTGGCAGCAGGAATGGCATGTCACAGCCATTCCTGAGGAGATATGGGACTCTGTCCCACAGGAGGTACTGACACACCTCCTGTTCTTCTATATGGACTACCATCGCCATCTGGAGCGATTGGAGGAGGAAAGGCTGGAAGCTCTCCGCCAGCAAGAGCGAATCATCAAACTCGCCATTCTGTTTGTCGAGAGTAGGAAGAAGAAAAAATGATTTAATCTTGTCTTCTTCCTATTTTTCTTCATCATCAGCTTTGTCAGGCTTCTTAGCTAGGATTAAGGCTGTTGATGTTAGGTTTAGAAGCTTAGGGAAAATCTTGTATAAGTATTGATGTAATTTCCATTTCATGAATGTATTGTCTTGATATATTAATGAAAGTTGTTTTTACTTCAAGATTTTGTCTCTGAGTTATTTTATCTTGTGTTGATAAATCCTGATTAATATTCTGATGACCATATAAATTTTGTTTTTTATTAAGTTCTGATTCGTTTTCAGCACTTACTTATCTAATTTATCTTGGTCATTTTCATGTGATGTATTTTCAGAATATTAATGATGCAGTAAAAAATAATTCAATCAGTGATAACGGTTTAAATTTTGAATTAAAACTGTTTCTCTTGATAAATGTAACGGTTTTTTCCTTGAAACTAGGCAAATGGGTAAGTAATGATAACTGTTTTCTCAAGCCCAGTAATTGTCCGTTATTACTGCATGTCTGACAGGTGTCCAACGGTAACATTTTTGTTCAGAGTATAAGTACAACAGAGAGAGGATTTCTTTAATCTTTTATTTTCTTCATATTTTATCTCTCTCCTTACTTTTACTCTCTTTCTCTTTATTTCTCACATTGGTTTTTCATACAGACATTATATCAAACACCTAACAGGCATACTTGAATCTCAATTTTTTTTCACATGGCACCAAAGGATTTAATCATTGATGGAGCTAAGTTTGTCCCCAACAACTATGCTGCAGTTCTTGATCACACCGAAGCTCCATCTGAATTGCACTTTGTGCAAGATCTTCTTGCACATAGTGAGGTTGGGTATGCATTAACACAGCCTGAATTCTTTTCAAGCCAACAAGTTCTGAAGTTTTGGAGGACTGGACTTTTTGATGATGGTGGTCAACGTGGAACTCCCGGTATTATCTTCCAAGTGGGTGATTCATCCTTTGTAGTCACTCCTGGTACAGTACATAGGGCTTTACATCTTCCAGAAGATTGTACTTTCTCAATTCCAGAGGACTCAGCCCTTCGGGAGTTAATGGCTGAATTGGGATATGAAAAGAGTCTGACGAAACTTGGATAGTTGAAACGGGCTAATATCAGAAGAGAATGGAGTTTCTTCTTTGATTGCATCACAAAAGCTTTTGGGAACAAATGTTCGAATTTTGATGTTATTCCAATTATGAGTCAGCACATCGGGTATGCAATTATCAATCAAACTCATTTTGATTTTGCAACTGCTTTAATTGGTTTTATTGGGGATAGGATGACAGAGGATCGAGATGTTGTTTATTTTGCTAGATTCTGTCAACTTATTTACACTTATTGTACTGATGAAGCTCATTTAGTCAGCACCCAAACCCCACCTTTTAAGGTTGCAAAACGATACTTTAATGACCTGGTAAATGCTGATACTAAGAAAAAAGTGGTTAGACCATTACAGATTCCTCAGTCTGTAAAACAGATCCTAGTAAATGCTGATCCTGATACTTATAGATCTGTTTACTCTGATGTCCAACCAACTCCAAACACCCAAAATCCATCAACCTCAGTACCTACCTCTCATTCTACTCAACCTACCCTCAAAACATATCTCAAATCCTATCTCTCCACTTCACAGACTGCTCAACCTTCATCTTCAGCACCTACTATGAAATCTTCATCTTCCAAGCCAAAGAGGACAAAGAATGTTCCTCAAACACCTCAAAAGAGAAGGAGGATTGCATTGAGAGATGAATCTGATTCTGAGGAACCGGTTCCTGCTAGAGAACCTGTTGTAACTGAAGCTGAGAAAGAGATTTCTCAGAAGGATTCTAAAATTGGGGGTTCTAGGCTTCTCAAGAGGCTTAGATGAATGACAGTTCCTGAAACTCCCAAGGAATCCAAATCAACAAAGAAGTACAAGAAACAGAGGGCACAAAGGCCAGTTTCAGATGATGAAGAGGAAGCAGCTAAGGAAGGGGATCAGGAATCTCTGATCTCACAAGACAAGGAATTTGCCCCAGTCACTTCTTCTCCATCAACTCCATCTCAGGAAGCTGTATCTGACAAGGCTAACTCACCATCTGTGTCTCTTGTTGATCCAGGCACAAGTGCTGATATTGATGTTCAACACTTGGTTGTGTCTGAAGTATTTCTATTAGAAGCTCCAACAACAAATAATCCTTCCACAACACCTGTTACTGATACTGTTCAAACTCCAGAGTTATCAACAACACCTTCTCTGCATCAAGATGCTGATGATCAGACTTTAGGTGAGCATCAGGATATGGCTGTTGATCAGAACTTAGTATCAGATCAGCAATTAGAGGATGCTGAAGCCTCCATTGCTACTCACACTGTTGTCTTATCAGAAGATACTGATTCTTTAAGTTCTGATGCTGCAAATGCTGGAGATACTGGTGATGCTGCTCCAACTGTAGATGCTGATGAAGCAGGTCCTTCAGGACATACTCCTCAATAGACTCTTCCTAAGTCTGAACTGGTAAAGAAGTTTGTTACCGGGGAAGCACCAGTACCTTGGAGTGAAACTCCTGCAGGTCAGGAGTGGACTAAGGAATGGAACTCAGTTTCATGTGTTCCAACTGAAAAACATCTTGCTGAGCACTTGACTAAAGCTGATGAAATGTTAAATTCTGATGATTTTAAAACCCAGCTTAGAGTCACTGCATTGAGTACTAAACATCTACAAGGTCTTCATTCAACTACTCATGCAGAGCTACACAAGATTCAGGAGAACTTTATCAAACAGGAACAAGTTTGGAAAATTGATAAGAAAAAGTTCTTCCAACCTACCATTGACAGGATTGCTTATATTGAGAAAACTCAAGAGAAACAACAAGCTCAGATTGATGAAATTTTGACAAATCAAGCTTCTCAGCAATCGCAACTTACTGAAATCCAATCCTCAGTGGAATTACTTATCTCTCTTTTACTACCTGCTGATGCCAAAAAGGGGGAGAAGGTATTAAGTCCAAATGCAAATCTAACAAGACACTGCAAGGAAAGGATGATGGAAATGATGATCAAGGATACTCTGGAATGGGTAGCGGTCATAGTCAAGGTAGAAGGTTTACATCAAGACAAGCTAGTCACAGGATAAGTTCTGATACTGGGAAAAGAATAAGTTCTGTTGCTGGTAAAAGGATAAGTTCTGATGAACTTCTAGATCTTGATGAGGAAATGTCAAGACAGTTATTTCTTCAAGAAAATCCAGGAATGGACTTGGAAAGTTTAAAGGAAGAAGAAGCCAGACTTAAATCAGAGAAAGTCACATCTAAATCTGAAGCTTCTGGTAAAAAATCACTTCCAAAACTCAAAGGCATTGTGATCAAAGAAAGGACACATACTGAAGCAACATTGGCTAGATCACAACCATAGATAGATCCAAGATCCAAGGGTAAAGAAAAGGTTGGTGAACCTATCAAGGTTTATGTACCTCCTGAGGAAGAAGAAATTACTGATGAAAAGGATGATCTTGCTCTGACTTCAAGAAAAGTTCTTAAAACAACCTCTGACATGGCTCAAGTTGTTCAGAGTCAAGAAATTGTAAGTTCTGATATTCAGAAGAAGCAAGTAACCTCTGACATAGCTCAAGTTAACTTGATATCAGAAAATAGATCAAAGACACTCCTACCAGGATTCACTAAAGCAAAACAGACTCAATCTTTGAAGACTACTGCAAGTGGTTTTGAAGCAAGAGTAGTTACTGGAAAGGAAGCTAGAGATAAAACTGGATTGGGAAGTGCTGATGAAAGAAGAGTACACAACACTACCAATGATCCAACTTCCTTGAGTGAACCAGGTATTGGAGCAACGCCTGAGAGATTGAATCAACTGGAATCTGTACAGATGGTTTACCATACCTACTTGAAAGAATACATCATGTTGTATTTCATGACAGATGGTAGAGTTTATCATATAAGACAAAATGCCATTCTATTGAAGTATTTTGAAGAATTAGAGCATGTATTTTTCTTACTTCAAGTGGATGACAGAATAACAGGGACTGCTGCAAACTACTTAAAAGAACAGATTCAGAGACAGAAAAGGCTTTATTCTGTTAAGTCTGACAGCATATATGTTCCAAAGTACAGAGATCACAATGGTGATATTGTTGATATGAAGCCTAATACTGCACAGATCAGAACATATCTTGGTATTAAGGGACTTGAATTAAATCTAGAGTCTGACAAAGCTTATGTCATAAGACTAGATCAGGAGTTGAGAAAAGCAAAGATCAATGATCTCAGAGCTGCAATCTTTCAAACTGGTGAAGATACTGCAGAGCTTAAAGATGTCAAAAGGAAAATGATTGATGAACTCAGATATGCTGAGAAATGTTTGTTGAAGAACTATCTCAGAACAACTCCTGACATCAGAGAGATCAGAAAATGATGAAGCCAAGTCGAAGATCTACAACTGCTTAAATTCTGATATTTATACAGACTGAAGTTGTTATCAGAAGTTGAAATTGGTAAAAGCTTTAAGGACTGTAAGTTGTAGTTATCTAGTCTAATTCTCATGCATTTGTACTTAATGTTTTTGACATCATCAAATATCTGTTAAACTTGTATATTATGTTAATTTACAAGTTGGGGGAGATTGTTAGATATATTTGATAATGTCATGGCTAATATGTTTTATGTTTAGCTTTCAGATCTTACTTGAACAGGATAAATCAATACTTAACTGTTGATCAGTACTTATACTGGAAGTCAGGACTTAAGGATATCAGTACTTATGTTATCAGGAGATAATCATCAGAAGATAGATATCAGAACTTAAGTGCTGAAGGACGATCAGATAAGGAGAGTAGCTGATTAAAGGAAAGAAGATCAAGATAAACATAAGAAGAGATATGCATGAAGAAGGAATTCTGTAAAGAATGGAATACTTGGAAGAAAAGATATCTGATTGATATATTTTAGGAAGCAAAATTATATTCCATATCAATTAGCGATTATCTTGTAACTGTGTAGTATATAAACACAGACATAGGGTTTACACTATAAGTGTTATCATTATTAGAGAAGATTATTCATTGTAACCCTAGCAGCTCTCGTGATATTTGTTCATCACTGAGAGGTAACAGTTCCATACTGTAACAGAGTTTATTGTTTCAATAAAGTTTGTTTTATGTTACTTAAGTTCTTAAAGTTCGATTTGAGTGTACTATACACTGTATTCACCCCCTCTACAGTGTGTGTGTGACCTAACATTATGTAATAATGAGTCTGTAGCACAGTTCTGTATACATCTTTATATAGATTCTTTAGTAGCCTATAAGTCATGTTGACCTTAACTAGATATACAGAATAGGTTGATTAATTGTATATAAATGATGTCTTGTAATTCTGTATAAGTGAAATGATGTCAAGTGCCAAAATAGCTACCGACGGATGATTAACAAAGCCATCGACGGATGATCAAATGACTATCAACGGATGTTTAATATAGCAGCCGACGGATGATCATATATCCAATGGATATTCATAAAGTCCAACGGATGATCATATAAAGAATTCAAAAAGCAGTTGAATAGTGAAAGCTGAGCACAGCCGTCGAGATGTATACAAATCTACTGTGGAAGCCCATTAACTGGGTAATAGAGGACGAAAAGTAGCAAAGCTTAAGACTGATAGTTGTTATATTTAATCAGTCCTTTTGACTTTGTAATCTTGGTAAAATATATAAACCAAGAACGTAGCAAATAGAAACAAGTGAGCTGAGATACAAAAACAGAGAAATCTTTGTAAGCAGAATCTTTAGCATTTCCCTGTATTCTCAGTAGTTCAATTTGTAAGCAGCTGTGAGCATTCTTACACATAGAGTTCTCTCGATATATAATATTTATCTCTGGTGGAATTGTTTAAATCCACCAGAAAGTTTTTAAAGACTCTTGTTTTCAATTACTTATGTTTTGATTCAATTAAGTTTCTATTCCGCATTGTGCTAATCAAAACACTTATATCTATATTCGAGTTGAACATTTTTATTTCGAGAAAAAGGTTCAAGAATTCCATTCAACCCCCTTCTGTAATTCTTGCTATATTGTTAAGGGACTAACAATTAGTTTTAAGGACCCAGGCTTGCTTGGATCCTTTGGCCTTTTTAAGTTTGTTAGCATTTGCAGCGGTTTTAATTTCAGAGTTTATGCTAATATCCTGTTTATCAGAGTTTATATCAGACTTTGCATCATACTTTACACTAGAAGGAATAATAATAACTTTCTTTAAAGAAGGTTTATTTAATAATAATCATAGTATAAACTATGATATTCCTTACAAGTATAAATGGAATGCCATAAACTACCACAATGAAAACAAGGATTTTGTGGTTTAAACCTAACAGACTGACTCTTAACTCCTGATCTCGGAGGTAAAGAGTTTATATCTTTATTCTTCCTGCAAAAAGAAGTAAGATGGTTAGAGTTTCCATAGTTATAATATTTCTTTCTAGGAGCATTAGGAACAGGCATATAAGTATTTTTTTTGTTCACACCTTCCTTTTCATTCCTATTTTTCCTAGCTTCCTTTACCTTGTTAACATTCCTAATCTCTTTCAGCTTATGCTTAAGCTGCTTCTTTGTCATTAAGCCTATGTTTACTTCAACTGGTTTATCCTGTTCTAATTTGTCAGAAGTTGACTTTTCCTTAACTTCTATCACAGACTTTTTCATCTTTTCAGAATTAGACTTTATAGTTTTTGCTATAAACTTAACAGGATTTACCTTTGGCTTAGCAGTCTGTTTAACAAAAATTGGCTCAATTTGTTCAGTTCCTTTTTCACTTTTATCATCTCTATAACCTAAGCCCTCTTTCCAGTTTCCACTACTTAATAAATTCTGAGTTGTTCTGCCAGAGTTAGTCCAAGTTCTGATAATCTCTTTTTCCTTTTCTAAGTCAGCTTTTAGAGATTCATTCAATTTTAATACTTCATCTCTAACATATAAAGCATTAACTTTTTCTTTCTTAGTTTGATGAAGAAAAACTAACTCCTTTTCTAAATAATCATTTTTCTTTATATAAGCAAGATTTTCAGATGTTAATCTTTCACATGTTAAAGTCTGATCTTTATAAATAATGAACATGGTTTTAAGATATGATCTCAACTCAGTAATATCATCAGTATGAAAGGCATAAGTTGTTTGAGGTACCTTCAATTCAGCAGTTTCAGGGCTACTGTCAGCATTTGCCATCAGGGCATAATTCACCTCATGTTCAGAATCTGAAGTGTCTGTCCAGCTTTTCTTCTTTGTGACAAGTGCCTTCCCTTTGTCACTTTTTCCTTTCTTGCAGTCAGGAGATATGTGGCCTCTTTTACCATAATTGTAGCATTTAACATTTGAGTTGTCTCCTCTATCAGACTTTCCTCCTTTTCCTTCAGACTTTCTGAAACCTTTTTTATCAGAACTTCCACTCTTCCTGGAAACTTCTTGCCTTTTCTGAATTTCCTGTAGGCTATCTTTGTGATACCATTTACCATAAGAGCACACAATTTCATCATCTCTTCATCAGCATATATTTCAGGTAAACTTTCAATTTTTGAATCGTCATCATCAGAATATGATGACTCTGAATCGGACTTTATGATGAGAGCCTTTCCTTTGCCCCTTTTTTGAGGCAACAAATTTAGGAGATTCCTCATCAGCTTTAAGAGCAACTTTCCTTGACTTCTTTCCATGCCTCTTGCTCCTTTGATCCATCTCAAGTTCATAAGTCTTGAGCATACCATAAATTTCATCAAGAGTAGTTTCAGTAAGGTCATAGTTGTCTCTTATTGTAGTAGACTTTAAATCCCAATTTTCAGGAAGAGCTAAAAGGAATTTTCGATTTGAATCTTCAAGATCATATTCCTTGTCCACTAGTGATAAATCATTCAAGAGTTTGATAAACCTATCATATAAGTCAGTTAATGACTCATCAGCTTTTGAGTCAAAGTGCTCATACTCTTGAGTGAGTATTGTCCTCCTATTCTTCTTGATTGCATCAGTTCCCTGGCATCTTGTCTCCAAAGCATCCCATATCTCCTTTTCAATTTTGCAATTAATTATCCTGTTTGACAAGATATTATAAATGGCACTATGTAGCAAATGCCTTACCCTTGCATCCTTGGCAATATATGAGATGTCTTCAGCTGTGTACTCACCTTTCTCCTTTGGTATGGTCTTTGCTGGTTGATCAACAACTACAACAGAGAGCTTGGTAGGCTTATGTGGTCCTTCATTAATTCTGTCAAAGTATTCTGGATCTGTAGCTTCTAGAAACATAGCCATCTTCACTTTCCATATGGGATACTCAGAAGGTTTCAGTATGGGAACCCTAATAGTCTCATATCGACTGTGGGTCTGAGTCTTTTGAGTTTCTTCAGTTTTGGTGGGCTTGGTTGGAGTTTGTGCTTCTTCAGACATGATTGTTTGGATCTTTACTGTATGTGTGTTAACAGATAAGCTCTGATACCAATTGTTAGGTCACACAACACTGTGGAAGGGGGTTGAATATAGTGTTTTCACAATCAAATCGATTTAACACAAGTATATAACAAAGATCAAGTATATTGAATAAACTCTGTTACAATAAGAACTGTTATTCTCTCTTAGTGATAAACAAATATCACTAAGAGCTGCTAGGTTATAATGTATAATCTTCTCGATAATGATAACACATATAGTGTAAACCCTAAGTCTGTGTTTATATAGTACACAATTACAAGATAACTTCTAATTGATATGGAATATAATTCTGTCTCCTAAAATATATCAATCAGATATCTTCTACAAGTCTTCCAGTCTTCTAACTCTTTCCATGCATATCTTATTTTGTTTTAGTCCCGATCTTCTACTGTAAATCAGCTTCCTTCCTTATATGAAAGTCTTCCCGCACTTAAGTTCTGATATGACCTTAGGTTCTGATATTAAGTTCTTACTTCCAGTAAGTCCTGATTTCAGTAAGTCCTGATATGTCCTGTTTGTTAAGATCTGAAAACTAAACATGAATCATATTAGACATGACATCTCAAATATATCTAACATGATAACATTGAACCAGAGTTAGAACAAGATCAGGATGTACATCAAAATATTGAAAGTAATTTTGTTCAGGAAACAGATGTTGTTCGTAGATCTAATAGGATTCACCATGAGCTCGAGAAAAATTATGGATTTCTCTTCATTCAAGATGGTGATGTGATACTTACGAATAATGATGAGCCTCTCTTTTACCAAAATTCTATAAACAGTCCAGACTCCGAGAGATGGCTGGAGGCCATGAAATCCGAGATGGGATCCATGTATGAAAATAAAGTATTGACTTTAGTTGATCCACTCGAAGGGGTAAAACCTATAGGTTGCAAGTGGGTTTTAAAAAAAAATGGCATAGATGGTAAAGTACAGACTCATAAGGTGCGACTAGTGGCAAAAGGTTTCAAACAAATTCATGGTATAGACTATGATGAGACTTTTTCACCAATTGCTATGGTCAAGTCCATCAGGATTTTTCTAGCAATAGCTGCTTAATTTGACTATGAGATTTGGAAAATGGATGTTAAAACCGCTTTCTTATATGGGAGCCTTGAAGAGGATGTATATATGATATAACCCAAGGGTTTTGTCGATCCAAAGTTTGCTAAGATGATCTGTAAGTTGCTTCTATCTATTTATATATTGAAGCAAGCCTCAAGGAGATGGAATATTCATTTTGTTGAACAGTCAAAGAGTTTGGATTTATTTAAAACGAAGATGAACCATGTGTTTGGAAGAAGGTTAGTGGGAGCCATGTGACATTCCTAGTATTATATATAAATGACATATAATAGATATGGAATGCCATACCTTCTCTACAGGTTGTTAAGACTTGGTTGAGAAATAGTTTCTCGATGATAGACTTAGGCAATGCTACCTATATATTAGGGATCAAGATCTATACAGATAGATTGAAGAGATTAATTGACCTAGTCGGAGTACATATATTGATAAAGTATTGCATCATTTTAGGATGCAAGAAACAAAGAAAGGATATATTTCGATGTCTCATAGGTTAGTGATCTCAAAAGATAATTGCCCCTAAATCATTAGATGATAAGGGCAGTTTGAGAAAGTTCTATATGCACTAGCAATTGGATCTATAATGTGTACAATGATATGTATGTATCCTGATGTTTCGTATGCTTTGAGCATGACGAGCAAATACTAGTCTCATCCAGGTGAGGGTCACTGGATAGTTCTCAAGAATATTCTTAAGTACTTAAAGAGGACTAAAGATTAATTTTTGGTGTATGGAGAATATAGGGAACTAGTTGTAAAGGGTTACACTGTGCTAGTTTCTGAATCTAATTTTTGGACAGGCAAGGATGATTATGTGTTTATGTATGTTTTGTGTTTTATCTAAATATAAGTGATATTAGCTGGAATAATTCACAGCAAGAACATTGATGATTCTATAATGGAAGCCGAATATATTGATGCTATCGAAACAGCCAAGAAAGTTGTTTAGGCATATCTTTAAGCGATATCACCTTTTAATGAGATAAATGATCAATGAGATATAAATGTAAAGTGCATAATAATGATACTGTTGCAGACCCACAGACTAAGGATTTGTCACAACAGAAGCACGTTGGTCAAACTAGTTCCATGAATATTAAATATATGGGTGATTGACTCTAGTTCAAGTGGGAGATTGTTAGTGTTTGTACCCTAGAGATAACACTATGATGATTTAGTTTAATACATTTGGATTATTAATATTTATGTTCTTTCGATTATTCCTTTTATAATTTATTAATTCTTAATTTACTGCGATATAAATGTTAGATTAATAAATATCCTTGGAATATGATATGCAATTTTATATCTCTAAGTACGTGACTTAGAAATGAGATTATGAGAATAGTATCAATATTCCTAAAGGTCCCTAGTCGAGTATGTTAGGTCACACACACTGTAGAGGGGGGTGAATACAGTGTATAGTACAATCAAATCGAACTTTAATAACTCAAGTAACAAAAAACAAACTTTATTCAAAATAATAAACTTTGTTACAGTATGGAACTGTCCTCTCTCAGTGATGAACAAATATCACGAGAGCTGCTAGGGTTACAATGAATAATCTTCTCGATAATGATAACACTTTTAGTATAAACCCTATGTCTGTGTTTATATACTACACAGTTACAAGATAATCGCTAATTGATATGGAATATAATTCTTCTTCCTAAAATATATCAATCAGATATCTTTTCTTCCAAGTATTCTATTCTTCATAGAATTCCATCTTCATGCATATCTCTTCTTATGTTTGTCTCGATCTTCTTTTCCTGTAAATCAGCTGCCTTCCTTATCTGAACGTTTCCTTTAAGTCCTGATATTATCTTCTGATAAATATATCCTGAACCTTAATTACTGACAACTTAAGTTCTGACTTCAGTATAAGTACTGATTTTAGTTAAGTACTGATTTGTCCTGTTTAAGTAAGATCTGTAAACTAAACATAAATCACATTAGTCATGACATTATCAAATATATCTAACAATCTCCCCCAACTTGTAAATTAGCATAATATACAAGTTAACAGATATTTGATGATGTCAAAAACATTAAGTACAAATGCATGAGAATTTGACTAGATAACTACAACTTACAGTCCTTAAAGCTTTACCAACTTTAACTTCTGATAACAACTTCAGTCTATATTCATATCAGAATTTGAGCAGTTGTAGATCTTGACTTGGCTTCATCTTCTGATCTCTCTGATGTCAGGAGTTGTTCTGAGATAGCTCTATAACAAACATCTCTCAGCATATCTGATTTCATCAATCATCCTCCTTTTAGCATCTTTAAGTTCTGCAGAATCTTCACCAGTTTGAAAGATTGCAGCCCTGAGATCATTAGTTTTAGCTTTCTTTATGTCCTGATCCAGTCTGATCAAATATGCCTTGTCAGACTCAAGATTGAATTCCACAGCCCTGTAACCCGAAAAGGTAGTTATAATCTTAGTAGAGTTGGGCTTCATCTCAACAATATCACCCTTGTGATCTCTGTACTTTGGAAGATATGTGCTGTCAGACTTAACAGAATAAAGCCTTTTCTGTCTCTGAATCTGATTCTTCAAATAGTTTGCAGCACTTTCTGTTATTTTGTCATTCACTTGAAGTAAGAATAATACATGTTCCAATTCTTCATAATACTTCAGTGGAATGGCATTTTCCCTTATATGATAAACCCTACCATCTGTCATGAAGTACAACAAGATGTGTTCTTTCAAGTAGGTATGATAAACCATCTGTACAGATTCTAGTTGATTCAATCTTTCAGGAGTTGCTCCAATACCTGGTTCACTTAAGGAAGTTGGATCATTGGTTGTGTTCTGTATTCTTCTTTCATCAGCACTTCCCAATCCAGTTTTATCTCTTGCTTCCTTTCCAGTAACCACTCTTGCTTCAAAACCACTTGCAGCAGTCTTCAAAGGTTGAGTCTGTTTGGCTTTGGTGAAGCCTGGTAGGAGTATCTTTGAAGGTTTAACATGAGCAATGTCAGAGGTTTCCTTTGATTTATCTTCTGATATCAAGTTAACTTGAGCTATGTCAGAGGTTACTTGCTTCTTTGAGATATCAGAACTAACTCTATCTTTACTCTGAACAACTTGAGCCATGTCAGAGGTTGTCTTAGAAATTTTTCTTGAAGTCAGAGCAAGATCAGCATCTTCAACAGTAATTTCTTCATCCACAGGAGACACATAAACCTTGATAGGTTCACCAATTTTCTCTTTGCCCTTAGACCTTGGATCTATCTGCAATTGTGATTTAGCTTTGGTTGCTTCAGGATTTGTTCTTTCTTTTATCACAATGCCTTTGACTTTTGGAAGTTTCTTTTTACCAACAGAAGCTTCAGATTTAGATTGGACTTTTTCTGATTTAAGTCTAGCTTCTTCTTCCATCAAACTTTCCAAGTCCATTCCTAGATTCTCCTTTAGAAATAACTGTCTTGATATTTCTTCATCAAGATCCAAAAGTTCATCAGAACTTATCCTTTTACCAGTAGCAGAAGTAATTCTTTTTCCAGCATCAGAACTTGTCCTGTGACTTGTGATTTCAGCTTTTCTTGATGAGAAATTTCTACCTTGACCATGACCTCTACCCATTCCAGAGTTTCCCTGGTCATCTTTTTCATCATCCTTCCCCTTCAGTGTCTGAGCAGTTTTGCATTTGGACTTAATTACTTTCTCCCCCTTTTTGGCATCAGCAGGTAAGAGAAGAGAGACAAGCAATTCCACTGAGGCTTGGATTTCATCGAGTTGAGATTGCTGAGAAGCTTGATTTTTCAAAATATCATCAATCTGAGACTGTTGTTTCTCTTGATTCTTCTCAATGTAAGAAACTCTGTCAAAGGTAGGTTTGAAGAATTTTTTCTTATCAAGTGTCCTAGTCATATCTTGCTTGAGCAATTCTTCCTTAACTTGACGTAACTCTGCATGAGTTGTTGAATGGAGACCTTGCAGATGTCTAGTACTCAATGCAGTGACTCGAAGCTGTGTCTTGAAATCATCATTAATTAACATTTCATCAGCTTTGGCCAAGTGCTCAGCAAGAATCTTTTCAGATGGAACAAAGGTAACTGAGTTCCATTTCTTAGTCCACTCCTGTCCTCGAGGAGTTTCACTCCAAGGTACTGGTGCGTCTCCTCGTACAAACTTCTTGACTAGTTCAGATTTAGAAACAGTTTGTGGAGGTGCATGTCCTGAAGGACCAGTTGCATCAGCATTTGCATTTGGAACAGCATCACCAGTATCATCAGCATTTGCAGCATCAGAACTTACAGAATCAGCATTTTCTGATAAAACAACAGTATGAGAAGCAATTGAGGCTTCAGCATCATCATCTAAGTGCTGATCTGTGTCCAAGTTCTGATCAACAGCCATATCCTGATGCTCACCTATAGTCTGATCATCAACATCTAGATGCAGAGAAGGTGTAGTAGACAATTCTGGAGTTTGAGTAGCATCAGTAACAGGTGTTGTTGATGGATTAATAGCTGTTGGAGCTTCTAAGTAGAGAACCTTAGGCACAACCAGGTTTTGAATATCAGTTTCAGCACTTGTGCCTAGGTCTACAGGAGATACAGTTTCATGTACAGGAAACACAGATGGTGTGTTTGCCTTGTCTGTAGCAGCTTCCTGAGTTGGAGACAGTGAAGAAGGAGATGCAGTAGCTTCAGCAAATTCTGGTTCTTTTGAGATCAGAGATTCCTGATCTCCTTAGCTGCTGCTTCCTCATCATTTGAAGCTGGCCTTTTAGCTCTCTGTTTCTTGTATCTCTTTGAAGGTGGGGATTCCTTGGGAGGTTCAGCAGAAGTCATTCTTCTAAGCCTTTTTACGAAGCTTAGATCCCCCAATTCCAGAATCCTTCTGAGAAGGAACCTTCTCAGCTTCTGTAACAATAGGTTCTGATGCAGAAACCTGTTCCTCACTATCAGACTCATCTCTCAGAACAATCCTCCTTCTCTTCTGTGGTGTTTGAGGAACAGTCTTTGTCCTCTTGGGCTTGGAAGATGAAGGCTTCACAATAGGTGCTGAGGATGAAGGTTGAGCTGTCTGTGAAGGTGTGAGATATGATTTGAGATATGTTCTGAGGGAGGGTTGAGGTATAGATGTATGAGTGGTATGTTCTGATGGTTGCTGTGGTGTTTGGGATGTGGTGGTGGGTTGTACATCAGGATAAACAGATCTATAGGTTTTAGGATCAGCATTTACCAAGATCTATTTTACAGACTGAGGAATCTGTAAAGGTCTAACCACCATTTTCTTAAGGTCAGTAGTAGGTTGGGGTTCATCAGCACAACATAAATTATATATAAGCTGACAGAATCTAGCAAAGTAGACAAGATTCCTATCCTCTGTCATCCTATCCCCAATAAAACCTATTACAACACTTGCAAAATCAAAATGAGTTTGGTTAATAATAGCATACCCGATGTGCTGACTCATTATTGGAATGGTATCAAAGTTGGAACACTTATTCCCGAAGGCTTTAGTGATGCAGTCGAAGAAGAAGCTCCATTCCTTTCTGATATGTGCCCGTTTCAACTGTCCAAGCTTAGCCAAACTCCTTTCATACCCCAAACTGTCCATTAACTCTTGTAGTGCTGATTCCTCCGGTGTTGAAAAAATACAACCTTCTGGTAAATGTTAGGCCTTGCGAATTGTACCAGGAGTTACCACATGTTCAGAATCATCCACTTCAAAAACAATATTGGGAGTACCAGTTGCACCACCATTATCAAAATGCCCAGTCCGCCAAAATGTCAGAACTTTGTTGGCTTGAAAAGACTGAAGGTTGGGTCAATGCATACCCAATTTCACTGTGTACAAGAAGATCTTGCACAAAATGCAACTCAGACGGAGCTTCATCATGATTGAGAATTGCAGCATAGTTATTTGGAACGAACTTAGCTCCATCAATGATCAAATCCTTAGGTGCCATGAGAAAAATTGAAAATTGAGAGTGCCTGTAAGGTGTTTGATAAAATGTCTGTTTGAAAAACAACTTCAGGAGATGAGAGATCGTAAAAGTGAAGAAAGAGAGATAAAGTGTAAAAGTAAATAAAATATTGTATAATCTTCTCTCTCTTACTTATACATGGTTAAAAAAATATAACCGTTGGACACCTGTCAGACATGCAGCAATAATGAATAGCTAATGGGCACAGGAAAACAGTAATCATTACTTATCACATGCAGTTTTTCAAGGAAAAACCGTTCCACTTTCCCAGTAATCCCATTAATTGAGGTAAGTCAGTTTTAATTCAAAATTTAAACTGTTCCCACTTATTCAATTATTTTCACTGCAAAACCAATATTCTGAAAATAAATTTCAAGTGTTAGAATGACCAAAATAAATCAAGTAAACAAGTACTGATATTTTAAAATCAGAACTTAATTTAAATCAATAATTAAAATGATCATCAGAACATGGATATATCAGGATTTAACAGTGCAGTTAAATTGCAAACATCTCAGAGACAGAATCTTGCAAAAATAAGAAATTCCACTAATATATTAAGAGAATACATTCATGAAATTGAAATTACATCAGAGTATTACAAGACTGTCCTAAGCTTCTAAACCTAACATCAACAGCTTTTGTCCTTGGCTAAGAAGCCGGACAAAGCTGACGATGAAGAAAAACAGGAAGAATAAAATTAATTATTTCTTCTTCCAACTCTCTACAAAAAGAATAGTGAGTCGAATGATTCGCTCTTGTTGGCGGAGAGCTTCCATCCTTTCTTCTTCAAATCGCTCCAGATGGCGATAGTAGTCCATGTAAAAGAACAGGAGGTATGTGAGAACCTCCTGGGGAACCGAGTCCCAAATCTCATCAGGAATGACAGTTACGTGTCATTCCTGCTGTCAGGCCTCACAGCTCAGCTCCATGTTGAAGGTCTCGTAGTTCAAAAACATATTGTAGTTGACCATGTTTGTGTTGGTATGAAGTAAAGGAGAGTGAGTATGTGAGAAAAGAAATGATGTGTAGGCTGATGTGAAGTGTTGGTTTATATAGGCAAGAGAATGCCAGGAGACACAAGGAAATTTAATGCTGACAGGTAAAAATAATTCTACCTCGTCTCCCTAGACTGGGAAGAAGAAAAACAGTCATTGGAAGTGTAAAACGAGGTTTAATGCGCACAAGAAACAAGTAAAAATTACTGTGCATGTACGTGTACCACTATCCCTAATTATATTGACTGTTAATATTCTGCCCAAACATATTCTGATTTAAAATAAGACTGTTTCATATTTTAACCACAAATAAGTCAAGTAAAGGATCAGAATTTAATATCAGAACTTAATCTTATATCAGAACTTAACAGTCATCAGAACATGATTTCTTAACTCGAAAAATGAATGCCTATCTCCGTAATTCTTCACCCAAATTCTGATATCGATTCTTCAAAACTTAATCATCAGAACGTTCAACAGAACCTGTCCTCAGAATTTATGCAATCTGACACATAAATTGTTCATCTACAACGACATAGATCACCACAGTAATTTTCATCATTCATATGGAGTGTTAGTGTGTGCATTAAGCTAAATATCAGATAAAGAGTAAAGTCTGATTCACTTCAGTACATCTTAGAAATAAGGCATAACTAAAACTTCACTTAAAATCTGTCATTATTCTGAAGCCTACTATTGAATGAGTTCATGCATGTGTCCACCTCAACTGTTTTGTGCTCATTTTATGCATCTTTGTAAATTCCATTTTGCAGTGGCTTCTCAGTGTAAGTGAGTCTCGACTGCTTATCAGAATTTATGCTATTATCAGAGTATTTCTCCAGTAATCATAGAGTGTGAAAAGTCACCAAGAAAAATATTTTGCTTTTCTGATGCATATTACTTAATACCAGCAATGCACTTGGGTTGTCCCTTCCACATCTTTACTCTAGACCTCAAAGAAGTACCTGATTTTTATTATTTCTTTTTTTTCCTTTATCTTTTGATAAGAGAGGTTTATCAGCACTTAGTACATTCAACAGATTTATTAACATCAGAACTTAACAGATGAGAAGCATTCTTTTAGTTTTTGACTTAGTAATAAGATAGACAAAGTAAACTTAACTAAGCTCAATATCAGAATTTGCTTGTGTCAATGGATTTCCACATAAATAATTACTTCTAACATGGGATCTCTAGTAGATGGAAGACTACTAGGTCAGCATCTAGCACAGTTATCCTCATAGGATTGAATAGTCACATAAACAGTCATATCACCATCAGAGTTTAGAAATTCACAGCAGACAACAATCAGTAACCAAGCAATTTTTCAATTAAGCACAGAATACACAAAGAGAGTAATTTCTGTAAATACTGATCATAAAGTCTGATGCATCAGAACAAAAACTAAGCAGATTTAGAGAAAGAACTTGAAACCATTCCAAGTTCATTTACCAATCTTGTAAAAGTAGCTTCACGCAGTGGTTTTATGAAGATATCTGCTAGTTGTTGATCTGTTGGAACAAAGTGCAATTCCATTGTACCTTCATCTACATTTTCCCTTATGAAGTGGTACCTAATGCTGATGTGCTTTGTCATTGAGTGTTGAACTGGATTACCTGTCATAGCAATATCACTTTGATTATCACAGTAAATAGGGACTTTAAAATATGTTAACCCATAATCCAGTAACTGATTCTTCATCCAAAGAATCTGTGCACAACAGCTTCCTGCAGCAATGTGCTCTGCTTCTGCAGTTGATGTGGAAATTGACTTTTGTTTCTTGCTAAACCAAGAAACCAATCTGCCTCCAAGAAATTGGCAGCTTCCATTTGTGCTTTTCCTGTCAATTTTGCAACCTGCAAAATCTGCATCTGAGTAACCTATTAGTTTAAAATCTGATTCTCTGGGATACCACAATCCCATATCAGCTGTTCCCTTAAGATACTTGAAAATCCTTTTCACAGCTATTAAGTGAGGTTCTCTTGGATCTGCTTAAAATCTTGCACAAAGACAGGTAGCATACATGATATCAGGTCTACTAGCAGTTAAATAGAGTAGAAAGCCAATCATACCTCTGTAATCAGTAATATCTACTGATTTACCAGTATCCTTATCCAGTTTTGTTGCAGTGGCCATGGGAGTGGATGCACTTGAACAATCTTGCATTCCAAATTTCTTCAGCAAATTTCTGGTATACTTGGTTTGACAAATAAAAGTGCCTTCTTCATTTTGCTTGACTTGAAGGCCTAGAAAATAGCTAAGTTCCCCCATCATGCTCATTTGATATCTTGACTGCATCAGTTTGGAAAACTTCTTGCAAACTCTCGTTCTTGGAGACGTATTCCTTATTGGAGTAGATTCCCTCGACTCCTAGTGCATCCCTGACTGGGCTAGTGATTTGCAATTCTCGCCATATACCCTTATTTTCTTTCCATACGTGAGAGGTAGATGGAAGTTTGCCCGCTTAGTTCATAATACGTTGATTTTTATTTGAAAAACTCTTGCAAAGAACGACAGTACAACGAAACAACTAGAAGGATTCACAATTCAACAGAAATTAAAGTTAAAAAGAAAGAAATAAGGATTTGAATATGAATGAGACAACCACATTAGTACTTAAGATGGCCAGTCTTTCGTACCACATGGCATACAGCATATGATTAGGTGGCGTCCCACCCGACTCTTCGCCATTCTGACAAAGTGTCTCATCATAACACTGTTTGTCCCAATCAGAAAGCAAAACTTGAAGGGAACAATTGAATTTGAAACGAATGCAATACCCTCCTTTTTGATATCATCATAAGGAGTTTATTAAGAAAAGAAGTTCATACATTTTTAGGAATTAAAAAGGAATATACGCTGTAATATTGAAGACAAGAACGACACCATTGGTCACCATTCATATTTCACTTATATTCATCTTTCGAGCTTGTTCGATCATATTCCCATTATTCCATATAACAACTTTAGAAAGTACGTTAAAATGCCATCGCAAAGTAAGCATTATGGTAGATTCCTACTTGTCACGTCTTGCGTCTTCCATGTCGCACCTACACGTATAATATTTTAACAATTCGAGCATAATGGCATTCTTACCAGATAACTTCAAATTTCCTCTTTTTAATTTAGAATAACCACGAATCATTCAACATAACGATCCTTTTGTTAATAGTATTCTTCTTTTTGAAAATTCTGGAAATCTTCCCAATCTTCTTCGGTCATGCCCAGGCTTCTGTTAAATCAATGAATTCTTCGAACTATGATAGTCCTAGTAATTGGATGAATAGTTACTCCGTACATTGATTCTATTGTTAATTTTATCAAACAATATGTGCACCTTACTGTTAGGAATAATCAACTTATTCATAATTGCGGGTTACTTTATCCTCTGAATTAACAATACTAAGTCTAAAACAAATATCCTTCCAGGTAATCGGGTCTTTTAACAAACAAGAAACTCAAGTAGTAACTTGACAATCAAGTTTTAAAACTCATTTTATTCAAAAAGGCTTTTAGAAATTTTGTAAGAGAAAATCTTTTTCGAAACTGGTTAAAAAAATTTAAAAATCACAAATCTTATTGTCCTTACTATATGAGTTGGTTGTTGTCCTTCCTACCTATAACAAGGTACCAAATTAAAAAAACGATCATATAAAGGTCCATTCACTTCCATTTATTCCCTTCTCTTTTATTGGGTTTATTACCTTCCTTAATCGATGAAAACTTCAGCTGTCGTTGCATATTATCTTATTCGTAGCTTCATTTCAAAGCTTCCATACTAGTAGTACTCCCATCATTATCTTTACAGTCATTGAGTGGAACAGGTCTATCCACCAGCCAACAAGTCTATTTCATAGAACAAAATTTGTATACATCACATCACATCACTACTTTATATATCACATTTATCATAACACCATCATCTAATTCTACGAAAATTCCAGGTTTATACTTTTCTCCCTAACTCTTTCAAAATTCCTCTAGTCCATCCAAAAGCTAATCACAGGTGGTCTATTCACTAGTGGTTCTATTTAATCTGGTAGAAATTATCCTCCGAAACACGCGAATCTTCTTTATAAACTCCCTTTCACTTTTATTAATATCTTATGCACTTACATTTACTGTAACTATCGAATCCATCCTCGTAGGGACTGTTGCTTCATAAGACGAGTTTTAAACTGGGGTATAGAACATGGTATAGGGTAAACTAAAGAGATACACTCACAGCCGAATGTCCAGTAAAGCAAAAATAAACAGATGGAGGTTCTTAAATAGGTAATCTCGTATCAAGAAGTGGTAGAATAATGTAGAATAACTTAAAGAGGTGCAACTGTCATAACAGAAGGTAGTACCATTAATACTGATGGAGGAACAAGGTGCAAATCAAATCTGAGAGAAGATGATGATCCTCCAACGGAAAGCTCCAAACGATCAAATGATACTGGGAAATCAGGATCTGCATTTGCCGTTGTCTGGAAATCACGTCACAAACTAAGAATCCCGAATCGCAATATGAACCATGCTGGAGACCTACTATACAATCGCACTCAACCTCACAACATCTTATGTTTCTATTTCCTATTCCTAATCCTAACCCTCTACCCAATCCCGACAATCTAGGCTTGTTTCAGTGACTTATAACATGTAGCTCTGATACCAACCTGTGGCGCCCTCCAAACCCGGGTCAAAAGTTTGGGGTCCACGATACATCCACAATATATAAACCTGTATAAGGAATATTATTTAAAATGACCCTGCTTTACATAACCATGGATCGCAACAGGTTAAAGTATGAAAACAAGCCATCACCTTAACTTTTATTACAACGTACCAAATCCCAACTAGTTTAACTTACAACTGATACTGAAATTATGCTTACAATCTTACTATCTCACTACCATATGAAGCTCCTGCTAGCTCGATCCAACTCAAACTGGAATCCTAGCTAGCACTTTGGACTGAGGGACTTCACTATCATCCATATCCTTTTCAACTGTAAAATATAAAAAGAATTGCAAGGGTGAGCTAACTAGCTCAGCAAGTCATAACAGTGATTACTGAGGTTAAGCAATTTTCAAATGGAATGATTCAGAAGAATCAAGTTTATTGTTAAACAATCATTAGAATTGGATATTCATTTTAAGTTTTAAAACCATGGTTAGGATGTTGATCAGTCACGCACTAACCCCGAGCAAAGCACACAGCACTGCTCTAATTACTGGATCCAAGGTACACATTGGCCTATAATTGACCACGAATTTGGTCTGACCACGAATCTGGTCCTTATTTAGAAAACTATCAAATTCTAGAACAATTCAGTATGATAAACAATATACTTCAATAAAACAAAATCATAATCAATGATGATTAAAAATTTGAATAAAAACGTAAAGAATTTCATGGATACCACAAGGGTATATCAGGGGATGTATAAGAAACGGTTTTCAGTTTGTAAAAGGATCAGGTATTAGACCAATAATGATTTTTCAGGGTACGGTTCTTTGAGGTTATAAAGAATGGTTGGAGTATAAAAGTTTCTGTGTTTTCAAACAATTCTCTTCCAGTGTTTGGTGTTTGGTAGTGATACATTTGGGGAGTAGTATCATATTTGTTTGATTTGGTATCTGAGGATCAACAAAGGATGCTTTACAAAGAATAAGGCTTACGGCTCAATATCAAGAAAATCAGGGTTCAAGGGTAAATAGTTTAAAGCATTTGCAATATAAAACATGAGTTATTTTGAATAATAGCGACATGTTATAAAACAGTTCAAAAATATTTGTGATATATCTTGAAGAAAAGTTCAGAAGTACTTGCCTTACAGGGCTTTACAACTATTACTGATCGACTCTGAGCCGACTCTATCGCTCAGGCTTTATCGTCTATCCACTAGATCACCCTGGATTCGACCTCAACACTTAAGTCCTTTGATTGGAATCTTACTGAGCTTTTCGACTGACCACCAACTATCCTTCGTCCAATGCCAATTCTCGGGCATTTCGACTAGAACCTACAAGGTTGAAACACCCTAACTTAGACATTCGATTATGCTTGACATATCCTCACTAACAATCTACCCAGGCGTTAACAAAACCCGAATCGTAACACATACATAATTGCAATACAGGCATCATCTAGGGTTCACGTCCTCAAAAATCAATTATGTGTTCATTTTCAGAAAATACATATACTCGTCATTGTATGAAATTAGGGTTATTGGTTTTGGTAAAACGTTTTACTACAATATACAATCAGGTTGTGTATAAAATATACGTATATGTATTTACTTATACTCGCTCGACGTCCCGATAATCCCCGGATACGCTCCCGTATTTCCGTAGTTTAATTTCCTGGAAATCGGACAGCATCTCCTTTGTTTATCGGACTACCCGTCGAAATAATTCGACGTCACAATCAATAGACAACCCAACAATTAATCCAATAATCACAAATTCCCAATCACCGGTATTATTCAATTTTTACTAATATTCGTACTTTATATAGTTATTCATATTAGAACTCAGAATTAGCTCATCACCGTCCACCGTCGACTCACCGAAGTTCACCGTCGACGGCGGTAAAATTTATCGGTGCCCGATACGTGTCGGGTTTCCAATTAAATTTCACCGATTAAACATTAATTTCCCGCACAAAATATATGTTATTATCACGAAACCAATCAATTAATCACCTGCAGAAAATTAAATAGAATAATTAAAAGAACACTCAAGGCACACGCATGCAAACACGTGCACCACATCACCACTCGACTGAGCACAGGCGGCCAGAGTCACAGGCAGCCGAAAACACAACAAAGAACACACACCTGACACGCACACACACGATTCCATACACACAACACACACAACACACACACACATATAAGCATGTATATATATGTGTACTAACAAGAATTAGAACCAGCCATGCCGGAAAAACAAACGGTGGCTCACTGGAAAATAAGAGCACAGCGGCGAACGAACGACGGGGGAAGCAGGAGAACGAAGAGAGACAGGGAGGAAAAGAAACCTGAGAGGAAGAGACTGAGATTTTGAGAGAGAAAAAGAAACCGAGAGCGATGAGCGGAGAGATAAACATAGAGATTGATGTTTATAAGCAAAAACAGGAGTCACCCCCCCTCCCTGCTTCCTTATGCTGCCGCGTGTCTTTTAATAAGACATGTGTCAGTTTTTATCCGGACCGCATCGAGTTTCTGATCTGTTTTAACCTTATAACGGGCACTGCGGTAAACAATAACTTATCAAAATATAACCAAAATGATTTTAAAATTATATAGATGCCCCGAGAGTAATAGAATATAAATCTCAAAAATTTTAAAACATTTTAAAACGCGCAACATATCCGCATTTCATAATTAACGGACCGAGCTGTACTTAAAACAATTTCAGAAAATCACGAAAATAGTCTTAAAATGTTATAAATATCCTGAAGTTAATAAAAATGTAATTTTCATAATTTTAACACAATTTTTGAAATATCACTTATACCCGCTTTTATCAATAAAACGAAACAACGCGCGGGTAAAATTAATCCCAAAAATTACCAAAATAATTTTAAAATTCTCGGAATATTCCAAACTTAGATAAATATGAGTTTCATAATATTTGAAGAATTCTGGAATTAAATACAGATTTTACAAATAAATATAATCAGAAAATCATACAGGGTTAAATAATTGATAAAATATTGATTTTTAAATTTTGTAAAATCCCAAAAATAATTATTGAAATTATAAAATCATAAAACTAATTTTAGAGAAATCCGAATATTTATGGATTTAAAACTGTAATAAGATCACCTTTTAAAATAAAACAGAACAATATAACTCAATCTTTAACTACACATTCCAATCCTTTACACCAATAATCACAGACAAATAGTATATATCAACATGCTGCTGTCAAAACCAAGACTCATATTTTATTTAATCAATACTTCCATAATTACATATTTAAACAATTCAAAAATACCCGAGTCGTTATACAAGTCCTCCACATGGAGACCTCTGGCCGACCAGAACCTCCACGGAGGTTGGTCCAGATCCTCCTGGAGAATTTCAGGTGACCCTCCTGGAAAATTATTTGAATATTTTTTGATAAGTTGAAAAAATTTGAATTTTTTTGGAATTTTCAGGATTTTAAACTTAGCCCCGATCAGGGATGGCAAAATAATCTGATCCGACGGATATTCGATCCGAAACCCAAAATTTTGGATATACCGAACCCGATTTTTTGGATTTGGATATGGATATGGATTTAATTTTTAAACCCAAAAAAATTTGGATTTGAATTTGGATATTAGGTATACCGATCCGAAATCCGAAACGCTATCCGAACCCGATCCGAACCCGAAAGCCGAAAAAAACCCAAATTATTAAATATATACATATATATGTATATTATATATATAATATTAGAATTTTATATTACATATTATAATATTATATATATATAAATTCTATAATTTACCTTATACATATTATTATATAATTTTTAGAATATATATTTTTATATTTATGTTAAAAAATTAACTAATTATAAAGTTTAATGAAATATAATTATTCAATCATTTAAATGGGTGATGAGGTTTATAAGGTTAACAAAATATGTTTAGTAATAAATTACAAAACTAGGTATCAATTGAGTTAATTTTTTAAATATTAGCTATATATATAATAACACAATTAATGATGTTGTGGAGTGGTTGAAGATGACACATTAAAACTCTTTCTCAACAACTCGCGTGTTCGATCCCAAGCACTTGCAATATCAATAATTATACAAATTTTCAGATTTCGTGTTCGGGTTTGGGTTTCGGGTTCGGGTATGAATATCCAATTCAAAAAACTTCAGGTTTCGGGTATACCCGAATCCGATCCGAAATCCGATGGATCGGGTTCGGGTATTCATTTTCGGGTATTTTTCGGGTTCGGGTCGGTTTCGGGTATGGATAAAAATTTCGGGTTTGGATATGGATTCTGCAATACCCGACCCGATTGACATCCCTAGCCCCGATTAGGGCCAATAGTGAAGAATAGCCCCGTTTAGGGCCGATTAGTGTATATTAGACATAATTAGTCTAAATTAAAGGTAATCAGTGGGTATGATATAATTAGCCCCGTTTAGGGCCGTTTAACTTATTTGCGCACATGATTAGTGTGAATTAGGGATAATTAGTGGCTTGTGCATGCTAATTAGCCCTGATTAAGATAATTTAGCCCCTATTAGGGCATGTTAGCCTCGATTAAGGCCAATTAGCATAGTCTAGCTTAAAATTATGCTATTTTAAGCCTAATTAACAGCTTGCACATGGAGAATAGCCCCGATTAGGGCCTGTTAGTAGTTTTCACCCTATAATTAACCTTGACGAAGGTTAAAAGGTGATAAACGCTCACTTTTTAGTCTCGATTAGGACCGTTTAGTGTCAAACACTATTCAATTAGCATGTGCAAAGGACCAAATTGTGTATAGTCACACTAAAAATATAAGTCATTGTAAACGTGTAGGTCGCTCCATACTTTACGATAAAATGACGATACCCATGAAGGGCCGATACCCATGAAGGGTCGATACTCGAGAAGGGCTGAAAGTACCCCGAGTCGTGAATAGACCATTATAACTTCTATGAAAACTCAAGTAGTCTTCCCGGAAGTTGGGGGACAAATGATATGCATAGAAAATATATCCTAGAGACACATTAAAAGTCGCATTAAATAAGCTTGAAAATCTTGTTCAAACCCCAATATAAACCAGGTTGATTAAGGCCTGTTACAGACTTCAGACGGCCCAAGTCGTCAAGGCCCATCAGCTAAGGTCGTCAAGGTCCACGAACACAATCCATTCACGGACTAGGCCCAATATGGCTAAAAGAACAGAGACATGACGTTCAACATGGACACTAACTCCTACAAGGAAGGATTTAAAATTCCTTACCTTGTAGGATTCCTAATTACCATCTAAGTTGGAGACTTGTCTCCCAAATCTCCCAACACAAGTTTAACCCTAGACTCGTCTCTATATAAAGGGCTCTATCCTTCAACCTAGAACTACGTTTTGGCTTGATTCTCTACAACACAGAGATACGTAAGCATCTTGCAAGGACAACCAGTCTATGAGCGCAAGCGCAACCATTAAAACTCGAAGCTCACAAACCCTATCATTAAGTACTCACAAACCTTAATTTTTATTCCACAACAGTTATATTAGTTTTTTATTAAAAAAATATATTTATTTTATCATAAATTCTATATCTTATTAATATTTAAATAGAATTAGTATTTTAATTATAATAAAATATTATATGTACTACGATAAGGAAAAACTTATATGATGAATTTTATTATTAAAATTGAACCGGTTGAGGCATCCAGTAGATGATTAATCGAAAATTAATTAGTTAAATCAGATATATTTAGACTCATATTCCTAAGAGTAAAAAGATTTTTATCTTGGAATTGTAGTATGTGTTCTGATAAAATATTTAGATCCAATATTTTTTTAAAAAGGTTAAAGCCCTTTATACCCATTATGCGAATGTAAGCACCCACAATATGTGGAAGTGGGATGTACTACCCAAAATCCCTACCTATTGTTCCTCAGTAATGGGTGTATATGCCTGTCACGTCATTTGACTCTCATATATCACCTATACACGTCTGTTCATGTTACATATCTTAATTTTACACGCTTGTTCAAGGGACATATTCCCCTGATATATCACAGACATTAACGTATCGCCAAAGCACATAAATAATTAAAGCATATAATAGCCACTATATATAAAGTTTGCTCACTTATACGGAGCAACAAAAGTTCATTACTCCCATTTTTATACGATGTGTGAGGGTAAGGAAGTTTGTTATATGTTGAAATGATTCTTGCCAAGATTTACATATTTTGTGCCTTGTTTCAAAAAGTATCATCATCTACCCTGGATAATTATTTGATCCAATATAATTTAAAACCTACAAGATACTAATTAAAGCAGGACAAGCACGATCCTTGTGTAGCGCGTGCGCCATCTTATCGTGCCAGAAGATATGTCAATTTGAGATGACATCTTGAACAAAGGATCCAGAGATGCGCTATCTTCAGTGACATCTTGAACAAAGGATCTAGAGATGCGCTATCTTCAGTTTGTTACATATATTGTGTGAGAGTGTAAATGTAGTCTATATATTCATTAAATAATATATTTATATAAATTTTATGTAATTGTAAAAATATTATACACTTATAAATAATATTTAACTTTAATATTTTAGAGATATAAATTATATTAAAAAATAAATTAATATTAATTTTTGAAAAAAGTAAAGTAGAATTAAATCAACTTAATTATTAACTTAAATAAAAAATTACTAATAAGTGATGTGTAGTCAGTAGTTGTTTCATGTAAAAAGTGAATTATAATTTAGATGAAAAAAATGAATAGATCTTCCAACATTATCTGAAAAAATCTTTCATATCATGCTCCGGGATTATTTTAGAGGGAAGAAAAATGAAGATACGAGAAGAGAAAAGAAAAAACATCCAAAAATGGATACCACATGTACCCCTAGTTTGTAGAGAAAGAACAATTAATGTAATTTTTTGTTGAGCATGATTAAAGTTGTATGTATAAATCAACAATACTGGTTTAGATAACTCAACATAGAACAAAGGAATTAAAAATAATCTATGTTCCACTAGAATCAGTACAAATTAATTAATGGGTATATATATAATGATCTTGGTAGGTGCAGTGAAGAAGACGTCAACAAAAGTCTGTATAAAGTTCATTAAAATGTTCAGGAAAATGAGGAATAAGGTTGAAATCATTAAAAACAGTTATTAGGGTTAGTTGAAGACCTAAAGGATTCTATATGAAGTTGATTGTATATGGTAGAAGGCTTAATAATGTTATGGAAAGATTATAGTACGAAGGCCTGAGAGCGGAACTAGTCACCTGTGAATTAGACCATTACGTTAGGCGGCAGTGATTCGTGTAGTAGGCGCAAGTAGCCTCATTTTTCTAAGAAAAAACACCTTCAAGGAACTAGTAAGCGCAAGTGAAATTTTAAGATATCTTTTAGGCACAAGTGGGTGAAGAAACTTAGTCAAAAACTCACTTTGTTCACTCTTGGCACAAGTAGACTTCCTTGTACACCTAGATGGCGCAAGTACTCAAATAATCTAAGGAAAATGACTTATTTATTTCTTCTAGGCACAAGTGAGATATTTTATTTGACTTGTAGGCAAGTGGATGGAAAAAATAAGTATAAAGAGCCCTTGTACTACTCTAGGAGCAAGTAACTCCTATACATTCCTTGTTGGCGCAAGTAGCTTCAAAAGCTAATTAAAAAGGCTCATTATGTACCCTCTAGAGACAACAATACTTTTCCTTGATCCCTTGGAGGTGCAAATGGAATGGAATTGAATATTCTAAGTGTTAGTGTTTGTGCCCTAGAGATGACACTATGATGATTTAGTTTAAGACATTTGGATTATTAATATTTATGTTCTATCGATTATTCCTTTTATAATTTATTAATTCTTAATTTACTGCGATATAAATGTTAGATTAATAATTGTCCTTGGAATATGATATATAATTCTATATCTCTAAGTACGTGACTTAGAAATGAGATTATGAGAATAGTATCAATATACCTAAAGGTCCCTAGTCGAGTATTATTATAAGGGACTATAATAATGCATTAAGACTAGTATGTTTGTTGACTGATGAACATATCTCATTGATCATAGGTATGGTGGTACTAAAATCAAAACACATGCATATATATTAGATACATGGTGTTGGATTGACCCGTTGTGAGATGTTTATAGTGTCATAAGTTATTCTCACAGTGATAATGATGTAATGGTCCTTAGACCTGAAGTCATTATATTTCTATACGAGAATTAATATACTTTGATTCCATTAAAAGTTATCCTTGACAGGGTAATGATAAAAGTGGACATTGGATATACTATGAATCGTATGAGAAATGTGAATGGTCTAGATGAGATTTAACCTACCTATTTTAGGAGTGATATTATTGGCTTCTTGTGTGAGCTAGACTATGAAATGTGTGGCCATGCTCAAATGTTGACTTGATATGATAGTCTACTCATTGATCAAAGAAACTTGGATTAAACTATGATGAAGATGACACATTACAATCCTCTAGTTTAATCTATAATATTTGGTTAAAAGGATTATATTACATTGTATATTATCATGAAAGGTTTCAGATTAGTATTAGTTATAATTAGATTATAATTAGAAAACTCATTATTATCTCTATAAAAACTCTTTGAGCGCTGATTTATATAGGCAAATATATGGTTTAAAAAACCCTATCCGTTCCATGATTGAATTCTTGAACTCAGTGTCATTATCACTTCTTATAATTTTAACAGAATCTTTGACCAACTTATCCAGCTGTCTCACATGATCAGTTAGAGTAGATGCAGTTTCATTCTTCTTGTGCAAGAAATACACCCAAGTGTACCTTGTGAACTCATCCACTATAACCATAGCATATTTCTTCTTTACAATAGACATGACATTGACTAAACCAAATAGTTCAACATACAGTAGGTGATAAGGCTCAAGAATTGAAGATTCAGTTTTGCTCTTGAAAGAAGATTTTCTTTATTTTGCCTTTTGACATGAATCACAAAGGCCATCAGGAGCAAATACTTATTTTGGCAGTCCTCTCACAAGATTTTTCTTTATAAGCTCTTTTATGTTGTTGAAATTTAAATGAGGGAGTCTTTTGTGCCAACTCCATCTTTCTTCAATTGATACTCTACTCAACAGACAGATTGCAGAACCATCAGAACTTGTTGAAAGTCTGGCTTCATAAATGTTACCATGCATGTAACCTTTCAGAACCACTTTGCCTGTAGAATTTCTTACAACTTCACAGTGTTCTTCAAAGAAATCTACATGATAACCTCTGTCACAAATTTGACTCACACTTAGCAGATTGTGTTAAGTCCTGAGACAAGAGCTGTTGTTTCAATGATGACATTCCCAAGATTTATTGCCATATCCCAAAGTTTTTCCCATGTTGCCATCTCCATAAGAAACTCATGGGCCAGCTTTCTCCATAAAGTCTGATAGCAGGGCTTTATTTCCAGTCATATATCCTGAACATCCACTGTCCAGCACTAGAATGTTTTTCCTGTTGCCCTACAATCACAAAAACCACTAATGATTAGTGTTGTGCATATGTTGTGTACTTGGTGATTTCATAAACAAAACATCTGAGTAGATTTTAATTAGTGAAATAATGTAGCACTCGACGGATAAGAATTATAGTCCCGACGGATAACTCATTATAGTCCCGACGGATGTTGACTTATTATCCATCGAGTGAGTAGCTTATGTAATAATGAGTCTATAGCACAGTTCTATATACATCTTTGTATAGATTATGTAGTAGCCTATAAGTCATGTTGACTTTAACTAGATATGCATAATAGGTTGATTAATTGTATATAAATGATGTCTTATAATTCTGCATAAGTGAAATGAAGTCAAGTGCCAAAATAGCTACCGACGGATGATTAACAAAGCCATCGACGGATGATCAAATGACTATCAACAGATGTTTAATATAGCAGTCGACGGATGATCATATATCCAACGGATGTTCATAAAGTCCGACGGATGATCATATAAAGAATTCAAACAGCAGTTGAACAGTGAAAGTTGAGCACAGCCGTCGAGATGTATACAAATCTACTGTGGAAGCCCATCAACTGGGTAATAGAGGACGAAAAGTAGCAAAGCTTAAGACTGATAGTTTTTATATTTATTCAGTCCTTTTGACTTTATAATCTTGGTAAAATATATAAACCAAGAACGTAGCAAATAGAAACAAGTGAGCTGAGATACAAAAATAGAGAAATCTTTGTCAGCAGAATCTTTAGCATTTCCCTGTATTCTCAGTAGTTCAATTTGTAAGCAGCTGTGAGCATTCTTGCACACAAAGTTCTCTCGATATATAATATATATCTCTGGTGGAATTGTTTAAATCCACCAGAAAGTTTTTAAAGACTCTTGTTTTTAATTACTTATGGTTTGATTCAATTAAGTTTCTATTCCGTATTGTGCTAATCAAAACACTTATATCTATATTCGAGTTGAACATTTTTATTTCGAGAAAAAGGTTCAAGAATTCCATTCAACCCCCCTTCTGTAATTCTTGCTATATTGTTAAGGGACTAACAATTGGTATCAGAGCAAGCTCTTAATCTACAAAGAGTTTAAAGATCAAAACAATTCAGCAAGATGAACAAGAAAGACGTTGGAGTCAAGATTCCTTTTCTAGATAAAGATAATTACCATCATTGGAAGGTAAAGATGCATCTTCATATGCTTTCTCAAGATGAGGTCTATGTGGACTGCATAGAAAGAGGCCCTCATGTTCCAATGAGAGCTGCAACAGAAAACGAGCCATCAGTTCCCAAGCCAAGGCACGAATGGTCTATCCTGACATTGAACAAGTCAGGAAGGATAAAAAGGCCATGAACATTCTGTTCAATAGAATTGACGCAGACATGTTTGACAATATTATCAATTGCAAAACTGCCAAGGAAGTCTGGGATACTATACAGATAATCTGTGATGGCACTGAGCAAGTTAGAGAAAACAAGATGCAGCTCTTGATTCAGCAATATGAGCATTTTTACAATGAGGAAAGTGAGTCACTCACTGACATTTTTAGTAGATTTCAAAAACTACTAAATGCTCTGAAGTTGCATGGAAGAGTCTATCAGATTAAAGACTCTAATCTGAAATTCCTTAGATCTCTTCCAAAGGAATGGAAATCAATGACAGTCTCATTAAGAAACTCACAAGATTATAAAGAGTTTACTTTGGAGAGACTGTATGGCATCCTGAAGACCTATGAGCTTGAGATAGAGCAGGATGAAATGATGGAGAGAGGAAAGAAGAAAGGAGGATCCATTGCACTAGTTGCTGATTTGGAAAAGGAGAAGGAAGTGAAGATGGAAGCTGTTGAGTCAACTTCTAAGGTCTGTGAGAACAAGGGCAAGGGGCTTACAGTAGAAAGTGAAGATTCATTGAGCCAAGATGACATGGAGGACATTGATGAGCACCTAGCATTTCTTTCCAGGAGATTTGCCAAGCTCAAGTTCAAGAAGAATTTTGGAGCAGCCAAGCCAAATAGAAATATGGTGGATAAGTCAAAATTCAAATGTTTCAAATGTGGCTTGGCAGGGCATTTTGCAAATGAGTGTAGAAAGTCAGATTCCAGTAAGAAAAGGTTTGAGTCTGTGGATTATAAGCAAAAATACTTTGATCTACTCAAACAAAAGGAAAGGGCTTTTATTACACAAGAGAATGACTGGGCAGCAGATGGTTCGGATGAAGATGAAGATGTCAGCTATGTCAATCTAGCCCTAATGGCCAAGTCTGATGAAACAGATACAAGTTCCTCAAGCAATCAGCTAACTACTACAAACCTTGCACATTTATCTAAAACTAAGTGTAATGATGCCATAAATGACATGTCTATAGAATTATATCATTTGCGTGTTACACTTAAGTCTCTTATTAAAAAAATGCTAAAATCAAAGAAAACAACTTATTTTTAAGTGAGAGGAATATTGTGCTTGAGTCTCAGTTTGTTGATTTTGAGAAACTAAGAATTGAGTGTAAGATTGCCAAGGAGGAATTAACTGAGTCCTTGAAAAAGGAAGAGATTTTAAAGAAGCAGCTCGAGCGTGAACAAGAGGTGATTAAAGCATGGAAAATATCCAGGGATATCCATGCTCAAATCACTAAAGTTCAAGGAATTGAGTCTTTTTGTGATGAAGCCTGGAAAAAGAGCAAAGAGAAACTAGAACCTAATTTGGTAGATGGCTTGCTAACAGATGTAGACTCGACGGATGTAACACCCCCAGATCCGGGGTCGGGGATCCGGGTCGTCACGAGTTCCATTTCCCTTAATAACACCCAATCTTAATAATTACTCAACTACTCTGTACTGTGACCCCACAATAAACACACACACCACACGTTATAGTCTCAGAGATGAACATCCAAAAATAACCACAAGTCATTTTATTCCACAATTATCTGCCAATACACCTTAAAAGGTTTTCTGAATAAATTTACATTTCCTTGCCATTATTACAATTCATAAATATAAATAAATCTGGTACATCAAAAGTTGAAAGCCTAGCCTATTGGTAGTTCCTACCTCAGCTACGGCGACATCAATGCTTCTAGAAACTGCGGAACGTCTCCTAATCGCTTGCGAATCGGGAGCTTGGTTCTGTTCATCTTTTCTATCTGTTGTTGTGTGATGAAAGAAGAAAGCAAGGGTGAGCAGCAAGCCCACCAAAATAATATGTATAATGATTAATAGTATATGAGCCTACTCATAATACTCATGAAAGTCTTGGTCAAAAGAAATGAACCAAGTTTGATATCTTAATGCGATGAAGTCGCAAAATATTCAGTATATATACATATATACTTTTCAAAATATTGGAAGTCCTCTTCCATGCATAATATACACAAAGTCCCAGTGTATAACTGTATAAAAAAAAATATCGTTGCAAGGTGATCTCATATATCTAACCTTGTCTCAACGTTTTTCTGAAAATCTTTGTCATGCATAAGATAATCATTAACTAGATATAAGTTTAAAAGATGAAGTTACAAGATACCCCAAAATACTTATATATTTCCCAAATACTACTTGAACTACCCTCATTCAAGTTATAATCAGTTTCAAAGGTTCATCACATAGATGAGACTACAAGACAAGATTTGAATAGATTCAATCTTTGAATATCATTATAAATAATGAAGTTACGAGATACTTCATTAAGTCCCGATATATAAATATATTCATATATATCTCCCATACATTTCCTGAAAACCTCTGTCATGTAAAGTATGAACTAAGTTGCAATATCCAATGAATTTGGAAGGAAAAGAATTTTGGCATAAACCAGATATCTTGCTGATCAGGCAAAGATACCAATAAGTAACCTTTTCTACTGTAGATGGATGAATTCCTCACCGGTCATCACCCTGGCCGCATTAGGACCTCGCGCTAGACCGTTACCCGGCCACTCACGCGTTGATGGACTGCCACCCAGCCACTTACACTTTGATAGACCGTACCCCGGCCTGTCGCTTTAGCCGACTCAATTAGATGGGCTTACTTCCCGAACATTGGGCAAGTAATCAATTCATTTATCAAAACAGCAACCTTGTTGCGAATATAAAATACACCATAGAGCCGGATCCCTCAGGTTTTGAACGAGTATTTAAATCCCCTTTAAAAGGAAGATCTTAAATATAAAAATGAGTTTTGGGATCCGCTCTAACTTTTAAAAATCATTTTGAAGACTCGAAAACACTTTAAAGAGTGTTTGGAGTAATGCTGATTTAATGAAATAAATCAGTCCCGATATATTAGAAAATATCTGAATATTATTATTTAAATAATATTCCCATAAAGAATAATCTTTATACAAATAATTGAAGTAGAAGTTGTAAGACTTATACTTGAAATGAGTATTAAATAACCAAAGATATACTTATATGAAAGTACTATCTTTATTTGAATAATCGAAAATAAGTTTGATTATCGAAACATTATTCTTTAATAAAATAAAGAATATATCTCAGCAAATAATCGGAGTCATAGATCCTCAAATGAATATTCAAATACTATTCAATAAATAATATAAAAGAGTCATAAGCCCTCGAATGAATATTCAAATAATATTCAAATAATAAAATAAAAGGAGTCATAAGTCCTCGAATGAATATTCGAATATTATTCAAATAATAAAATAAAATGAGTCATAAGTCCTCGAATGAATATTCGTAATAATATTCATTAAATAAAATAAGGTTATCGAATAAACCTTATTCGATTAATAGTTTTAAAAACTATATCAATATATATATATATAAATATATATAATACTCGGGAGCCTCGCCTCCCGGTTTAGAAATATGTTCACCTTTTATCCCCTATACTAAGGGTAAACTCAAATACCGCTTATCTCTAGCATAGGTTTTATGCAACTATAAGCATTTGAACCAACAGATATATAAATCAAGAATATGAAACAGGCATGCATATATACCATATCACATGCTACAATATATCGCAAGAATTTGCTAATAACCATTATGCATTTATCGCAAGATCATGCATATACACATATACATCACAATAACAGTTATACGGGTAGAAAACTTGCCTGAGCGACTTGGGGTGATAAAAGGCTCAGGACGAGTCTGGTAACCTATAAACAACAAGTAAGTTGGAATTAAACCAAAATCACTTGTAAATCTATACTTTAACTAACTTAGACTCTAACGCTTGTTTTGCGCTCACTGATTCGCTTAAGTCACTCGGGTACCCTCGGCTCCACCATTTTTAATAATTTAACCTTTACGAGTTTTAAGCCAATTCCTTCGCGAGTGTCTTACCAACTGCCTAACACACTTACCATAAATGTTTCATACATTAATTAACCCTTTTTGGTCTTTAACCTATGTTTCAAAGTAAGGCGAGGGGAAAAGTTTCGTTCGCGAAACGCCGTTACTTGAAACGGTCGTTTCTCCTAAACCGTGCATCGGAATCGAACGAACTACATATCAAAACGAAGCTCGTAACATGAGCTATCTAGGCATGGCAATTGTCATAATTTAGCAGGGGGTTCTCGGGTCCTAATGTTATGCACAAAAACAGTCTACAGAAAATCGGACGTTACGACGGCTATGTTTACGCGATTTCCAATATTTTAAACCATTCAAAACCATCCCAAATCAACCTAAAATCCAACATACAACCAACATCCATCCTTATCACATCATAACAACCCCAACCAATTCAATTTAATCATTCATACTTATGCCTAAGCTTAACTTTAATCATACTTAAGTTCTTTTAATCAAAACAACAACATTTACCAATCCAACAACATCCCAAAACTCACTAATCTCTACATACACAACCATCAAGCCTCTCATGAACTACAATACTCATATTATGCTCTTAACATTCAATAACAAAGCTTGGTTAAGAGATTATACCTTCCTTGAAGCTTTTTAACACAACACAAGAGCTTTGAATGCCTAAAGAACCTTGATCCTTGCTTGTATAACCTTAATCTTTCATAAAAATTCAAGAAAACTAAAGTTATTTCTTGAAGGTTACTATTCACCATCTTCTTACTTGATTTATTGGAAGAGATTGTGAAGGAATTAGGAGCTTAAACTTATAGCATA
Source organism: Apium graveolens (assembly GCF_009905375.1). Lineage (NCBI taxonomy): Eukaryota > Viridiplantae > Streptophyta > Magnoliopsida > Apiales > Apiaceae > Apium > Apium graveolens. The sequence continues at coordinate 188,137,095 of NC_133655.1, read as the reverse complement.
TCCATATCTATGTACAAGGAAGCTTAGATAATTACCTTGTGATTTAACAATGCTTGGAACTTGATTTTTGATTTTTCTTCCTTTGAAAAAGATGAAAAGCCGAGAGCAATGTTTGAAGAATGAAAAATTTTGTGTTTGCTTTGATTTGTTTTGGCTAGCTAGGTTGTTTTGGTTTTGTTTTTGGTTAATTACCCTTCTAACCTTGAACTTTGTGTGGTTTACAATCATCCAACAATTCCTTCCTTTTTTGTCATGCCTATGTCACCTTGCACATGTCATAATGCTCCCACTTGTCCACACCTTGTGGTTTGATGATGTCACAATCCCTGGCTTCTTGTACAAGCTTGTCTCTTGGTCACTTATTTGTTTTACGGTTCGCTTATCTTTCGTTCTCGTTTATCGTTTGAGGGATCATACCCGGGATCTTATTACTTAGGTTCCCTTAACCTTTCTCAATATATTATATTCCTTTTATGATCCTCTCCTATAATCCTTTAATTTAAATCCTTTTTATCTTGTTACCTTTTTCTCAATTCTTTCCGTATCTAGTGGATTTCCGGGAAAAATCAAAGTGTTCGGAATTGGATTCTGACGATCTTTACATACACTTATATACCATATAGAGTACTAATAAAATCTCAGAATATCCATAACAGAACCCCTACATAGTGTGGCATGAAAAGTTTTCTCATTCAGCAAAAACACTATTCATAAGGGTTTCAAAAATTTCCAAAAATTGGGGTTATTATAGTCTCCCCTCCTTAAAAGGATTCCGTCCCGGAATCAAATAGAAAACAAATGGGGATACTTTCTTAGCATTACACTTTCTAACTCTCGAGTCAATTTTCCCACATTGTGGTTCTACCACCAAACTCTGCCTAGTTTGATAATCCTTCTCCTAAGCACTTGTTCCTTTTCACTCTATAACCCTTCCTGGTTGCTCCATATAGGTTACGTCGGGTTGCATATCTATGCGCTCATATGCCTCTATTTATCTGGCATCTGAATTACACTTCCTTAACATTGATACGTGAAACACGTTACGACCTGCTACATGTTCGGGGTTAGGGCTAGCTCATATGCTAACTTCCCAAACGTCTTAATATATCCAAGGGTCCAACAAATTGTAGACTTAGCTTTCCTTTCTTTCTGAACCTCATCAATCCTTTCCAAGGGATACCTATAACATTACTAGGTCCCCTATTTCATACTCTTTATCCTTTCGTGTCAAATCAACATACTTATCATGTCCATCTTGGGCTACTACCAGCCGTCCTCTGATTAGATCTATCATATCCTTGGTCCTTTGGACTACTGCGGGTCCGAGCATCTTGCGCTCTACAACTTCATCCTAACATAAGGGAGATCGACATTGTCTTCCCTCAAGGATCTCATAAGGCGACATCTCGATAATGACATATGATAAATTGTCGTAAGATAACTCAATCCGAATTAAGTGATCATTCCAAATTCTTTCAAGTCTATTACACAGACTCTCATCATAGCTTCCAATCATTAGAGCTCTTGCTTCTCAATACCCATTCTTTTCCAGTTCGTAATCGCTACTACCTTCCGTTCCTAATATTATACGGGTTATACTTTTGCTCGCTAGCGTTCTATAACCTTTTAATAACCACGTCAACCTTAGTATCACGAATGTGTTCCCATTCCGCATACTACCACCACTTTATTACTCCTTTTTCAGTTGCTTCTATTTTCCAAAATTTGATCAATCAAATAGAAGTAAAGGAATTTGTTGAGAGATCACTATGATCATGAACACTTGTTATATCGCATAGTTAGTACAGAAGGTGGCCAGCCTTTAGCACTTGACAAGCAATTAAACAATAGCTGGTATCCTACTCGGCTTCTATCACACAGATAGATAGTCATTCGGCAATACCTCCCCTTCTGGAAGGGTTGTTCTTCTCAGCTTACACGAAATGAAAAGAAGAGAAAAGAACGAACTGAAGAGAATTGTATATTCATAAAAAAATTTATTGCCATAAAATATCTGGCTTGGAATCTACCTCTGAACTATAGAGGTTTGTCATAGAAGAACAAAACTTATATGTATATAAATCAACATTAAGCATTATAGCCTCGTATTTCCCATGCCTAAATATTTTCGCTATCCCGTCCATCATTCTATGGACCCACACTCTTCCTCGAGCTTATACATAATCACCTTTGAAACTCCCTCGACATCGAAAATCGAATCTGGGATCTCATTCTATACATCATCGTTACTAGAATTCTATGCTTGCACCGCAACCTTCCTCGTATAATAATACGACTCTCTATTGATAAGAAAGAATAATTATTCACTAGGTAGATACTCTACTTAATTAGTCTATCAATGATAACTTATACACTACCACGACCTGATTAGTGGTACTCAATCTCAACACCCATTCCAATACAACTCTCACGGTTGTAATCAGCTCAATACTCGCAGAATCATTGCTGTCTTACTATGGTCCACCACTGACCTACTGTCGTCATTCATTTTCCATGAAGTCTTAATAGCTAACCATACGGAGTCTATATATATCGTATCAAATCCTTCTAAGGAGGTAACATAATCACCATTTCTGATTCGTGAAGAACACTCCTGATCCTGACATACATACATGACATGAAGCAGATAAAATTGCAGAAGAGTTTCAATCCAAGCAACGATAGCAGGTTAATACCATTCTTAATCATACGCCCTAAATAGAAGACTTAACTCAAGGGTTCATCTAGTCCTTTTTGAAACATGGTCCTGGCTTATCTCAAGATAGGACCTTCTAAGATAGATAGCCCGTTCATGGCGATTACACGAATTAAACCTTTACCAACTACTATTACGGTTGGGTATTGCACAGTCATCAGAAGGAATGTCAATCTTCCAAACCATAACACAACCTTCACAGTTTTAACCATCATTACTGTATTCTTTTGGCACAAGCGCCTATAATTATCCTCTTACCTTTAAAGTGTCGGCCACCTCTTTGGCCTTTCCTGATAGTAAAATTTCCTTATAGTCAATGTCACTTTAACCCCCTCCAAATAAATTTTCTACCTTATTTCAATCACAGCTTATGTGAAAATGCTTTCCTTAAAATCTGATGAGTAAAAAAAAATCACCATTTTTCCATAAGTTATTGCCTCAGTCTTTAGAGGTTAATCACTGTCATGACTGACTCTCAATCATAATTAGAACATCTTTTATCTTAAGTCCTAATTGCCCTGAATAATTTTGACCATTACTGGTTCGATCCATACTTTCTCGTGGTTTAACACGTGCCCCACTTGGCAACATTATAATTACGTCATATTTCCTTTATCAACATTTCTATTCTTGAAAATTTTGAATATTACCTTCCTCCTTGTAAAACCTCTAAGGTTATCCTTCAATCGTTCCTCCTGTATTCCCTAGATACAGGGCATATTAAAATACCATTTACTATTACTAGAACCATTGTCTATATACTTCTGAAAAATTTCTCCACTGATTCTTAAAGGTTGTTGTTACATTAACCCTTTCCAAATCATACTGTCAAAACTCATACTGTCCCTATTAAGGGTGAAATGCCAACCTTTATGCATTCCCCTAGGATTCATTTTAAGTTACCGATGTTCTATCCTTAATTCCACCTTTAAAAGGCACCTGCATCCTTCCACGAATAAATCAAGTCATATATTCTTGATAGATTATCATATTCATCATTCCCACCTCGATAGTCTATACCTTTTTTCACAATAGCATCCTTATTCAAGTTAAGGTCAATCCACATGGCCTTCAAAAGATAAAAAAAAATGGTTATCCGCTTTTCTTTCCTGATTTGGTAATGATCACATGGATGATCTGGAAGATATTGGTCATGTTCAACGTGAACTTCTTCTTAATAAATCCTTATTTACTTTTGTTGTTTATCTCAACAGTCATCTCAATGTTGGGATATCTTTCATACCTGGCATCTCCCTTCCTGGGTATCAAGCCACCGGTCTTACACTTCACATTCTTGAAGGTCACTTCCTTCATCCAATTTTCTTAATTTCTTACTTTCTTGTCTCTTCAGTCTATCCGCGTCTCATTATTTATCCTTCGAACTATCTCAAGGTTTCCTCGAATCTTCCCAACTTACAGGGGATAAAATATATGTATCTCTTATGCCCTCAACCATCAATTTTAACTCATGGTGAATCACCCTCATCCTGACGATTACATCCTCTTCTAGTTTTATTTCTACGAGTCTTTAGGGTTTCCTCATACCCAACTCCCTTATCATTCCTCAAACTCTATTGCCGTTATATTCCTTTCCACTTCAATTCCTTTTTTTTTTTTCCTTTCTCTTATCATTATTTCATGAACCAACACAACATAAGCATTGATTTCACATATCCCGTCATTCTGGATTCGCGTCTTCAGAACGAATCTTAACAACTTTTACAGCTTAGATTCATAATTCATCATACTCGTCTGCCTTTGTTCTGGCTCTAAAGCTTTTACTCTATCTCTATAACCTTGGGAAGTACTTTCCTGAAAACAATTGACTGAACTCAAATCAGTTTATTATAATCTCTTGCTCCGTGCCTTCCTTGGTCTTTCACCAGCGGGTGGTCTCTCTCTTAGGAGGGTAAGTGACAAAAACAGCCCTTTTGAGATTCGTCAATCATTTAGAATCTCAAATGATTCCTATATTTCCTTTAGCCAGGCTCTTGCCTCGGCTGGGTCAGCTTGTTCCATGGAACTCTGAGAGCTTAGCAACTTAAAGGTCCTGAAAGAATTTCTCACCGCACTGTCTCCTCAGGGTGGTGGTTGGGGATAATAGTCTAAGTTCTTTTTTTTTTAGACAGGTCCATGAATTGTCGTATAGGAGTACCGTCTCGGGTCTCCTTTCCTTACTCGACTTTCTGTTTCCTTAGTATGAAATGTTTCATCCTACTCCCCATAATTGGGGTCATCTTTTAATTTAAAATCCTCATTTTCCACTCCATTATGTCATGGGTTCCTTCTATCTTGATGGCGACCTCCCTGACTATCACGTTCAGGGTTTACTCTAAATCTTATTCCTCAAACTATGGCTCTCATCTAAGTTCTCATCCTTATGCTCTTGAACTTTCGGAACCCAAATTCTATAGGAATACCTCATTATTCCCTTATCATCTTTCTCGATATTAATCTTTTATCTAATTGTTGGCTCCCTGCCTTCATTCATAACTTTTTCTGGCACAATATGATATTTTCCAATAATTCGGGCTGTATTGCAATCTCAAACAGCTTTTCGGTACCGGCTCCGGTTACCTTCACTACTATTTCCATTTTCTCAAAATCTCTTATAAACTCTCCAAAAGACATTATCATCTTGAGTCTCTCCTTTTTACTAAGGGCATCAGCCACCATATTGGCTTTCCCCGAATGATAAAGAATCTCCCAATCATAATTCTTGATTAGCTCTAACCGCCTCCTCTGGCGTATGTTGAGCTCTTTCTACGTAAGAATGTACTAGAGCACTTATGGCTTAGGTAATTCTCGCACTTCTCTCCATACAAGTAGTGCCTCCAATCTTTAGGGTAAAACTATTGCCACGAGCCTAAGCTCATGGGCGGGGATATTGAATTTCATATTACCTTAATTGTCTTGACGTAGACGCGATTATCTTGCTGTGCTAAGAAGCACCCTAATTCCTTATGCGAAGCGTCACTTACAAATCACAAAATCTCCTTTTTCCATCCGGCAACGCCAGCATAGGGGCCATCACCAACCTCTGCTTCAGTTCTTGAAAGCTGTTCTCGCATTTCTCTGTCCATTCGAACTTCTCAGTCTTACGAGTAAGCCGCGTTAAAGGGGCTACTATCTTTACAACTTGAACGAACCTCCGGTAGTGACCGGCCAATCCTACCTCTGGTAGTTGCCCTAACCATGGTCATCAATTCCTCAGTGGTCGTTTATTCATTCTTATCAGGATCCTCCATGGGATCCTCCTCAGCAACTATCCCTTCTAGGACAACATCCTCAACCGCTACATCCTCAATATCAACATCATCCGATCCCGCGTTAGGACGCTCTATCGGATCCATAATCTGATCTCCAATAAGTAATAAAACATCATCGCGTTGTTGCTCCTCAACCTCAGGGTTCGGAGTCCCGCTACCATATACGATAACGAACTACGCTCCTATCACGATATTTATAAGGGTTCCCATAAGGGTTTTAACTGTCAGTACTACGTTAGGTAGTCCGACTATGAACTTGGCAAGAGTTCTTATTATCTTAGTGAACTTATTATCTTAACGTCCCATCATCTCTGAGGTTTATAACGCTTAGCTCTGATACCATTTCTATAACACCCCCAGATCCGGGGTCAGGGATCCGGGTCGTCACGAGTTCCATTTCCCTTAATAACACCCAATCTTAATAATTACTCAACTACTCTGTACTGTGACCCCACAATAAACACACACACCACACGTTATAGTCTCAGAGATGAACATCCAAAAATAACCACAAGTCATTTTATTCCACAATTATCTGCCAATACACCTTAAAAGGTTTTCTGAATAAATTTACATTTCCTTGCCATTATTACAATTCATAAATATAAATAAATCTGGTACATCAAAAGTTGAAAGCCTAGCCTATTGGTAGTTCCTACCTCAGCTACGGCGACATCAATGCTTCTAGAAACTGCGGAACGTCTCCTAATCGCTTGCGAATCGGGAGCTTGGTTCTGTTCATCTTTTCTATCTGTTGTTGTGTGATGAAAGAAGAAAGCAAGGGTGAGCAGCAAGCCCACCAAAATAATATGTATAATGATTAATAGTATATGAGCCTACTCATAATACTCATGAAAGTCTTGGTCAAAAGAAATGAACCAAGTTTGATATCTTAATGCGATGAAGTCGCAAAATATTCAGTATATATACATATATACTTTTCAAAATATTGGAAGTCCTCTTCCATGCATAATATACACAAAGTCCCAGTGTATAACTGTATAAAAAAAATATCGTTGCAAGGTGATCTCATATATCTAACCTTGTCTCAACGTTTTTCTGAAAATCTTTATCATGCATAAGATAATCATTAACTAGATATAAGTTTAAAAGATGAAGTTACAAGATACCCCAAAATACTTATATATTTCCCAAATACTACTTGAACTACCCCCGTTCAAGTTATAATCAGTTTCAAAGGTTCATCACATAGATGAGACTACAAGACAAGATTTGAATAGATTCAATCTTTGAATATCATTATAAATAATGAAGTTACGAGATACTTCATTAAGTCCCGATATATAAATATATTCATATATATCTCCCATACATTTCCTGAAAACCTCTGTCATGTAAAGTATGAACAGAGTTGCAATATCCAATGAATTTGGAAGGAAAAGAATTTTGGCATAAACCAGATATCTTGCTGATCAGGCAAAGATACCAATAAGTAACCTTTTCTACTGTAGATGGATGAATTCCTTACCGGTCATCACCCTGGCCGCATTAGGACCTCGCGCTAGACCGTTACCCGGCCACTCACGCGTTGATGGACTGCCACCCAGCCACTTACACTTTGATAGACCGTACCCCGGCCTGTCGCTTATGCCGACTCAATTAGATGGGCTTTGTTGGGTCCCAATGTATTTGTAGAAGGGGGGGTTGAATACAAACAGTACCGAATAATCGAATTAAATGCGGAATAAAAAATGTGAAACAAAATTCAAGTTAAATAAAAATATTATTAAACTTGAAAGGTGTTACAACAACTGTATCGATTACAAGGAATTAATCTCAAATCAATTATCACAAATCTAGAATAAATTCGACATGAACTTTTTCTATTTTTGCAATAATTAGAATCAAATGCTAAACGCGATTTGAGATTAAGTTCTAGGGATTTTAATCCGCTAGATTGATATACAAGAACAAGATAAAGATTTCTAGTGGATTAGATTTAACATTACAATCTAGAAATTATGATCTTTGAAATAAGCAGATGAAGATAAAATGTTTTGCTGCGGCTGCTGTCTCTTGTTCTTGAATATGATTGAGAGATGATTAAAGAAAAGTCTTCTGCTTCTTTTTAAATCAGCAAAACAATAGAATTGAATTGGCATGACAATCCTATAGCTTGTATGACTTTCGGTAGGACAATTGAATGAACTAGCAAGACAATCTGAATGAACTAGCAAGACAATCAGAATGAACTAGCAAGACAATTACCCTCCTAGAGTAACTTTCGGTATGACAATGGAGAATGGCCTAGCATGACAATCGGTATGACAATCCAGATTGTCATGCTAGTTCATTTCCATTTGTTTTGCTGATTTAAGCCTTGAATTTAATCCAATTAAGCTTCTGAAAATTCCTAAAATTCCTAGAATTAATTCAGAATTAATTAATCAATTAATTCAATTAATAAATAAATTATTCTTCGCAGATATAATTTATTTTCTTAATTAAATTAGATGACTTAATTAATTAATAGAGAATTAATTCTAGTCTTGAGCAGCAACCATTCTTCTGCAAACCTTCTGAAAATCACTGAAAATTATGAATCAATTCCACCACTTCAACGTTGACACTCGATGTACTGTCTGGTTCATGAGTGACTAACTTCCGTGACGTTTCTTCATGTCTTGACTCTGACACTTTGATTTTCTTCAGATTAAATCCTTGTAATTAATGATACTCTTACGAGATCTCTGTCACTTGATTAAATCCACGATCTTGATTTATTATCACTGAGGCATGATCAACTTCTTGAACTTCTTCCAGTGAATTAACTCCTCAAGTCTGTAGATGAACATTGTCTCTGAATCCTTTGACAGATATTACTTTGCGAGATCTCTTTGACGGTCGATCCACTATTTACTTATTACATTCTTATTTGAGTTGAGTTGAATCCTCGAATATACAAATAGGCTATGACATATGACTTACAATCTCCCCCTATTTGTTTGTTAGACAATAACACACAAATACCTAGAGGATAACTCAACTAACAAATAAGAAAAAGATATAAACATACATGCAAAGTAAATAGCAGAAAAGTTCTGGATGAGATTTAACATTTTCCAGATTCCAAGTAGATGTTCCTCTAGACTGAACATATCTTCAAGTAGTTCCATCTTCATTTGTACAACCACATTTCCTGTTGAGAAGCCCATATCTCTTGCTTCTCCCCCTATGAGAATCAACTGATTAAGGAAGATCACCTTCGTTTTACCACCTCTCCCGTACAATAGGATCCGCAGATAAAAACCAATGGTACTCCCCTAACAGCTTCTTCCCTTATCAGAAAATCACCTTGTGTTTACCACCTCTCCCGTACAATAGGATCCGTAGTTAGAAACAACAATGGTGTGGAGTAGTGTACATATGATCTTTTTCTTCCTCCCTGCTATTTCTCCCCCTTAGTTGAGGAATCCTCCAAACTATTACTTAAGCTTTTATCTCCCTCTTAAAGAAGGAATGTATGCCGTCGTCTGAAGGAGTTCTCATATTTCACTTGGTTGGAAAAGAAATAACAAGTAGTTTCTCTTTCTTCCTCACTGTGAGTGTGTGATTCTGTTTAGTGTACCTCACATGTGTTTCACTCTTCTCTCCACTCGTGTTTACACTCTTTCTCACAAGTGTATCACTCTTCTCTCATAGCTCCATAATCCAGCTGTACCTGCAAGGAAAATCACCTTAGCCATCCTTAAGGAGGTCACAGGTGGTGCAATGGGAGTTCGCAAATCCCCATCCTTGTTAAACTCGTCAGATAAATCTGAGTCATAATCTACAAGTTGCTAGTTTCCCTTTTAGGGTTCCAGATTTGAATTCTGGGAAGGTAAACAATGATCCAAAGAATTTAGCATAAAGATCAAGGTTCCCTTCTAATGTCTGTGAAGACATTTCCTTGTGACTCATCAGGTAATATCTGAATCATTGTCAACAAGTTGCCGATCTGCACCTATGTCAGATCCACTATCCGCAGATGCATCCAGGGGATTTAAGCCTGGGGAGGTAGACACTGACCACTGACATATGGCTTTTGGATCAGTATCCTCTCCTAACACCTGTAAAGGCAATTGGTCCACTAACGAACCTTGAACAATCGAATCTGACCTTAAAATGGTCGAAACTCTTGTTTCCGTCAACTCATCCTTTGTGTGTGTAACCTCTTCTTGTGCATCAAGAATTGTTTATGTTTGAAGTGGTGACACTACATCGGATACCTTGGCTGACAGGCAAAATTCAATAGACGTACCCTGTTGAGAGAATGAATCTAGTAACTGTTTTTGTGCCTTTTCAGCCATTACATCTTTTTGAGAAGATGTATGGGGGCTAGCAGTTGTCTCAGTTTAAATACTACTCATCTATGTAGGAGACAGAGCTACTGGGTTGACTACAGAACCTTCCTTATGTGGTGCACTAAGGCACTATCTCCCTCACGCTCATTCATACTACATTTAGTGGTAAGAGAGTGTTGGTTGGTTCTGTTTTTGTGTTTGTCTTTACAGTCTGGGATAGACGTTGTGGGTTTTCAACCTCATGACTGTCAATGAAAGAAAGTCATTGGAGACTGAACCTGTAACACAGAACATATGGTGATAGAGAGAAAATGATTTACAATAGTGATTTCAAAAGATTTTACATGACATAAGAAATCACTAATGTAGAAAGAAGTTTGATTTTGTTTTTCAATATGAATGAGTTTTTGATAAAACATTGATCACTTAGGGTAAAGTCTAAGTAATTCTCATTCATGTCAAAAGCTTACAAATATCTGCAACATAATGTTAACAAGATATCATTGACTGATACTTGTCAAGTACTTTAGATACTAATTGTTATGTTGCATAATCAATATACCACTGCACATATAAAACAATATGATTGTGCTTAGTGATAAAATAGTTATTAATATGACGACTCTACTTATTCATATAAAATTATAACTTCTGTTAAAGTGTCATACCATATCCTTGACGATTGCTTGAGCAGTATACTAGTTCATACCAACCAAACAGGAGTACACTTGTACACATCTTACTAGAGTTCAATTCCAAGTGTAATGTGCAGCAGGTGCTTGATATGTCGTAATATTCCCAAGTCTCGTCACTGGTGCTATATGTTGGATACTGCTTCCTGATAATAACCTAGCACAATATGCAAAAATTTAACTGATAACATATCCAGCTTACAAACAGCCATATCCCTCAGATACACCTTTGCTGTTATCTCCAAAGGCAATCAGGGGGCCAGCTTTCTCAATCACATTTGATAGCAGGGCTCTATCTCCGGTCATATATCTTGATGATCCACTGTCAAGAATCCACACTACCGGTTACACCTGTATACTGCCCTGCACTTCAAATGGATTAGACCTTCTTCGGAACCCAAACTTGGTTGGGCCCGGCATACTTGTAGAACTGTCCTTTGTCAGGCAAAACAACATTTTTAATTTCAACGATCTCAACATCCTTAATGACTGAACATTTGACCTTGTAAATAGCCTTAACAAATTTCTGTTTAAGCTTAGGCACAAATGTCTCCTTTCTAGCCTTAGAAGGACTAGCAGTCTTAGACCTATCATGCTTCTTGTTATTCACATGCTGACGAGGAGTAGTCTTATCATTAGACACATGCTTACCATTAAAATAAGCATACATCATATTAAAAGCACAAGACATACAATTAGAAACACCACATGCTTTATGAGAGTGATTAACAGTAGGCAATTTATGCATGGTAGACATGGCATTATTGTTATCCAACTCATGTGTGTCTGAGTTAGTCTCAGTTGCTTTCACAACTTTGACTGGAACTTTCGACTCACTTGACTTGGAAACAATCTTCTCATTAGCATGATCTTCAGCACGTATTTCTTCATGAATAACAGAAGAGGTCGCATCAAATGGTTCAGCAATTGATGCTTTATAGAGGGGTTCATCAACACCCTTAAGCACATGTGGTACTTCCCTCCCTTTAGCACATACATGAGGAGGGGAGTTTATGCCTAATTCTCCAATAGCAGCATTGTAATCATAACCTATTCCAGATGTTTGATTAACAGCTTGCTTACTGTAGAACTCTTTAGCCTTCGAACAAGAATTGAAGTAGGCTCTAACCTTAGTCTCAAGACCGGTGATCTTGTCTTTGAGAATAGTTTCGAGTTTTCTATAACAGTCAACTCTATTCTCTAGAAAAGATACCTGTTCTTTTAATTTGTCTTGATTAATGTGCACAAGTCTTAATTCATTGACCTCTTTCTCAAGGTCTGTGATCTGTAAACTTAACAGTTTATTATCACGACGTGCACAATCTAAGTTACCTCTTAGATGATAAACCATTTCAGCATCAGAAAGTTTTACCTCTATTCTTGACGATGAAGCTTTTCCATCAATAGCCATAAGAGCAAGATTTCCTTCATCTTCATCTTCACTGTCAGTATCATCCCAGCTTCTTCCCTTTGCCAGATAAGCCCTTTCAGAGTTCTTTCTTACTTGCTTTGGCTTTCTACATTCTGTGGCAAAGTGTCCCAACTCATTGCAGTTATAGCATCTGATGGTGCTCCGATCAACCATCCCTGTTTTGTATCCACCACTGCTGGTGTTAGAGGATGAAGATCCACCTTTCTGGAATTTGTTGTAGTTGGACTTGTACTTAAGCTTGGGATTCCTCTTGAATCTGACATGGGAGAATCTCTTGACAATTTGGGCCATTGACTCGTCTTCCAATTGCTCCAGCTCTTCCAAGGAATAAAAATCATCACTTGACTGATTTGTAGTAGGAGGATCATATTCTGCTACTAACTCATTTTCCTCAGCCTTGGAAAACTGTACCATTCTCTCCAATTGTTGAGATTGCTGTTGTTGTTGACCTTCAGCTACAAGTGCAGTAGATGTGCTGACCATTCTATCCTTCCCGTAGACTTCCTTCTGTTGAATCTGCTCCAACTCATAGGTTTTTAACACTCCATAGAGCCTGTCCAAAGAAATCTCACTCAGATTTCTAGCTTCTCTAATGGCAGTGATTCTATGTTCAAGATGAGCTGGCAGTGTTAAAAGAAACTTTTTGTTGACCTCCCTGATTGAATAATACTTTCCATTGATGTTCAGGTTGTTGATCAACGCATTGTACCTCTCAAACACTTCAGTAATTCCTTCTCCTGGATTTGATTTAAAATGTTCATATTCAGAGGTTAGGATTTCCAACTTGTTCTCCCTAACTTCCTCTGTGCCTTCATTAATCACCTCAATAGTTTCCCACATGTGTTTGGAATTTTTACAGTTCATCACATGTCTGTTCATCAAGGGATCAAGGGAATCAATTAATATTAATTGAAGGCTGGCATCCAAGGAGGCTTCTTCCTTCTCAGCAGGAGTAAAATCTTCAGGCTCTTTTGGATAGGTTCTAGCTTCAGTAGTCACCACACCATCTATTATTACCTCCGGTTCAATAACCATCGGAGTTTTTATACCCTTCTTTAACAAGTTTGAATATTTGGGATTTGCAACTTGTAAAAATAATAGCATCTTCTTCTTCCACATGATATAATTCTCTTTATCAAATTGTGGAATTTTAACGGTTCCAACTTTATGTGAAGTCATTATGAATTTTTGAATAAATAAAAATTCAAGGAGTTGAAAAATCACAAAAGTCTAGGATCTTGATTTGTTCGTTAATCAGAAGGCTCTGATACCAATTGTTGGGTCCCAATGTATTTGTAGAAGGGGGGGTTGAATACAAACAGTACCGAATAATCGAATTAAATGCGGAATAAAAAATGTGAAACAAAATTCAAGTTAAATAAAAATATTATTAAACTTGAAAGGTGTTACAACAACTGTATCGATTACAAGGAATTAATCTCAAATCAATTATCACAAATCTAGAATAAATTCGACATGAACTTTTTCTATTTTTGCAATAATTAGAATCAAATGCTAAACGCGATTTGAGATTAAGTTCTAGGGATTTTAATCCGCTAGATTGATATACAAGAACAAGATAAAGATTTCTAGTGGATTAGATTTAACATTACAATCTAGAAATTATGATCTTTGAAATAAGCAGATGAAGATAAAATGTTTTGCTGCGGCTGCTGTCTCTTGTTCTTGAATATGATTGAGAGATGATTAAAGAAAAGTCTTCTGCTTCTTTTTAAATCAGCAAAACAATAGAATTGAATTGGCATGACAATCCTATAGCTTGTATGACTTTCGGTAGGACAATTGAATGAACTAGCAAGACAATCTGAATGAACTAGCAAGACAATCAGAATGAACTAGCAAGACAATTACCCTCCTAGAGTAACTTTCGGTATGACAATGGAGAATGGCCTAGCATGACAATCGGTATGACAATCCAGATTGTCATGCTAGTTCATTTCCATTTGTTTTGCTGATTTAAGCCTTGAATTTAATCCAATTAAGCTTCTGAAAATTCCTAAAATTCCTAGAATTAATTCAGAATTAATTAATCAATTAATTCAATTAATAAATAAATTATTCTTCGCAGATATAATTTATTTTCTTAATTAAATTAGATGACTTAATTAATTAATAGAGAATTAATTCTAGTCTTGAGCAGCAACCATTCTTCTGCAAACCTTCTGAAAATCACTGAAAATTATGAATCAATTCCACCACTTCAACGTTGACACTCGATGTACTGTCTGGTTCATGAGTGACTAACTTCCGTGACGTTTCTTCATGTCTTGACTCTGACACTTTGATTTTCTTCAGATTAAATCCTTGTAATTAATGATACTCTTACGAGATCTCTGTCACTTGATTAAATCCACGATCTTGATTTATTATCACTGAGGCATGATCAACTTCTTGAACTTCTTCCAGTGAATTAACTCCTCAAGTCTGTAGATGAACATTGTCTCTGAATCCTTTGACAGATATTACTTTGCGAGATCTCTTTGACGGTCGATCCACTATTTACTTATTACATTCTTATTTGAGTTGAGTTGAATCCTCGAATATACAAATAGGCTATGACATATGACTTACAGGCTTACTTCCCGAACATTGGGCAAGTAATCAATTCATTTATCAAAACAGCAGCCTTGTTGCGAATATAAAATACACCATAGAGCCGGATCCCTCAGGTTTTGAACGAGTATTTAAATCCCCTTTAAAAGGAAGATCTTAAATATAAAAATGAGTTTTGGGATCCGCTCTAACTTTTAAAAATCATTTTGAAGACTCGAAAACACTTTAAAGAGTGTTTGGAGTAATGCTGATTTAATGAAATAAATCAGTCCCGATATATTAGAAAATATCTGAATATTATTATTTAAATAATATTCCCATAAAGAATAATCTTTATATAAATAATTGAAGTAGAAGTTGTAAGACTTATACTTGAAATGAGTATTAAATAACCAAAGATATACTTATATGAAAGTACTATCTTTATTTGAATAATCGAAAATAAGTTTGATTATCGAAACATTATTCTTTAATAAAATAAAGAATATATCTCAGCAAATAATCGGAGTCATAGATCCTCAAATGAATATTCAAATACTATTCAATAAATAATATAAAAGAGTCATAAGCCCTCGAATGAATATTCAAATAATATTTAAATAATAAAATAAAAGGAGTCATAAGTCCTCGAATGAATATTCGAATATTATTCAAATAATAAAATAAAAGGAGTCATAAGTCCTCGAATGAATATTCGTAATAATATTCATTAAATAAAATAAGGTTATCGAATAAACCTTATTCGATTAATAGTTTTAAAAACTATATCAATATATATATATATATAAATATATATTATACTCGGGAGCCTCGCCTCCCGGTTTAGAAATATGTTCACCTTTTATCCCCTATACTAAGGGTAAACTCAAATACCGCTTATCTCTAGCATAGGTATTATGCAACTATAAGCATTTGAACCAACAGATATATAAATCAAGAATATGAAACAGGCATGCATATATACCATATCACATGCTACAATATATCGCAAGAATTTGCTAATAACCATTATGCATTTATCGCAAGATCATGCATATACACATATACATCACAACAACAGTTATACGGGTAGAAAACTTGCCTGAGCGACTTGGGGTGATAAAAGGCTCGGGACGAGTCTGGTAACCTATAAACAACAAGTAAGTTGGAATTAAACCAAAATCACTTGTAAATCTATACTTTAACTAACTTAGACTCTAACGCTTGTTTTGCGCTCACTGATTCGCTTAAGTCACTCGGGTACCCTCGGCTCCACCATTTTTAATAATTTAACCTTTACGAGTTTTAAGGCGATTCCTTCGCGAGTGTCTTACCAACTGCCTAACACACTTACCATAAATGTTTCATACATTAATTAACCCTTTTTGGTCTTTAACCTATGTTTCAAAGTAAGGCGAGGGGAAAAGTTTCGTTCGCGAAACGCCGTTACTTGAAACGGTCGTTTCTCCTAAACCGTGCATCGGAATCGAACGAACTACATATCAAAATGAAGCTCGTAACATGAGCTATCTAGGCATGGCAATTGTCATAATTTAGCAGGGGGTTCTCGGGTCCTAATGTTATGCACAAAAACAGTCTACAGAAAATCGGACGTTACGACGGCTATGTTTACGCGATTTCCAATATTTTAAACCATTCAAAACCATCCCAAATCAACCTCAAATCCAACATACAACCAACATCCATCCTTATCACATCATAAAAACCCCAACCAATTCAATTTAATCATTCATACTTATGCCTAAGCTTAACTTTAATCATACTTAAGTTCTTTTAATCAAAACAACAACATTTACCAATCCAACAACATCCCAAAACTCACTAATCTCTACATACACAACCATCAAGCCTCTCATGAACTACAATACTCATATTATGCTCTTAACATTCAATAACAAAGCTTGGTTAAGAGATTATACCTTCCTTGAAGCTTTTTAACACAACACAAGAGCTTTGAATGCCTAAAGAACCTTGATCCTTGCTTGTATAACCTTAATCTTTCATAAAAATTCAAGAAAACTAAAGTTATTTCTTGAAGGTTACTATTCACCATCTTCTTCCTTGATTTATTGGAAGAGATTGTGAAGGAATTAGGAGCTTAAACTTATAGCATATCCATATCTATGTACAAGGAAGCTTAGATAATTACCTTGTGATTTAACAATGCTTGGAACTTGATTTTTGATTTTTCTTCCTTTGAAAAAGATGAAAAGCCGAGAGCAATGTTTGAAGAATGAAAAATTTTGTGTTTGCTTTGATTTGTTTTGGCTAGCTAGGTTGTTTTGGTTTTGTTTTTGGTTAATTACCCTTCTAACCTTGAACTTTGTGTGGTTTACAATCATCCAACAATTCCTTCCTTTTTTGTCATGCCTATGTCACCTTGCACATGTCATAATGCTCCCACTTGTCCACACCTTGTGGTTTGATGATGTCACAATCCCTGGTTTCTTGTACAAGCTTGTCTCTTGGTCACTTATTTGTTTTACGGTTCGCTTATCTTTCGTTCTCGTTTATCGTTTGAGGGATCATACCCGGGATCTTATTACTTAGGTTCCCTTAACCTTTCTCAATATATTATATTCCTTTTATGATCCTCTCCTATAATCCTTTAATTTAAATCCTTTTTATCCTGTTACCTTTTTCTCAATTCTTTCCGTATCTAGTGGATTTCCAGGAAAAATCAAAGTGTTCGGAATTGGATTCTGACGATCTTTACATACCCTTATATACCATATAGAGTACTAATAAAATCTCAGAATATCCATAACAGAACCCCTACATAGTGTGGCATGAAAAGTTTTCTCATTCAGCAAAAACACTATTCATAAGGGTTTCAAAAATTTCCAAAAATTGGGGTTATTACAACGGATGATGAGGACTATCCGTCAGATAACAAAAACTGTTATCCGTCGAAAGATGAAAATACTCATCCGTCGGCTGTGAGCAAGCCCATTAGCAAAGCCAAACTAATCAAGCTGAATGAGAAGTATGGGTCTGTTTCCAAGAACTTTGTTTCAGGAGAGTCAAGTCAAGTTAAGAAAGGGAAAAAGGCTAATGTTGGTCACATGACTGTCAAACAGTTAAGTGACAGACTTGAGAAAATTGAGGCAAAAACAGAGACTAAAAGGAAAAACAATAGGAATGGTAAAGTAGGGATTAACAAACACAATAACTACACACATGATAAATATGCTCCTAGAAAAATCTGTGTCAAGTGTGGTAGTGTAAATCATTTGTCTGTTAATTGCAAATCTGCCATGCCTACTCCCATGTCTGTTCAGTCTCAATTTCCTAACATGAATGTCATGCCTCCCATGCCTGTTATTGCTATGCCTACACAGAACATGAATGCACAGTTTGCTAATATGCCATTTGCACCTAATCCATATTATGTTGCATACAGTATGCCTCAAATGCCATTTAGCATGCCTTACTGGAATAACATGTTTACACCAAGCATGCCATTTCCTGTTAGCCATAATATGCATGATAATTCTGTTGCATTGAATGGTTTTAAAGGTCCAACCCAAATGACTAAGGAAGAATCTGAAATTCCTAAGTCAAATAAGATAAGACCTAAGAAACAGAAGAAGAAAGCTAACAAGGCAGGACCCAAGGAAACTTGGGTACCAAAATCAACTTAATTTGATTTTGATGTGTGCAGGGGAACAGAAGGAATCTTTGGTACTTGGATAGTGGTTGTTCAAGACACATGACTGGTGATTCTACCCTGCTCATAGAGCTTAAGGAAAGAGTTGGCCCAAGTATTACTTTTGGAGATGACAGCAAGGGTTATACTGTGGGATATGGCTTGATTTCAAAGGACAATGTCATCATTGAGGAGGTTGCCTTAGTGGATGGTCTCAAACACAATATGTTGAGTATCAGCCAGCTTTGTGACAAAGGCAATTCAGTAACCTTCAACAAAGAAGCCTATGTTGTGACTAATAATCAAAGCAACAAAGTGGTTCTCACTGGTGTGAGAAGAGGAAATATGTATCTAGCTGATTTCAACTCATCCAAAGCAGAATCTGTAACTTGCCTTCTCAGCAAAGCAAGTCAGGATGAAAGTTGGCTATGGCACAAGAAGCTATCCCATTTAAACTTCAAGACCATGAATGAGCTAGTAAAGAAAGAACTAGTAAGAGGCATTCCTCTAGTGGAGTTTACAAAGGATGGACTGTGTGATGCCTGCCAAAAAGGGAAGCAGATTAAAGCATCATTCAGGAAGAAACTTGATTCAGCAATTGAAGAGCCTTTGCAACTGCTTCACATGGATTTGTTTGGACCAGTCAATGTATTGTCCATCTCAAGGAAAAGATTTTGCCTAGTAATTGTAGATGATTTCTCAAAGTTCTCTTGGATGTATTTTCTAAAGTCTAAAGATGAGGCTAGTGAAATCATCATCAATCACATAAGGCAAGTCGACAATCATCCTCATTTTAAAGTTAGAAGAATCAGGAGTGACAATGGAACTGAGTTCAGGAATTCTGTCATAAGAGCATTTTGTGAAGAAAATGGGATTCTGCATGAGTTTTTAGCAGCAAGGACTCCACAACAGAATGGAGTAGTGGAAAGGAAGAACAGATCACTTATTGAAGCTGCAAGGACAATGCTTGAAGAATCTAAACTACCAACATATTTCTGGGCTGAAGTTGTAAATACTGCATGCTACACTCAGAACATTTCTCTGATTAATTAAGCAAGATGTATGACTCCCTATCAATTGTTCAAGAACAAGAAGCCAACTCTAAACTTTCTTCATGTCATTGGCTGCAAATGCTATATCCTGAGAAATTAAACTGATCAAAATGGGAAGTTTGATGCTAAAGCAGATGAAGGAATTTTTGTTGGATATGTTGTTGGTAAAGCATATAGAGTCTACAATCTAAGAACCAACATTGTTGTGGAATCTATACATGTTGTGTTTGATGATAAAAAGATTGAAGGACTGATAGATGGAGATTACCACGAGAGCCTCAAATTCGACAATGTGGAGATGGTTAGTGATGATAGTGTTGATGAGAGTGATCAAGAAACAGTGTCTAAGGATAATGCAGAAAAATCTACCACCAATGAAGCACAAAACTCAACATCCGTCGAGTTGCATAATGCTTCATCCATCAGAACACAAACTCAGGGGGAGTTTCTAGCAATCAAAACTCAATCACACATCAAGACAACCATGAGGTCTCTTCATCTAGAGCTAATCTACCTCAACAAAGGAAATGGACAAAAGATCACCCCTTTGAGCTTATCATTGGTGATGTTTCTTCTAGAGTTCAAACAAGAAGAGCAACTCAGGAAGAATGTCTATACAACAACTTTCTGTCAAAGGAAGAACCAAAGAAGGTAGAAGAAGCTTTGTTGGATCCTGATTGGATTTTAGCTATGCAGGAGGAGCTAAACAAATTTGAAAGGAATAATGTATGGAAGCTGGTACCCAAGCCTAGAGGAAAGAATCCAATAGACACCAAGTGGGTATTCAGAAACAAGATGGATGAAAATGGCATAGTAATGAGGAATAAAGCTAGATTGGTTGCTAAGGGTTATTGTCAGCAAGAAGGAATATATTTTGATGAAACTTTTGCTCCTGTTGCAAGACTTGAAGCCATCAGAATCTTCTTAGCCTATGCAGCCCATGCCAATTTCAAGGTCTATCAAATGGATGTCAAAAGTGCCTTTCTAAATGGAGATTTGGAGGAAGAAATGTATGTTAGTCAACCTCCTGGTTTTGAAGATCCAAATTTTCCAGAATATGTCTATTATCTTCTGAAAGCACTTTATGGAATGAAGCAAGCACCTAGAGCTTGGTATGACACTTTATCAAAGTTCCTTTTGGAAAATCATTTCACAAGAGGTACTGTAGATAAAACTTTATTTTTCAGAAATGTTAATGGCTCTAGTATACTTGTTCAAATTTATGTAGATGATATTATTTTTGGCTCTACAGATGAGAAACTTTGCAAAAAGTTTGCCAAATTGATGCAAAGTAAGTATGAAATGAGTATGATGGGAGAACTAACTTACTTTCTTGGTTTGCAAGTTAAGCAAGTTAGTGATGGAATATTCATTAGTCAAACTAAATATATTTTTGATCTTTTAAAGAAGTTTGATCTAATGGATTGCACATCTGCAAAAACTCCCATGACCACTGCAACTAAGCTTGAACTAAACACTACTGAAAAGTCTGTGGATATTTCAAGTTATAGAGGCATGGTTGGCTCACTTCTGTACTTAACAGCTAGTAGGCCAGATATAATGTTTGCTACATATTTATGTGCTAGATTTCAGGTTGATCCTAGAGAATCTCACTTGATAGCTATTAAGAGAATTTTCAGATATCTCAAGGGAACACCAAAACTTGGCATTTGGTACCCTAGAGATTCTGGTTTTGATCTAACTGGTTATTCAGATGCAGATTATGCAGGTTGTAGAATTGATAGAAAGAGCACAACAGGAACTTGTCAATTTCTAGGAAACAAGCTTGTGTCCTGGTTCAGTAAGAAGCAAAATTCAGTTTCTACTTCTACAGCTGAAGCTGAATATATTGCTGCTGGCAGTTGCTGTGCACAGATTTTATGGATGAAAAATCAATTGCTAGACTATGGTTTCCAAGTTGAGAGGATTCATATTTTCTGTGATAACACAAGTGCAATTGCCATCACTGAAAATCCAGTGCAACATTCAAGGACAAAGCACATAGACATCAAGTACCATTTCATAAGGGAACATGTGATGAATGGTACTGTGGAATTACATTTTGTTCCAAGTGAAAAGCAACTTGCAGATATCTTTACCAAGCCACTGGATGAATCCACCTTTTCAAGGTTGGTAAGTGAGTTAGGTATGCTTAGTTACTCTTAAATTTATCTGAGTTATTTTGCAAGTTGTAATGTAGCCAGAAATTTAGTTGATTTTTAAGTCTTGGATGAAATTTTGGCTAAGTCAAAATTTGCATCTCGACGGATGACCCTTATCCATCGAGTTTAGTCATCCATCGATATACTACTTGCTAATAAAAGTCAATTATTTTTCTGGAATACTTTATGTCTCGACGGATATCAGTTTATCCTCATCCGTCGAATTATCTAAATCTCAGCCGTTAATTCCCTGAACATTATCTATCGAGTATACTTACAGTTTGTAAGCAGTACACGACGGATAATGGGTGGAATTTTTACAGTTTAATTTTAAACGGCTATTTTAGGCAATTTCTATTGGTTAATTTACTTTTCTTTATTATTTTATCAGTTATTTTTGAGATAGTATAAAAGCTTATTTCATTCCAATTGTTTTCTTTTATCATTCTCAAATTCAACTACTTTTATTTCATTCTCTCTCAAGCAAATATTCTCTTTCTCTTCAAGATTTCATTCTCTAACAATGGCACCTGTAGTAAAGATTATGTCTTAAACTGGGTTCATTTATGAGAAGAACAACTTCACTGTTTTGGTTAATAAGGGTATTCAGCAATCAGAGGACTATCATAAAATGATGGACTTTGTGAAGAATTGCAAGCTAAATTACGCCATGTTGGAGTCACCCATAATCTTCTGTGAAGTTGTTGAAGAGATGTGGACCACTGCTATCTACAACTCTGCTGACAAGACCATCACTCCAACCATCAAAGGTAATGAGTTCTGTATCAATAGTGATGTGATAAAAGCATATTTCAAAATTCCTGATAATAATGTGACTTCACCACACAATGACACTGATATTATCAATATGCTTAATTCCATGCATTATGCACTTCCTACTACTAAACTAAGTGATATTAGGAGATTGGGTCTTAGGAAGGAGTGGAGTTTCTTGTGTGATGTGGTTACTAAATTTTTCTCTGGAAAAGTCAGTAATTTTGATTCAGTGAATATTTCCATGCTATACATGCTAGTTACAGATAAATTTTATAATTTCAGTGACCTTGTCTTGTTTGAGTTAGGTTTTAAACTAGGTGAGTTAGCTAAAAGAGGAAAGAATGTGTATTATGCTAGATTTTTCACGTTATTGGCTAACCATCTATGTCAAGAGATTGTGCTCGAGAACCCAAACAACAAACTGGCTTGCTGGGTTCAAGAGAGAAGACTCATTGCAGATTTGAACAGAGCCAACCATCACAGGGATGTGCCAATGTTCTATTTTCCTGTAATGCAGGCACCTCAGGTAAGTGAGGTAAGTTCATCCATCCCTACAACTATTCCAACCTCCACTATTTCTTTGACTTCAGGAGTAGCTATGGCAACTGTGCCAATGACCAAACAGTTGTCTACCAAAGCCTCCAAACCCTCTACAATTTCCAAATCTAAATCAAAGAAAACCCCCTCTGGCATCTCTCAAAAGATTCCAGTTGAAAAATCCACAAAAGCAAAAGAGGGGAGTGTGAAGGAGGGAAAGTCAGGTGAGGGAAGGGGTGAACATCAAAGAAACCCCAAGAATAAGGATGGAGAGTTGAGTAAATCCCAGCCTAGCCACACTGCAGTTTCCCAACAAACTGCAGTGCTTAAAAAGGATAAAAGCTCACTTCTAGCTGCATCCTCCCAAAAGGATGCAGTTATTGAACAAAGCTCTCAGCCAAGAGCACAGGCCAAAAAGGTTAGGGACACAAGCCCACCCCAAACTTACACAAGAAAGAAGAAATCTAAAACCTCTGGGGATGCACAGGGCACACACACAGTGCAAACTGGTGCTAAAGACACAGTCCCTGCACTCTCTCAAATTCAGTTTGATGTGGCTCCAATAAATGTGGAGTCACAGCCAAAATCTCTAATAATAGAAGCATCTGAAACACCATACTCACCAACAAACTCTCTGGAAGTGAATATGATAAACACTTCAATTCCTGATTCCCCTTTTTTAACTCTGTTGGGGAAGCCAAAATCTAGTGCAAGTGAGCATCATCTTTTAGATGATTTGTTGGCTCACTTGCCAATTCTTTCAGATACTATTGTGACATCTGTGCCCCAAATATTTTCAATCAACACAGAGTCAACAATAGTTTCTCTTCCCACCTCATTCATTTTTACTCTCTCGATGGATATTGCTTACCCGTCGAGTAGTGATTGTATCCCAACGGATAAGCCTAACAACAGTTATCCGTCGGATAGCATTACCACTCACTCGACGGATATCACTTATCCGTCGAGTATCTCTGCACAACTTCAAACTTCAATTATTTCAAGTGCAGAAGATTTAGTGGTTGTACAGTCACTCTTAGGACTGAGAGAGGAGAGTGTATTGAGTGAGAGGCTGGGTTGCTCCCAGGCAAAAGGAGAGGAAAAGAGTGAAAATCAGCAATCCATTTATTCAGGATTGGTAAAAGTGAATGAGAGGAGTCCCACCTTAGTAGGTGAAGGTGAGGGTGTGAGGGTGGGGAGCCAGGGTGAGACCCTGATGCAACAAAAGAGAGATTATGATAGAAAAGCAGGTACAGAAGTAATAAGGGTGGATACAGCCATTGCTCATGAGTCAATGATTGTAGATGATGCTGAAAAGGAAAGACAATTTCAGTAACATTACAAGGCTGTAATTGATAACATTTCCTTGGATGCTGACACTTTTACTCATCCTGTGTCAGCCTATCAATTGTTGGCTGCTCAGGACAATGAGGAGGCAGCAAAAGACATTCAATTTGGTGCATACTTCAGAGTCTCTAAAAAGGGATAAAGCTGCTGTCAATTTAATGCCTCCTACAGGTGATGAGCCATCTGAAGAATTTGGAGTAAATTCTAATGATGATGACTCTATTTTATTTGATGGAAGCATGAACTTAGGGGGAGATGAAGGCCCAAGTTCTACTCCTGATCTACCTGAATGGGCCTTGACTAAGGAATCCACACCTGGACAATTCAATGTATCATTGGTCAAACAAATCATTTCTATCCAAAAGGCCATTCAGAAGAGCTCAAATGATGGTACCAAGGCTGTTCTTCAAGCTCACCTAGATTCTTTACATCTAATGAAGCTACAGCAAGTCAGACAGAATCTGAGTGTAGATGAAATCAAAAAGGATATAGCTGACTTGAAGACCTACAATTCTGAGAAGCTGGATTCAGTCATGCCATATGGTACCATGTAGGATCTATTACTGAGACTGAGGAGAGAATCAGATTCTGAAAAGAAGCTGACCAAGCTGGAAGATAGAGTTCAAGTTATTGAGAATTCTGTGGCCATCCTTCTTCAAAATCAACAGTCTCAGACAAGTCTTCTCATGCAACTGGCTAAAGCACAAGGCCTAACTCCTCAACTTGATAATAACAAAAAGGGGGAGAGAGAACCAAGTAAGGGGGAGAAAGGACCAAGTGAGGGGGAGAAACTTCAAGTACAAATCAGCAAAGTAATTGTACCTTCAATTACTGTCTCCAAGCCACCAGTTGCAGATAGTATAGATCTTATTAAAGCAGCAGCAAACTTGAAAGTTGCTGAGAAAGGAAAGTTGAGTTTGATCAACTGGGAGAAGATTGATGAGGAGATACAGAAAAAGTTTGAACTTTTCAAGGAGCCAGTTAAGTCAGCCATCCATCACTCTCAAGTCAAGCAAATCAGTGTGAATGAGATGGGCATGAATTATCTGGAAAGAGGACAATCTTCCTGCATCAAGTCTACAAAGGCTGAAATAATTCTTAAACCAAGGGCAAACTATCCAAAATCATCTTTGAAGAACCCCTTGGACACTGTGTGTTAGATATATTTGATAATGTCATGGCTAATATGATTTATGTTTAGTTTTCAGATCTTACTTAACAGGACAAATCAGTACTTAACTGGGAATCAGTACTTATACTGGAAGTCAGGACTTAAGGATATCAGTACTTATCTTATCAGGAGATAATCATCAGAAGATGGATATCAGAACTTAAGTGCTGAAGGACGTTCATATAAGGACAGTAGCTGATCAAAGGAAAGAAGATCGAGATAAACATAAGAAGAGATATGCATGAAGAAGGAATTCTATGAAGAATAGAATACTTGGAAGAAAAGATATCTGATTGATATATTTTAGGAAGCAGAATTATATTCCAATCAATTAGCGATTATCTTGTAACTGTGTAGTATATAAACACAGACATAGGGTTTACACTATAAGTGTTATCATATTCGAGAAGATTATTCATTGTAACCCTAGCAGCTCTCGTGATATTTGTTCATCACTGAGAGGTAACGGTTCCATACTGTAACAGAGTTTATTGTTTCAATAAAGTTTGTTTTCTGTTACTTGAAATATTAAAAGTTCGATTTAATTGTATTTTACACTGTATTCACCCCCTCTACAGTGTGTGTGACCTAACAAGTGGTATCAGAGCCTATCTGTTAACACACATACAGTTAAAGATCCAAACACAATCATGTCTGACACAGAAACTCCAACTAAGCCTACCAAAACTAAAGAACCTCCAAAGACACAAATTCAAAGTCGGCATGAAACCATCAGAGTTCCCATACTGAGACCATCTGAATATGCCATATGGAAGGTGAGGATGACCATGTTTCTGGAAGGTACAGATCCAGAATATCTTGATAGAATCAAGGAAGGGCCTCACAAACCAACCAAGCTCGCTGTTGCAGTTATAGGTGAAGCAGCAAAGACCGTACCAAAGGAAAAGAGTGATTATACTGCTAAAGATATCACATCAATTGCTAAGGATGCTAAGGTACGACACTTACTGCATAGTGCCATTGATAATGTAATGTCAAATAGGGTAATTAACTGCAAGACTGCTAAGGAGATATGGGATGCTCTAGAAATAAGGTGTCAGGGAACTAATACAATTAAGAAGAACAGGAAGACAATACTCACTCAAGAGTATGAACACTTTGACTCAAAGACTAATGAATCATTGACTGATTTATATGATAGATTTGTCAAACTCTTGAATGATCTGTCACTGGTTAATAAGGAGTATGATCTTGAAGATTCAAACCTTAAATTCCTGTTAGCTCTTCCTGAATGTTGGGATTTGAAGGCAACAACAATAAGAAACAATTACAATCTTGATGAAACAACTCTTGATGAAATTTATGGAATGCTCAAGACTCATGAACTTGAGATGGAACAAAAAAGCAAGAGGAAAGGAGGAAAGTCAAGGACAGTTGCTCTTAAGGCTGAAGAAGAATCCCCCAAGGCAGCTACCTCAAGGAAAGACAAGGGTAAAGCTCTTTTCACAAAGTCTGATACTGAGTCATCAAGTTCTGAAAGTGATGATGACTCAGATTCTGAAAGTTTGCCTGAGACTGATGCTGATGAGGAGATGATGAAGTTGTGTGCTCTTATGGTGAAAGGGATCACAAAGATTGCATACAGGAAGTTCAGGAAGGGAAAGAAGTTTTCCAGGAAAGGCATAAGTTCTGATAAGAAGAATTTCAGAAGATCTGAAGGCAGAGGAGGAAAGTCTGATAGAGGAGATTATACCAATGTCAAATGCTATAACTGTGGTGAGAAATGCCACATATCTCCTGATTGCAAGAAGGTAAAGGGTGACAAAGGCAAGGCTCTTGTCACAAAGCAGAAAAGTTGGACAGACACCTCAGACTCTGAAAGTGAGGAGAACTATGCGTTGATGGCAAATGCTGATAAAGAAAGTGCTGAGAGCAGTTCTGAAGCTGCTAAAACAAAGGTACCTCAGACTACTTATGCTTTTCATACTGATGATATTAATGAGTTGAGAAGATATCTTAAAACCATGTTTGTTAGTCATAGAGATCAAACTTTAACATGTGAAAGATTAACTTCTGAAAATCTTGCTTTTAAGAAAAGAAATGATTTCTTAGAAAAAGAGTTAGTTATGTTCCATCAAACTCAGAAGGATAGAGTTGATGCTTTTTATGTTAGGGATGAAGTGCTAAAAATGAATGAATCTCTAAAAACTGAGTTAGAAAAGGGAAGAGAGATAATCAGGACTTGGACTAACTCTGGCAGAACAACTCAAAATTTGCTAAGTAGTGAAAATTGGAAAGAGGGCTTAGGTTATGGAGAGGATAAGAATGATAAAGGAACTGTAGAAATTAAGCCTGTTGTTAAACAAAAGCCAAAGTTAAAACCTGTTAAGTTTGTAACTGTAAAGTCTGATAATGATAAATCAGAAGTTAGAGAGGGATTAACTTCTGACAAACTAAAACAGGAAAAGATAGCTGAAGTAAACATAGGCTTAATGACTAAGAAGCAGCTTAAGCATAAGCTGAAAGATGTTAAGAATGTAAACAAGGTAAAATCACCTAGGAAAAATAGGAATGGAAAGGAAGGTGTGAATAAAAGCAATGATTATAAACCTGTTCCTGATACTCCTAGGAAAACATGTCATAACTGTGGAAGTTCTAACCATCTGGCTTCTTTTTGCAGGAAGAATAAGAACATTAACTCCTTACCTTCAAAATCAGGAGTTAAGAGTCAGTCTGTTAGATATAAACCACAAAATCCTTGTTTTCATTATGGTAGTTTATGGCATTCCATTTATACTTGTAAGGAATATCATAGTTTGTACTATGATTATTATCAATTAAAACCTTCTTTGAAAAAAGTTTCCATTATTCCTTCTAGTGTAAATTTTGATTCAAAGTCTGATAGTGTAAGTTCTGATAAGAAAAATGTTAACATAAACTCTGATGCTAAATCCGCTGCAAATGTTAACAAACTTGATAAGGCCAAAGGATCCAAGCAAGTCTGGTCCTTAAAACTAATCATTAGTGGTCTTTGTGATTGCAGGGCAACAGGAAAAATATTCTAGTTCTGGACAGTGGATGTTCAGGACATATGACTGGAAATAAAGCCCTGCTATCAGACTTTGTGGAAAAAGCTGGCCCAAGTATTTCTTATGGAGATGGCAACATTGGAAAAACATTGGGATATGGCAATATCAATCTAGGGAATGTCATCATTAAAGATGTAGCTCTGGTCTCAGGACTTAAACATAATGTGCTGAGTATAAGTCAAATCTGTGACAGAGGTTATCATGTTGATTTCTTTGAAGAACACTGTGAAGTTGTGAGTAAATCCAAAGGCAAAGTTGTTCTAAAAGGATACAGGCGTGGTAACATTTATGAAGCTAAGCTTTCAACAAGTACTGATGGTTCTGCAATCTGTCTGATGAGTAGAGCATCAATTGAAGAAAGCTGGAATTGGCACAAGAAACTCTCTCATTTAAATTTCAACAATATAAATGATCTAGTCAAGAAAGATCTTGTGAGAGGACTGCCAAAGTCAGTATTTGCTCCTGATGGCCTTTGTGATTCTTGTCAGAAGGCCAAACAAAGAAAATCTTCATTCAAGAGCAAGACTTAATCATCAATTCTTGAGCCTTATCATCTACTACAAGTTGATCTATTTGGTCCAGTGAATGTCATGTCTATTACAAAGAAGAAATATGCATTGGTCATAGTGGATGAGTTCACCAGATACACATGGGTGTATTTCTTGCACACAAAAAGTGAAACTGCATCTATCTTGATTGATCATGTCAAACATCTGGATAAATTGGTCAAAGATTCTGTGAAAACCATAAGGAGTGATAATGGCACTGAGTTCAAGAATTTGATAATGGAAGAGTTCTGCAAAAACCATGGAATTAAGTAGGAATTTTCTGCTCCTGGAACTCCACAGCAAAATGAAGTTGTTGAAAGGAAGAATAGAACTCTCATTGAAGCTGCACGTACAATGCTTGAAGAAACAAAGCTTCCAACCTATTTCTGGGCTGAAGCTATGCAGACTGCTTGTTTTACTCAAAATGCAACACTCATTAACAAGCAAGGAAAAACACCATATGAGATGGTGAAGAAAAAGAAGCCAAATCTGAAGTACTTTCATGTATTTGGATGCAAGTGTTTTGTTCTCAAGACTCATCCTGAACAGCTATCTAAATTTGATCTAAAAGCTGATGAAGGAATCTTTGTTGGATATCCACTTTCCACAAAAGCCTTCAGAGTCTATAATTTGAGAACAAGAGTGGTCATGGAATCTATCAATGTCTCTTTTGATGACAGAAAAATTACTGGTCTTGAAGATTTTATTGACCATGATCAGCTGAGATTTAAAAATGAAGATCAAATTCTGATACTGAAAATCCTGACAGTCTAAGTCCTGATACTGTAAAACTCTGATGGATTAAACTCTGATGTTATTGAAACTGTGGTAACTATGCCAAAGGAAGATACACCTATGCAGGGGGAGCATACTCAAGATCTTACCACATCTCAAGAAGCATCAGAACATACATCTGGCTCTTTAAGTTCTGATTCGTCAAGTTCTGATAAGCCAAGTTCTGATAGTGCTGAAAATCTAAATTCTGAAGAATCCAACTCAGAGAGCATAATTTCAGGGGGAGCATCAGCAAATGAAATTGAAGACAGCATGGATCATGGGGGAGCATCCAGTTCTAGAGAAAACCTTCCATCTGCAAGGAAGTGGACTAAATCACATACACCTGATTTGATAATTGGAAATCCTGATGCAGGTGTCAGAACTAGAACAGGTACTTCAAATGAATGTCTTTACAAATCTTTTCTCTCTCAGACTGAGCCAAAGAAAGTGGAAGAAGCTCTTCAAGATGCTGATTGGGTGCAAGCAATGCAGGAAGAGTTAAATGAATTTGAAAGAAACAAAGTCTGGACCCTTGTGCCAAGACCAAAGAATAGATCTGTTGTTGGTACAAAATGGGTATTCAGAAACAAAACTGACAGTGATGGCATAATTACAAGGAATAAGGCAAGGCTGGTTGCAAAAGGATATTCTCAACAGGAGGGAATTGATTATGATGAAACATTTGCACCAGTTGCTAGGTTAGAAGCCATAAGGATATTTTTGGCTTATGCTGCTCACAAAAAGTTTACTGTTTTTCAAATGGATGTGAAAAGTGCTTTTCTCAATGGAGAATTGGAGGAGGAAGTATATGTTGAACAACCTCCAGGCTTTGTAGATTCCAAACATCTAGATTATGTCTATAGGCTTGATAAAGCACTTTATGGACTTAAGAAAGCTCCTAGAGCATGGTATGAGACTTTAGCTCAGTTTCTTCTGGAAAGTGGATTCAACAGAGGAACAATAGACAAAACACTGTTCTACCTCAACCATGGAAAGGACTTACTTCTGGTCCAGATTTATGTTGATGATATCATTTTTGGGTCTACAAATGACAGACTTTGCAAGAAGTTTGCCAAACTGATGCAGTCAAGGTATCAGATGAGTATGATGGGGGAACTTTAGCTATTTTCTGGGCCTTCAAGTCAAGCAAAATGAAGAAGGCACTTTTATTTGTCAAACTAAGTACACCAGAAACTTGCTGAAGAAATTTGGAATGCAAGATTGTTCAAGTGCATCCACTCCCATGGCCACTGCAACAAAACTGGATAAGGATACTGGTAATTCAGTAGATATTACTGATTACAGAGGTATGATTGGCTCTCTACTCTATCTAACTGCTAGTAGACCTGATATCATGTATGCTACCTGTCTTTGTGCAAGATTTCAAGAAGATCCAAGAGAACCTCATTTAACAGCTGTGAAAAGAATTTTCAAGTATCTTAAGGGAATAGCTGATCTGGGATTGTGGTATCCCAGAGAATCAGATTTTAAACTAATAGGTTACTCAGATGCAGATTTTGCAGGTTGCAAAATTGACAGGAAAAGCACAAGTGGAAGCTGCCAATTTCTTGGAGGCAGATTGGTTTCTTGGTTTAGCAAGAAACAAAAGTCAATTTCCACATCAACTGCAGAAGCAGAATATATTGCTGCAGGAAGTTGTTGTGCACAGATTCTTTGGATGAAGAATCAGTTACTGGATTATGGGTTAACATATTTCAAAATCCCTATTTACTGTGATAATTAAAGTGCTATTGTTATGACAGGTAATCCAGTTCAACACTCTATGACAAAGCACATCAGCATCAGGTACCACTTCATCAGGGAACATGTAGATGAAGGTACAGTGGAGTTGCACTTTGTTCCAACAGATCAACAACTAGCATATATCTTCACAAAACCATTGTGTGAAGCTACCTTTACAAGATTGGTAAATGAACTTGGAATGGTTTCAGGTTCTTTCTCTAAATCTGCTTAGTTTTGTTCTGTTGCATCAGACTTTATGATCAGTATTTACAGAATTTAATCTCTTTATGTATTATGTGCTTAATTGAAAAATGTGTTTAAGTACTGACTATTGTCTGATATATGTTTCTAAACTCTGATAAGTGATATGTCTGTTTAAGTAACTATTCAATCCTATGAGGATAACTGTGCTAGATGTTGAACTAGTAGTCTTCAATAAATAAGGGATCCCATGTAAGAAGTAATTATTTCTGTGGAAATCTATTGACACAAGCAAATTCTGATAATTGAGCTTAGTTGAGTTTACTTTGTCTATCTTATTACTAACTCACAAACTAGAATAATGCTACTCATCTGTTAAGTTCTGATGCTAGTAAATCTGTTGAATGTACTAAGTGCTGATAAACCTCACTTATCAAAAGAAAAAGCAAAAGAATCAAGGATTAAAAATCAGGTACTCCTTTGAGATCTAGAGTAAAAATGTGGAAGGGAAGACCCAAGTGCATTGCTGGTATTAAGTAATATGCATTAGAAAAGCAAATAAAATATTTTCTTGGTGACTTTTCACACTCTATGATTACTGGAGAAATACTCTGATAATAGCATAAATTCTGATAAGCAGTCGTGACTCACTTACACTGAGAAGCCACTGTAAAAAGGAATTTAAAAAGATGCACAAAATTAGCACACAATAGTTGAGGTGGACTCAAGCATGAACTCATTCATCAGTAGGTTTCAGGATAATGACAGCTCTTTAGCAAAGTTTTTAGTTATGCCTTATTTCTAAGATGTACTGAAGTGAATCAGACTTTACTCTTTGTCTGATATTTAGCTTAATGCACACACTAATCACTCCATATGAATGATGAAAATTACTGTGGTGATCTATGTTGTTTTAGATGAACAGTCATTGTGTCACATTGCACAAATTCTGAGGACAAGTTCTGATTACATATTCTGATGATTAAGTTCTGAAGAATATAAATCAGAATTTGTGAGAGGACTTACTAAGATAAGCATTTCTTTTTCGAGTTAAGAAATTATGTTCTGACGACTGTTAAGTTCTGATATAAGTCTAAGTTCTGATATTAACGTATGATTCCTTACTTGACTTATTTGTGGATAAAATTTGGAAACAGTCTCAGTTTAAACCTGAATATGTTGAAGTGGAAGATTAATAGTCACTATGGTTAGGGTTAGTGGTACTCGTACTTGAACAGTCAACTTTTACTTGCTTCTTGTGCGCATTAAATCATGTTTTCCCTTTCCAATGAATGTTTTTCTTTTTCCAAGTCTGGGGAGACGAGGTAAAATTAATTCTACCTGTCAGCATTAAATTTCTTTGCGTCTCCTGGCATTCTCCTGCCTATATAAGCAACCACTTCACTTCAGCCTTCCTATTAAATCCTTTCTCACAAACTCATCTTCATACTTTTTCTATCAAAAACACCATGGTCAGATACAATATGTTTTTGAACTACGAAACCTTCAACATGGAGCTGAGCTGTGCCGATTGGCAGCAGGAATGGCACGTCACTTCCATTCCTGATGAGATATGGGACTCTGTCCCACAGGAGGTACTCACCCACCTCCTGTTCTTCTATATGGATTACCATCGCCATCTGGAGCGATTGGAGGAGGAAAGGCTGGAAGCTCTCCGCCAGCAAGAGCGAATCATTCGACTCGCCATTCTGTTTGTCGAGAGTAGGAAGAAGAAATGATTTATTTTCTTCTTCCTATTTTTCTTCATCATCAGTCTTGCCCTGCTTCTTGAGCTAGGACAAAGGTTGTTGACGTTAGGTTTAGCAACTTAGGCAAATCTTGTATAAGTTCTGATGTAATTTCAATTTCATGAATGTATTATCTTGATATATTAATGAAATTTGATTTTGTTTCAAGATTTTGTCTCTGAGATAATTTGTAATGCATTGGTAAATCCTGATAAATAATCATATTCTGATGACCATATAAATTCTGTTTTAATTTAAGTTCTGATTTTCCTTTATCAGTACTTACTCATCTGATTTATTTTGGTCATTCTCACTCGAATTTATTTTCAGAATATTGATGTTGCAGTGAGAAATAATTAAATAAGTGGGAACGGTTTCAATTTTGAATTAAAACTGTTTCACCGTCATTAATAGAATAACTGGGTAAGTGGAACGGTTTTTCCTTGAAAAACTGCAAGTGGGTAAGTAATGATTACTGTTTTCTCGAGCCCAGTAACTATCCGTTATTACTGCATGTCTGACAGGTGTCCAACGGTAACATTTTTTTCAGAGTATAAGTAAGAGAGAGAGAGGATTTTTTTAATCCTTTATTTTCCTTCATACTTTTTCTCTCTACTTGCTTTTACTCTCCTTCTTCTTCTAACGTTGGTTTTTCATACAGACATTTTATCAAACACCTAACAGGCACTCTTAAATCTCAATTTTTCACATGGCACCTAAGGATTTAATCATTGATGGAGCTAAATTTGTTCCAAACAACTATGCTGCAATTCTTGATCATGTTGAAGCTCCATCTGAATTGCATTTTGTGCAAGATCTTCTTGCACACAGTGAGATTGGGTATGCATTGACCCAGCCTTCAGTCTTTTCGAGCCAACAAGTTCTGACATTTTGGCGGACTGGGCACTTTGATAATGGTGGTACACATGGCACTCCCAGTATTGTTTTCGAAGTGGGTGATTCTTCATATGCAGTCATCTCCCAGAAGGATGTACCTTTTCAATTCCAGAGGAATCAGCTCTTCAGAAGTTAATGGCCAATTTGGGGTATGAACAGAGTTTGGAAAAGCTTGGGCAGTTGAAACGGGCTCATATCAGACGAGAATGGAGCTTCTTCTTCGACTGCATCACTAAAGCTTTTGGGAACAAGTGTTCGAATTTTGATGATATCCCTATTATGAGTCAGCACATCGGGTATGCTATTATAAACCAAACTCATTTTGATTTTGCAACTGCTATAATTGGTTTTATTGGGGATAGGAATGTTGTTTACTTTGCTAGATTCTGTTAACTTATATATACTTTTTGTACTGATGAACCTCAATTAGTCAGTTCCTCAACTCCACCTTTTAAGGTTGCAAAATGCTACTTTAATGACATGATAAATGCTGACACTAAGAAATCAGTGGTTAGACCTTCACAGATTCCTCAGTCTGTAAAACAGATCTTAGTAAATGCTGATCCTGATACTTATAGATCTGTTTATTCTGATGTCCAACCACCAATAACCTCCCAAACACCACAACAACCATCAGCACCTACCATTCATTCTACTCAACCTACCCTCAGGCAATATATCAAATCCTATCTCTCCACTTCACAGACAGTTCAACCCTCATCCTCAGCACCTACTGTGAAGCCTTCATCTTCCAAACCTAAGAGGACAAAGACTGTTCCTCAAACACCTCAAAAGAGAAGGAGGATTGCTTTGAGAGATGAATCTGACACTGAGGAACAGGTTCCTTCTTCAGAACCTGTTGTTAAAGAAGCTGAGAAAGTGACTTCTCAAAAGGATTCTGGAATTGGGGGATCCAGGCTTCTCAAGAGGCTTAGAAGAATGACAGTTCCTGAAACTCCCAAGGAATCCAAATCTTCAAAGAGATACAAGAAACAGAGGGCAAAAAGACCTATTTCAGATGATGAAGAAGCAACAACTCAGGAAGGGGATCAGGAATCTCTGATCTCACAAGAAAAGGAATTTGCTAAAGTCACTTCTTCTCCATCAACTCCATCTCAGGAAGCTGTTTCTGAAAAGGTCAACACACCATCTGTATCTCCTGTTGATCCAGGCACAAGTGCTGATATTGATGTTCAAAACTTGGTTGTGCCTGAAGTAATTCTCTTAGAAGCTCCAACAGCATATAATCCATCAACAACACCTGTTACTGATGCTGTTCAAACTCCAGAGTTATCTACTACACCTTCTCTGCATCTAGATGCTGATGATCAGAATATAGGTGAGCATCAGGATATGGCTGTTGATCAGAACTTAATACCAGATCAGCAATTAGAGGATGTTGAAGCCTCCATTGCTACTCACACTGTTATTTTATCAGAAGATACTGATTTTGTAAGTTCTGATGCTGCAAATGCTGGAGATACTGGTGATGCTGCTCCAATTGCAGATACTGATGAAGCAGGTCCTTCAGGACATGCTCCTCAACAAACTATTCTTAAGTCTGAACTTGTTAAGAAGTTTGTTACCAGAGAAGCACCAGTGCCTTGGAGTGAAACTCCTGCAGGACAGGAGTGGACTAAGGAATGGAACTCAGTCACCTGTGTTCCAACTGCACAGAATCTGGCTGAGCAATTGACAAAAGCTGATGAGATGATAAATACTGATGATTTCAAAACACGGCTTAGAGTCACTGCATTGAGTACTAAACATTTACAAGGTCTTCATTCAAATACTCATGCAGAGTTACATCTCTTAAGGGAAGAACTAATGAAGCAAGAACAAGTTCACAAGATTGATAAGAAAAAGTTCTTCCAACCTACCTTTGACAGGATTGCTTATATTGAGAAGACTCAAGACACACAACAAGCTCAGATTGATGATATTCTGAAAAATCAAGTTTCTCAGCAATCTCAACTTACTGAAATCCAAGCCTCAGTGGAATTGTTTGTCTCTCTTCTACTACCTGCTGATGCCAAAAAGGGGGAGAAAGTAATTAAGTCCAAATGCAAGACTGACAAGACACTGAAATAGAAGGATAATGAAAAGGATGATCAAGGAAGCTCTGGAATGGGTAGAGGTCATAGTCAAGGTAGAGGTTTCACATCAAGAAAAGCTGAAATCACAAGTCACAGGACAAGTTCTGATACTGGGAAAAGAATTAGTTCTGCTACTGGTAAAAGGATAAGTTCTGATGAACTTTTAGATCTTGATGAAGAAATGTCAAGACAGCTATTTCTTCAGGAAAATCCAGGAATGGACTTGGAGAGTTTAATGGAAGAAGAAGCCAGACTTAAATCAGAAAAAGCCATATCTAAATCTGAAGCTTCGGGTAAAAAGACACTTCCAAAAATCAAAGGCATTGTGATAAAAGAAAGGACAAATGCTGAAGCAACATTGGCTAAATCACAACCGCAGATAGATCCAAGATCCAAGGGTAAAGAAAAGGTTGGTGAACCTATCAAGGTTTATGTGCCTCCTGAGAATGAAGAAATCACTGATGAAAAGGATGATCTTGCTCTGACTTCAAGAAAAGTTCT
Organism: Apium graveolens; assembly: GCF_009905375.1. Taxonomy (NCBI): domain Eukaryota; kingdom Viridiplantae; phylum Streptophyta; class Magnoliopsida; order Apiales; family Apiaceae; genus Apium; species Apium graveolens. Next base: position 188,099,852 of record NC_133655.1, on the reverse strand, counting down.
TAAAACAACCTCTGACATGGCTCAAGTTGTTCAGAGTCAAGATAAAGTAAGTTCTGATATTTCAAAGAAGCAAGTAACCTCTGACACAACTCAAATTAACTTGATATCAGAAGATAGATCAAAGACACTCCTACCAGGATTCACTAAAGCAAAACAGACTCAACCTTTGAAGACTGCTGCAAGTGGTTTTGAAGCAAGAGTAGTTACTGGAAAGGAAGCAAGAGATAAAACTGGATTGGGAAGTGCTGATGAAAGAAGAATACAGAACACTACCAATGATCCAACTTCCTTGAGTGAACCATACCTACTTGAAAGAACACATCTTGTTGTACTTCATGACAGATGGTAGGGTTTATCATATAAGGTAAAATGCCATTCCATTAAAGTATTTTGAAGAACTGGAGCATATACTATTCTTACTTCAAGTGGATGACAGATTGACAGGAAGTGCTGCAAACTATTTGAAGGATCAGATTCAGAGACAAAAAAGGCTTTATTCTGTTAAGTCTGACAGCACATATGTTCCAAAGTACAGAGATCACAAGGATGATATAGTTGAAATGAAGCCCAACACTACTAAAATTATAACTACCTTTCTAGGTTACAGGGTTATGGAATTCAATCTTGAGTCTGATAAAACTTATTTGATCAGACTGGATCAGGATATAAGAAAAGCAAAGATTAATGATCTCAGGGCTACAATCTTTCAAATTGGTGAAGATACTGCAGAGCTTAAAGATGCTAAAAGGAGGATGATTGATGAACTTAGATATGCTGAGAGATGTTTGTTGAAGAACTATCTCAGAACAACTCCTGACATCAGAGAGATCAGAAGATGAAGCCAAGTCAAGATCTACAACTGATTAAATTCTGATATTTGTACAGACTGAAGCTATTATCAGAAGTTAAATGTTGGTAAAGCTTTAAGGACTGTAAGTTGTAGTTTTCTAGTCTAATTCTCATGCATTTGTACTTAATGTTTTTGACATCATCAAATATCTGTTAAACTTGTATATTATGCTAATTTACAAGTTGGGGGAGATTGTTAGATATATTTGATAATGTCATGGCTAATATGATTTATGTTTAGTTTTCAGATCTTACTTAACAGGACAAATCAGTACTTAACTGGGAATCAGTACTTATACTGGAAGTCAGGACTTAAGGATATCAGTACTTATATTATCTGGAGATAATCATCAGAAGATGGATATCAGAACTTAAGTGCTGAAGGACGTTCAGATAAGGACAGTAGCTGATTAAAGGAAAGAAGATCGAGATAAACATAAGAAGAGATATGCTTGAAGAAGGAATTCTATGAAGAATAGAATACTTGGAAGAAAAGATATCTGATTGATATATTTTAGGAAGCAGAATTATATTCCATATCAATTAGCGATTATCTTGTAACTGTGTAGTATATAAACACAGACATAGGGTTTACACTATAAGTGTTATCATATTCGAGAAGATTATTCATTGTAACCCTAGCAGCTCTCGTGATATTTGTTCATCACTGAGAGGTAACAGTTCCATACTATAACAGAGTTTATTGTTTCAATAAAGTTTGTTTTCTGTTACTTGAAATATTAAAAGTTCGATTTGATTATATTTTACACTGTATTCACCCCCTCTACTGTGTGTGTGACCTAACACTTTGTATAAGACACCCAAGCCTGATGAGAAGAAGCTTCTGTCAAGATCAATTGTCTTCTATAAAGATCCAGCTGATTCAGCTTCAAAAAGGAGAATTGCTAAGATATTCAGAAATGGAAAGGAAATTTGTGTGGTAGCTGGACATCCACAATTTGCTCAAGCAAAGAGAGAAGAAAAATCCAGATTAAAGCAGGAAAAGAAGCAAGCTGCTCTAGATGCAAAGAAGACTAAACAAAAGAAAGAGCAGATTGCTATCTTGGCCAAGCTACAGGCTGTGAATTCATCTCAACAAATTCCCTCTCAACCATCTGAAGCTGCTGAATCAAAGAAGCAAATTGAAGTACAGAAAAAATCTCCAAGAAAGAAAGAATTGGCTAGAAGAACAAAAAGGAAACTGGATATTGTTGACAAAGAATTGGAAGATCAATTTCCTAAGGTACCCACACCAGCTACAACTCAAGCATCAAAGCCCTCTGTGGTATTTGAAGATATAAGGGTGGTGGATCCCTACAGGAATATTCATGGTGAACCTATTATGCCCAAGGATAAGCCAATAGAGTGGGATAACATACCAATTCCTGACTTCAGTTTACCAATCCTTAGCAAGCCAAAAAGGACAAAGTCAAGGGCAGTCAAGAAAGTGAAGTTGTCACCTCTCAAATCCAAATCAGTAGTTAAAGCTCAACCCAAAGTCAACAGGGGAGACTACTTGTACTTGTGTGACATCAAAGAGTTTTGAAATCTAAATCTTTATCTGGATGAACTAGATGAAGTGAGGGGAATTGATGCATAGAAAAACCTACTTGAAAGGTTAGTGTTCAAGTACAAAGGAGGAAAGGAGATTGTGTGGCCACTTCACAGGATTCTTCAAGAGAGCCAAGCTGTACTGATTAAAGTTTATTCATCATTCAAGAAGAACTTTGGGTTCAATGTCACTGCAAGAAGACTAGTATTGAAGAAGATTGAAGAACTAAGGAGTATTAGAGCTAAAGATGCACTCCCAAAGACTCTAATCATCCCATACACAGGGAGAAGAGTGCGTCTAAGGCCCTACTGGCTGATGGAGTTCATAGATGACAAAGGTGTGAGAAGATTCTTCAGGTTAGAAGACCAATTGAGTATCTCTAGCAATGAGACTCTCTTGGAAATGCAAGAAAAGCCAGATCTCTCAGAATCTGATGAACTGGAATTCCACAGGCAGCTCCAAAATCAGATTGATGAAAACAACAGGAAGCTTGGAAGAAGATCCAGAACTTCAAGAAACTAGAAAAATCTGCTCAGGCTAGAGGAGCATCTTGAAATGACTGTGAGCCAAACTTTGTACATTTTGATTATTTGAAGCACTTTCAGTATTATCTACTTGTCTTTAAAGCTGTATGTTTAGGATGTTTTGTTATCATCAAGTATCTCTTAATTTATGCCTATAATTCAAGTAGACATAAATTGGGGGAGATTGTTATGCATATGTTGTGTACTTGATGATTTCATAAACAAAACATCTAAGTAGATTTCACTTAGTGAAATAATGTAGTACTCGACGGATAAGAATTATAGTCCCGACGGATAACTCATTATAGTCCCGACGGATGTTGACTTATTATCCATCGAGTGAGTAGCTTATGTAATAATGAGTCTATAGCACAGTTCTGTATACATCTTTGTATAGATTCTGTAGTAGCCTATAAGTCATGTTGACTTTAACTAGATATGCAGAATAGGTTGATTAATTGTATATAAATGATGTCTTGTAATTCTGTATAAGTGAAATGAAGTCAAGTGCCAAAATAGCTACCGACGGATGATTAACAAAGCCATCGACGGATGATCAAATGACTATCAACAGATGTTTAATGTAGCAGCCGATGGATGATCATATATCCAACGGATGTTCATAAAGTCCAACGGATAATCATATAAAGAATTCAAACAGCAGTTGAACAGTGAAAGCTGAGCACAGCCGTCGAGATGTATACAAATCTACTGTGGAAGCCCATTAACTGGGTAATAGAGGACGAAAAGTAGCAAAGCTTAAGACTGATAGTTTTTATATTTATTCAGTCCTTTTGACTTTGTAATCTTGGTAAAATATATAAACCAAGAACGTAGCAAATAGAAACAAGTGAGCTGAGATACAAAAACAGAGAAATCTTTGTAAGCAGATTCTTTAGCATTTCCCTGTATTCTCAGTAGTTCAATTTGTAAGCAGCTGTGAGCATTCTTGCACACAGAGTTCTCTCGATATATAATATATATCTCTGGTGGAATTGTTTAAATCCACTAGAAAGTTTTTAAAGATTCTTGTTTTTAATTACTTATGGTTTGATTCAATTAAGTTTCTATTCCGCATTGTGCTAATCAAAACACTTATATCTATATTCGAGTTGAACATTTTTATTTCGAGAAAAAGGTTCAAGAATTCCATTCAACCCCCCTTCTGTAATTCTTGCTATATTGTTAAGGGACTAACAATTAGTTTTAAGGACCCAAGCTTGCTTGGATCCTTTGGCCTTTTTAAGTTTGTTAGCATTTGCAGCGGTTTTAATTTCAGAGTTTATGCTAACATCCTGTTTATCAGAGTTTATATCAGACTTTGCATCAGACTTTACACTAGAAGGAATAATAATAACTTTCTTTAAAGAAGGTTTATTTAATAATAATCATAGTACAAACTATGATATTCCTTACAAGTATAAATGGAATGTCATAAACTACCACAATGAAAACAAGGATTTTGTGGTTTAAACCTAACAAACTGACTCTTAACTCCTGATCTAGGAGGTAAAGAGTTTATATCTTTATTCTTCCTGCAAAAAGAAGTAAGATGGTTAGAGTTTCCACAGTTATAATATTTCTTTCTAGGAGCATTAGGAACAGGCATATAATTATTGTTTTTGTTCACACCTTCCTTTCCATTCCTATTTTTCCTAGCTTCCTTTACCTTGTTGACATTCCTAATCTCTTTCAGCTTATGCTTAAGCTGCTTCTTTGTCCTTAAACCTATGTTTACTTCAGCTGGTTTATCCTGTTCTAATTTATCAGAAGTTGACTTTTCCTTAACTTCTATCACAGACTTTTTCATCTTTTCAGAATTAGACTTTATAGTTTTTGCTACAAACTTAACAGGATTTACCTTTGGCTTAGCTGTCTGTTTAACAACAATTGGCTCAATTTGTTCAGTTCCTTTTTCACTTTTATCATCTCTATAACCTAAGCCCTCTTTCCAGTTTCCACTACTTAATAACTTCTGAGTTGTTCTGCCAGAGTTAGTCCAAGTTCTGATAATCTCTTTTTCCTTTTCTAAGTCTGCTTTTAGAGATTTATTCAATTTTAACACTTCATCTCTAACATATAAAGCATTAACTTTTTCTTTCTTAGTTTGATGAAGAAAAACTAACTCATTTTCTAAATAATCATTTTTCTTTATATAAGCAAGATTTTCAGATGTTAATCTTTCACATGTTAAAGTCTGATCTCTATAAATAATGAACATGGTTTTAAGATATGATCTCAACTCAGTAATATCATCAGTATGAAAGTCATAAGTTGTTTGAGGTACCTTCAATTCAGCAGTTTCAGGGCTGCTGTCAGCATTTGCCATCAGGGCATAATTCACCTCATGTTCAGAATCTGAAGTGTCTGTCCAGCTTTTCTTCTTTGTGACAAGTGCCTTCCCTTTGTCACTTTTTCCTTTCTTGCAGTCAGGAGATATGTGGCCTCTTTTACCATAATTGTAGCATTTAACATTTGAGTTGTCTCCTCTGTCAGACTTTCCTCCTTTTCCTTCAGACTTTCTGAAACCTTTTTTATCAGAACTTCCACTTTTCCTGGAAACTTCTTGCCTTTTCTGAATTTTATGTAGGCTATCTTTGTGATACCATTTACCATAAGAGCACACAATTTCATCATCTCTTCATCAGCATCTATTTCAGGTAAACTTTCAGTTTTTGAATCATCATCATCAGAATATGATGACTCTGAATCGGACTTTATGATGAGAGCCTTTTCTTTGCCCCTTTTTTGAGGCAACAAATTTAGGAGATTCCTCATCAGCTTTAAGAGCAACTGTCCTTGACTTCCTTCCATGCCTCTTGCTCCTTTGATCCATCTCAAGTTCATAAGTCTTGAGCATACCATAAATTTCATCAAGAGTAGTTTCAGTAAGGTCATAGTTGTCTCTTATTGTAGTAGACTTCAAATCCCAATTTTCACGAAGAGCTAAAAGGAATTTTAGATTTGAATCTTCAAGATCATATTCCTTGTCCACTAGTGATAAATCATTCAAGGGTTTGACAAACCTGTCATATAAGTCAGTTAATGACTCATCAGCTTTTGAGTCAAAGTGTTCATACTCTTGAGTGAGTATTGTCCTCCTATTCTTCTTGATTGCATCAGTTCCATGGCATCTTGTCTCCAAAGCATCCCATATCTCCTTTTCAATTTTGCAATTAATTACCCTGTTTGACGATATTATAAATGGAACTATGTAGCAAATGCCTTACCTTTGCATCCTTGGCAATATATGAGATGTCTTCAGCTGTGTACTCACCTTTCTCCTTTGGTATGGTCTTTGCTGGTTGATCAGCAACTACAACAGAGAGCTTGGTAGGCTTATATGGCCCTTCATTAATTCTGTCAAAGTATTCTGGATCTATAGCTTCTAGAAACATAGCCATCTTCACTTTCCATATGGTATACTTAGAAGGTCTCAGTATGGGAACCCTAATAGTCTCATATCGACTGTGGGTCTGAGTCTTTCGAGTTTCTTCAGTTTTGGTGGGCTTGGTTGGAGTTTGTGCTTCTTCAGACATGATTGTTTGGATCTTTACTGTATGTGTGTTAACAGATAAGCTCTGATACCAATTGTTAGGTCACACAACACTGTGGAAGGGGGTTGAATATAGTGTTTTCACAATCAAATCGATTTAACACAAGTATGTAACAAAGATCAAGTATATTTAATAAACTCTGTTATAATAAGAACTGTTGTTCTCTCTTAGTGATAAACAAATATCACTAAGAGCTGCTAGGTTATAATGTATAATCTTCTCGATAATGATAACACATATAGTGTAAACATTAAGTCTGTGTTTATATAGTACACAGTTACACGATAATTTCTAATTGATATGGAATATAATTCTGTCTCCTAAAATATATCAATCAGATATCTTCTACAAGTCTTCCAGTCTTCTAACTCTTTCCATGCATATCTTATTTTGTTTTAGTCCCGATCTTAAACTGTAAATCAGCTTCCTTCCTTATATGAAAGTCATCCTGCACTTAAGTTCTGATATGACTTTAGGTTCTGATATTAAGTTCTGACTTCCAGTAAGTCCTGATTTCAGTAAGTCCTGATATGTCCTGTTTGTTAAGATCTGAAAACTAAACATGAATCATATTAGACATGACATCTCAAATATATCTAACATGATAACATTGAATCAGAGTTGGAACAAGATCAGGATGTACATCAAAATATTGAAAGTAATTTTGTTCAGGAAACAGATGTTGTTCGTAGATCTAATAGGATTCACCATGAGCTCGAGAAAAATTATGGATTCCTCTTCATTCAAGATGGTGATGTGATACTTACGGATAATGATGAGCCTCTCTTTTACCAAGATTCTATAAACAGTCCAGACTCTGAGAGATGGCTGGAGGCCATGAAATCCGAGATGGAATCCATGTATCAAAATAAAGTATTGACTTTAGTTGATCCACTCGAAGGGGTAAAACCTATAGGTTGCAAGTGGGTTTTCAAAAAAAAATGGCATGGATGGTAAAGTACAGACTCGTAAGGTGCGACTAGTGGCAAAAGGTTTCAAACACATTCATGGTATAGACTATGATGAGACTTTTTCATCAGTTGCTATGGTCAAGTCCATCAGGATTTTTCTAGCAATAGCTGCTTAATTTGACTATGAGTTTTGGAAAATGGATGTTAAAACCGCTTTCTTATATGGGAGCCTTGAAGAGGATGTATATATGATACAACCCAAGGGTTTTGTCGATCCAAAGTTTGCTAAGATGGTCTGTAAGTTGCTTCTATCTATTTATATATTGAAGCAAGCCTCAAGGAGATGGAATATTCATTTTGTTGAAAAGGCAAAGAGTTTGGATTTATTTAAAACGAAGATGAACCATATGTTTGGAAGAAGGTTAGTGGGAGCCATGTGACATTCCTAGTATTATATATAAATGACATATAATAGATATGGAATGCCATACCTTCTCTACAGGTTGTTAAGACTTGGTTGAGAAATAGTTTCTCGATGATAGACTTAGGCAATGCTACCTATATATTAGGGATCAAGATCTATACAGATAGATTGAAGAGATTAATTGACCTAGTCGGAGTAAATACATTGATAAAGTATTGCATCATTTTAAGATGCAAGAAACAAAGAAAGGATATATTTCGATGTCTCATGGGTTAGTGATCTCAAAAGATAATTGCCCCTAAATCATTAGATGATAAGGGCAGTTTGAGAAAGTTCCATATGCACTAGCAATTGGATCTATAATGTGTACAATGATATGTATGTATCCTGATGTTTCGTATGCTTTGAGCATGGCGAGCAAATACTAGTCTAATCTAGGTGAGGGTCACTGGATAGTTCTCAAAAATATTCTTTTAAGTACTTAAAGAGGACTAAAGATTAATTTTTGGTGTATGGAGAATATAGGGAACTAGTTGTAAAGGGTTACACTGTGCTAGTTTCTGAACCTAATTTTTGGAAAGGCAAGGATGATTATGTGTTTATGTCTGTTTTGTGTTTTATCTAAATATAAGTGATATTAGCTGGAATAATTCACAGCAAGAACATTGATGATTCTATAATGGAAGCCGAATATATTGTTGCTAACGAAACAGCCAAGAAAGTTGTTTAGGCATGTCTTTATGCGAAATCACCTTTTAATGAGATTAATGATCAATGAGATATAAATGTAAAGTGCATAATAATGATATTGTTACAAACCCACAGACTAAGGATTTGTCACAACAGAAGCACGTTGGTCAAACTAGTTCCATGAATATTAGATACATGGGTGATTGACTCTAGTTCAAGTGGGAGATTGTTAGTGTTTGTACCCTAGAGATAAAACTATGATGATTTAGTTTAAGACATTTGGATTATTAATATTTATGTTCTATCGATTATTCCTTTTATAATTTATTAATTCTTAATTTACTGCGATATAAATGTTAGATTAATAAATGTCCTTGGAATATGATATGCAATTTTATATCTCTAAGTACGTGACTTAGAAATGAGATTATGAGAATAGTATCAATATTCCTAAAGGTCCCTAGTCGAGTATGTTAGGTCACACACACTATAGAGGGGGGTGAATACAGTATATAGTACAATCAAATCGAACTTCAATAACTCAAGTAACAGAAAACAAACTTTATTCAAAACAATAAACTCTGTTACAGTATGGAACTGTCCTCTCTCAGTGATGAACAAATATCACGAGAGCTGCTAGGGTTACAATGAATAATCTTCTCGATAATGATAACACTTTTAGTGTAAACCCTATGTCTGTGTTTATATACTATACAGTTACAAGATAATTACTAATTGATATGGAATATAATTCTTCTTCCTAAAATATATCAATCATATATCTTTTCTTCCAAGTATTCTATTCTTCATAGAATTCCATCTTCATGCATATCTCTTCTTATGTTTGTCTCGATCTTCTTTTCCTGTAAATCAGCTGCCTTCCTTATCTGAATATTTCCTTTAAGTCCTGATATTATCTTCTGATAAATATCTCCTGAACCTTAAGTACTGACGACTTAAGTTCTAACTTCAGTATAAGTACTGATTTCAGGTTAGTGCTGATTTGTCCTGTTTAAGTAAGATCTGTAAACTAAACATAAATCACATTAGTCATGACATTATCAAATATATCTAACAATCTCCCCCAACTTGTAAATTAGCATAATATACAAGTTAACAGATATTTGATGATGTCAAAAACATTAAGTACAAATGCATGAGAATTTGACTAGATAACTACAACTTACAGTCCTTAAAGCTTTACCAACTTTAACTTCTGATAACAACTTCAGTCTGTATTCATATCAGAATTTGAGCAGTTCTAGATCTTGACTTGGCTTCATCTTCTGATCTCTCTGATGTCAGGAGTTGTTCTGAGATAGTTCTTTAACAAACATCTCTCAGCATATCTGAGTTCATCAATCATCCTCCTTTTAGCATCTTTAAGTTCTGCAGAATCTTCACCAGTTTGAAAGATTGCAGCCCTGACATCATTAGTTTTAGCTTTCTTTATGTCCTGATCCAGTCTGATCAAATACGCCTTGTCAGACTCAAGATTGAATTCCACAGCCCTGTAACCCAGAAAGGTAGTTATAATCTTAGCAGAGTTGGGCTTCATCTCAACAATATCACCCTTGTGATCTCTGTACTTTGGAAGATATGTGCTGTCAGACTTAATAGAATAAAGCCTTTTCTGTCTCTGAATCTGATTCTTTAAATAGTTTGCAGCATTTTCTGTTATTTTGTCATTCACTTGAAGTAAGAATAATACATGTTCCAATTCTTCATAATACTTCAGTGAAATGGCATTTTCCCTTATATGATAAACCCTACCATCTGTCATGAAGTACAATAAGATGTGTTCTTTCAAGTAGGTATGATAAACCATCTGTACAGATTCTAGTTGATTCAATCTTTCAGGAGTTGCTCCAATACCTGGTTCACTTAAGGAAGTTGGATCATTGGTTGTGTTCTGTATTCTTCTTTCATCAGCACTTCCCAATCCAGTTTTATCTCTTGCTTCCTTTCCAGTAACCACTCTTGCTTCAAAACCACTTGCAGCAGTCTTCAAAGATTGAGTCTGTTTGGCTTTGGTGAAGCCTGGTAGGAGTATCTTTGAAGGTTTAACATGAGCAATGTCAGAGGTTTCCTTTGATTTATCTTCTGATATCAAGTTAACTTGAGCTATGTCAGAGGTTACTTGCTTCTTTGATATATCAGAACTAACTCTATCTTTACTCTGAACAACTTGAGCCATGTCAGAGGTTATCTTAGAAATTTTTCTTGAAGTCAGAGCAAGATCAGCATCTTCAACAGTAATTTCTTCATCCACAGGAGACATATAAACCTTGATAGGTTCACCAATTTTCTCTTTGCCCTTAGACCTTGGATCTATCTGCAATTGTGATTTAGCCTTGGTTGCTTCAGGATTTGTTCTTTCTTTTATCACAATGCCTTTGACTTTTGGAAGTTTCTTTTTACCAACAGAAGCTTCAGATTTAGATTGGACTTTTTCTGATTTAAGTCTAGCTTCTTCTTCCATCAGACTTTCCAAGTCCATTCCTGGATTCTCCTTTAGAAATAACTGTCTTGATATTTCTTCATCAAGATCCAAAAGTTCATCAGAACTTATCCTTTTACCAGTAGCAGAAGTAATTCTTTTTCCAGCATCAGAACTTGTCCTGTGACTTATGATTTCAGCTTTTCTTGATGAGAAATTTCTACCTTGACCATGACCTCCACCCATTCCAGAGTTTCCCTGGTCATCTTTTTCATCATCCTTCCCCTTCAGTGTCTGAGCAGTTTTGCATTTGGACTTAATTACTTTCCCCCCCTTTTTGGCATCAGCAGGTAAGAGAAGAGAGACAAACAATTCCACTGAGGCTTGGATTTCATCGAGTTGAGATTGCTGAGAAGCTTGATTTTTCAAAATATCATCAATCTGAGACTGTTGTTTCTCTTGAGTCTTCTCAATGTAAGCAACTCTGTCAAAGGTAGGTTTGAAGAATTTTTTCTTATCAAGTGTCCTAGTCATATCTTGCTTGAGCAATTCTTCCTTAACTTGACGTAACTCTGCATGAGTTGTTGAATGGAGACCTTGCAGATGTCTAGTACTCAATGCAGTGACTCGAAGCTGTGTCTTGAAATCATCATTAATTAACATTTCATCATCTTTGACCAAGTGCTCAGCAAGAATCTTTTCAGATGGAACAAAGGTAACTGAGTTCCATTCCTTAGTCCACTCCTGTCCTCGAGGAGTTTCACTCCAAGGTACTGGTGCGTCGCCTCGTATAAACTTCTTGACTAGTTCAGATTTAAAAACAGTTTGTGGTGGTGCATGTCCTGAAGGACCAGTTGCATCAGCATTTGCATTTGGAGCAGCATCACCAGTATCATCAGCATTTGCAGCATCAGAACTTACAGAATCAGCATCTTCTGATAAAACAACAGTATGAGAAGCAATCGAGGCTTCAGCATCATCATCTAAGTGCTGATCTGTGTCCAAGTTCTGATCAACAGCCATATCCTGATGCTCACCTATAGTCTGATCATCAACATCTAGATGCAGAGAAGGTGTAGTAGACAATTCTGGAGTTTGAGTAGCATCAGTAACAGGTGTTGTTGATGGATTAATAGTTGTTGGAGCTTCTAAGTAGAGAACCTCAGGCACAACCAGGTTTTGAATATCAATTTCAGCACTTGTGCCTGGGTCTACAGGAGATACAGTTTCATGTACAGGAAACACAGATGGTGTGTTTGCCTTGTATGTAGCAGCTTCCTGAGTTGGAGACAGTGAAGAAGGAGATGCAGTAGCTTCAGCAAATTCTGGTTCTTTTAAGATCAGAGATTCCTGATCTTCTTCCTTAGCTGCTGCTTCCTCATCATCTGAAGCTGGCATTTTAGCTCTCTGTTTCTTGTATCTCTTTGAAGGTGGGGATTCCTTGGGAGGTTCAGCAGAAGTCATTCTTCTAAGCCTTTTGAGAAGCTTAGATCCCCCAATTCTGGAATCCTTCTGAGAAGGAACCTTCTCAGCTTCTGTAACAATAGGTTCTGATGCAGAAACCTGTTCCTCACTATCAGACTCATCTCTCAGAACAATCCTCCTTCTCTTCTGTGGTGTTTGAGGAACAGTCTTTGTCCTCTTGGGCTTGGAAGATGAAGGCTTCACAGTAGGTGCTGAGGATGAAGGTTGAGCTGTCTGTGAAGGTGTGAGATATGATTTGAGATATGTTCTGAGGGAGGGTTGAGGTATAGATGTATGAGTGGTATATTTTGATGGTTGCTGTGGTGTTTGGGATGTGGTGGTGGGTTGTACATCAGGATAAACAAATCTATAGGTTTCAGGATCAGCATTTACCAAGATCTGTTTTACAGACTGAGGAATCTGTAAAGGTCTAACCACCGTTTTCCTAAGGTCAGTAGTAGGTTGGGGTTCATCAGCACAACAGAAATTATATATAAGCTGACAGAATCTAGCAAAGTAGACAACATTCCTATCCTCTGTCATCCTATCCCCAATAAAACATATTACAGCACTTGCAAAATCAAAATGAGTTTGGTTAATAATAGCATACCCGATGTGCTGACTCATTATTGGAATGGCATCAAAGTTGGAACATTTATTCCCGAAGGCTTTAGTGATGCAGTCGAAGAAGAAGCTCCATTTCTTTCTGATACGTGCCCGTTTCAACTATCCAAGCTTAGCCAAACTCCTTTCATACCCCAAACTATCCATTAACTCTTGTAGTGTTGATTCCTCCGGTGTTGAAAAAATACAGCCTTCTGGTAAATGTAAGGCCTTGCGAATTGTACCAGGAGTTACCACATGTTCAGAATCATCCACTTCAAAAACAATACTGGGAGTACCAGTTGCACCACCATTATCAAAATGCCCAGTCCGCCAAAATGTCAGAACTTTGTTGGCTTGAAAAGACTGAAGGCTGGGTCAATGCATACCCAATTTCACTGTGTATAAGAAGATCTTGCACAAAATGCAACTCAGACGGAGCTTCATCATGATTGAGAATTGCAGCATAGTTATTTGGAACGAACTTAGCTCCATCAATGATCAAATCCTTAGGTGCCATGAGATAAATTGAAAATTGAGAGTGCCTGTAAGGTGTTTGATAAAATGTATGTATGAAAAACAACTTCAGGAGATGAGAGATCGTAAAAGTGAAGAAAGAGAGATAAAGTGTAAAAGTAAATAAAAGATTGTATAATCTTCTCTCTCTCTTACTTATACATGGTTAAAAAAATATAACCATTGGACACCTGTCAGACATGCAGCAATAATGAATAGTTAATGGGCACGGGAAAACAGTAATCATTACTTATCACATGCAGTTTTTCAAGGAAAAATCGTTCCACTTACCCAGTAATCCCATTAATTGAGGTAAGTCAGTTTTAATTCAAAATTTAAATTGTTCCCACTTATTCAATTATTTTCACTACAAAACCAATATTCTGAAAATAAATTTCGAGTGTTAGAATGACCAAAATAAATCAAGTAAACAAGTACTGATATTTTAAAATCAGAACTTAATTTAAATCAATGATTAAAATGATCATCAGAACATGGATATATCAGGATTTAACAGTGCAGTTAAATTGCAAACATCTCAGAGACAGAATCTTGCAAAAATTAGAAATTCTATTAATATATTAAGAGAATACATTCATGAAATTGAAATTACATCAGAGTATTACAAGACTGTCCTAAGCTTCTAAACCTAACATCAACAGCTTTTGTCCTTGGCTAAGAAGCCGGACAAAGCTGACGATGAAGAAAAACAGGAAGAATAAAATAAATTATTTCTTCTTCCGACTTTCTACAAAAAAAATAGCGAGTCGAATGATTCGCTCTTATTGGCGGAGAGCTTCCAGCCTTTCTTCTTCTAATCGCTCCAGATGGCGATGGTAGTCCATGTAAAAGAACAGGAGGTGTGTGAGAACCTCCTGGGGAACCGAGTCCCAAATCTCATCAGGAATGACAGTTACGTGCCATTCCTGCTGCCAGGCCTCACAGCTCAGCTCCATGTTGAAGGTCTCGTAGTTCAAAAACATATTGTAGTTGACCATGTTTGTGTTGGTATGAAGTAAAGGAGAGTGAGTATGTGAGAAAAGAAATGATGTGTAGGCTGATGTGAAGTGTTGGTTTATATAGGCAAGAGAATGCCAGAAGACGCAAGAAAATTTAATGCTGACAGGTAGAAATAATTCTACCTCGTCTCCCTAGACTGGGAAGAAGAAAAACAGTCATTGAAAGTGTAAAACGAGGTTTAATGCGCACAAGAAACAAGTAAAAATTACTGTGCATGTACGTGTACCACTATCCCTAATTATATTGACTGTTAATATTCCGCCCAAACATATTCTGATTTAAAATGACACTGTTTCATATTTTAACCACAAATAAGTCAAGTAAAGGATCAGAATTTAATATCAGAACTTAGACTTATATCAGAACTTAACAGTCATCAGAACATGATTTCTTAACTCGAAAAATGAATGCCTATCTCCGTAATTCTTCACCCAAATTCTGATATCGATTCTTCAAAACTTAATCATCAGAACGTTCAACAGAACCTGTCCTCAGAATTTATGCAATCTGACACATAAACTGTTCATCTACAATGACATAGATCACCACGGTAATTTTCATCATTCATATAGAGTGTTAGTGTGTGCATTAAGCTAAATATCAGATAAAGAGTAAAGTCTGATTCACTTCAGTACATCTTAGAAATAAGGCATAACTAAAACTTTACTTGAAATCTGTCATTATTCTGAAGCCTACTATTGAATGAGTTCATGCATGTGTCCACCACAACTGTTTTGTGCTCATTTTATGCATCTTTGTAAATTCCATTTTGCAGTGGCTTCTCACTGTAAGTGAGTCACGACTGCTTATCAGAATTTATGCTATTATCAGAGTATTTCTCCAGTAATCATAGAGTGTGAAAAGTCACCAAGAAAAATATTTTGCTTTTCTGATGCATATTACTTAATACCAACAATGCACTTGGATCGTCCCTTCCACATCTTTACTCTAGACCTCAAAGGAGTACCTGATTTTTATTATTTCTTTTTTTTCCTTTATCTTTTGATAAGAGAGGTTTATCAACACTTAGTACATTCAACAGATTTATTAACATCAGAACTTAACAGATGAGAAGCATTCTTCTAGTTTTTGACTTAGTAATAAGATAGACAAAGTAAACTTAACTAAGCTCAATATCAGAATTTGCTTGTGTCAATGGATTTCCACATAAATAATTACTTCTAACATGGGATCTCTAGTAGATGGAAGACTACTAGGTCAGCATCTAGCACAGTTATCCTCATAGGATTGAATAGTCACATAAACAGTCATATCACTATCAGAGTTTAGAAATTCACAGCACACAACAATCAGTAATTAAGCAATTTTTCAATTAAGCACAGAATACACAAAGAGAGTAATTTCTATAAATACTGATCATAAAGTCTGATGCATCAGAACAAAAACTAAGCAGATTTAGAGAAAGAACCTGAAACCATTCCAAGTTCATTTACCAATCTTGTAAAAGTAGCTTCACGCAGTGGTTTTGTGAAGATATCTGCTAGTTGTTGATCTGTTGGAACAAAGTGCAATTCCACTGTACCTTCATCCACATGTTCCCTTATGAAGTGGTACCTAATGCTGATGTGCTTTATCATTGAGTGTTGAACTGGATTACCTGTCATAGCAATATCACTTTGATTATCACAGTAAATAGGGATTTTAAAATATGTTAACCCATAATCCAGTAACTGATTCTTCATCCAAAGAATCTGTGCACAACAGCTTCCTGCAGCAATATACTCAGCTTCTGCAGTTGATGTGGAAATTGACTTTTGTTTCTTGCTAAACCAAGAAACCAATCTGCCTCCAAGAAATTGGCAGCTTCCATTTGTGTTTTTCCTGTCAATTTTGCAACCTGCAAAATCTGCATCTGAGTAACCTATTAGTTTAAAATCTGATTCTCTGGGATACCACAATCCCAGATCAGCTGTTCCCTTAAGATACTTGAAAATCCTTTTCACAGCTGTTAAGTGAGGTTCTCTTGGATCTGCTTGAAATCTTGCACAAAGACAGGAAGCATACATGATATCAGGTCTACTAGCAGTTAGATAGAGTAGAGAGCCAATCATACCTCTGTAATCAGTAATATCTACTGATTTACCAGTATCCTTATCCAGTTTTGTTGCAGTGGCCATGGGAGTGGATGCACTTGAACAATCTTGCATTCCAAATTTCTTCAGCAAATTTCTGGTATACTTGGTTTGACAAATAAAAGTGCCTTCTTCATTCTGCTTGACTTGAAGGCCCAGAAAATAGCTAAGTTCCCCCATCATGCTCATTTGATATCTTGACTGCATCAGTTTGGCAAACTTCTTGCAAAGTATGTCATTTGTAGAACAAAAAATGATATCATCAACATATATCTAAACCAGAAGTAAGTCCTTTCCATGGTTGAGGTAGAACAGTGTTTTGTCTATTATTCCTCTGTTAAATCCACTTTCCAGAAGAAGCTGAGCTAAAGTCTCATACCATGCTCTTGGAGCTTGCTTAAGGCCATAGAGTGCTTTATCAAGCCTGTAGACATAATCTGGATATTTGGGATCTACAAACCCTGAAGGTTGTTCAACATATACTTCCTCCTTCAATTCTCCATTGAAAAAAGCACTTTTCACATCCATTTGAAAGACAGTAAACTTTTTGTGAGCAGCATAAGCCAAAAATATCCTTATGGCTTCCAGTCTAGCAACTGGTGCAAATGTTTCATCATAGTCAATTCCCTCCTATTGAGAATATCCTTTTGCAACCAATCTTGCATTATTCCTTATTATTATGCCATCACTATCAGTTTTGTTTCTGAATACCCACTTTGTACCAACAACAGATCTGTTCTTTGGTCTTGGCACTAGGCTCCAGACTTTGTTTCTTTCAAATTCATTTAACTCTTCCTGCATTGCTTGCACCCAATCAGCATCTTGAAGAGCTTCTTCCACTTTCTTTGGTTCAGTCTGAGAAAGAAAAGAATTGTAAAGACATTCACTTGAAGTAGTTGTTCTAGTTCTGACACCTGCATCAGGATTTCCAATAATTAAGTCAGGTGTATGTGATTTATTCCACTTCCTTGCAGATGGAAGGTTTTCTCTAGAACTGGATGCTCCCCCATGATCCATACTATCTTCATCAACATTTTCTGATGCTCCCCCTAAAACTATGCTCTCTGAGTTGGATCCTTCAGAATTTAAGTTTTCAGAACTATCAGAACTTGGCTTATCAGAACTTGACGAATCAGAACTTGAAGAGCCAGATGTATGTTCTGATGTTTCTTGAGATGTGGTTATATCTTCAGTATGCTCCCCCTGTCAGGATTTTCAGTATCAGAATATAAGTCTTCATTTTCAAATCTCAGCTGATCATGATCAATAAAATCTTCAAGTCAAGTAATCTTCTTATCATCAAAGGAGACATTGATAGATTCCATGACCACTCTTATTCTCAAGTTATGGACTCTGAAGGCTTTTGTGGAAAGTGGATATCCAACAAAGATTCCTTCATCAGCTTTTAGATCAAATTTTGATAGTTGTTCAGGATGAGTCTTAAGAACAAAACACTTGCATCCAAATACGTGAAAATACTTCAGATTTGGCTTCTTATTCTTCACCATCTCATATGATGTCTTTCCTTGCTTGTTAATGAGTGTTACATTCTGAGTAAAATAAGCAGTCTGCACAGCTTCAGCCCAGAAATAGGTTGAAAGCTTTGCTTCATCAAGCATTGTGCGTGCAGCTTCAATGAGAGTTCTATCCTTTCTTTCAACAACTCCATTTTGCTGTGGAGTTCCAGGAGCAGAAAATTCCTGCTTGATTCCATGGTTTTTGCAGAACTCTTCCATTATCAAATTCTTGAACTCAGTACCATTATCACTCCTTATTATTTTCACAGAATCTTTGACCAATTTATCCAGTTGCCTGACATGATCAATCAAGATAGATGCAGTTTCACTTTTTGTGTGCAAGAAATAAACCCATGTGTATCTGGTGAACTCATCCACTATGACCATAGCATATTTCTTCTTTGTAATAGACATGACATTTACTGGACCAAATAGATCAACATGTAGAAGGTGATAAGGCTCAAGAATTGATGATTCAGTCTTGCTCTTGAATGAGGATTTCCTTTGTTTAGCCTTCTGACAAGAATCACAAAGACCATCAGGAGCAAATACTGACTTTGGCAGTCCTCTCACAAGATCTTTCTTGACTAGTTCATTTATATTGTTGAAATTTAAATGAGAGAGTTTCTTGTGCCAATTCCAGCTTTCTTCAATTGATGCTCTACTCATCAGACAGATTGCAGAACCATCAGTACTTGTTGAAATCTTGGCTTCATAAATGTTACCACACCTGTATCCTTTCAGAACAACTTTGCCTGTACATTTACTTACAACTTCACAGTGTTCTTCAAAGAAATCCACATGATAACCTCTGTCACAGATTTGACTGACACTCAGCAGATTATGTTTAAGTTCTGAGACCAGAGCTACTTCTTTAATGATGACATTTCCAAGATTGATATTGCCATATCCCAATGTTTTTCCAATGTTGCCATCTCCATAAGAAACATTTGGGCCAGCCTTCTCCACAAAGTCTGATAGCAGGGCTTTATTTCCAGTCATATGTCCTGAACATCCACTGTCCAGAACTAGGATGTTTTTCCTGTTGCCCTGTAATCACAAAGACCACTAATGATTAGTTTTAAGGACCCGGATTTGCTTGGATCCTTTGGCCTTATTAAGTTTTTTAACATTTGCAGCGGATTTAGCATCAGAGTTTATGTTAACATTTTTCTTATCAGAATTTACACTATCAGACTTTGAATCGAACTTACACTAGAAGGAACAATGGTAACTTTCTTTAAAGAAGGTTTTATTTGATAATAATCATAGTACAAACTATGATATTCCTTACAAGTATAAATGGAATGCCATAAACTACCACAATGAAAACAAGGATTTTGTGGCTTATATCTAACAGACTGACTCTTAACTCCTGACTTTGAAGATAAGGAGTTTATGTTCTTATTCTTCCTGTAAAAAGAAGCCAGATGGTTAGAACTTCCACAGTTATGACATGTTTTTCTAGGAGCATCAGGAACATGCTTATAATC
The DNA here is from genome assembly GCF_009905375.1 of Apium graveolens. NCBI lineage: Eukaryota > Viridiplantae > Streptophyta > Magnoliopsida > Apiales > Apiaceae > Apium > Apium graveolens. The sequence goes on along the minus strand of NC_133655.1, from coordinate 188,080,199 downwards.
ATTGCTTTTATTCACACCTTCCTTTCCATTCCTATTTTTCCTAGGTGATTTTACCTTGTTTGCATTCTTAACATCTTTTAGCTTATGCTTAAGCTACTTCTTTGTCATTAAGCCTACGTTTATTTCAGTTGTCTTTTCCTGTTTTAGTTTGTCAGAAGTTAATTCCTTTTTAACTTCTGATTTCTCAATATCAGACTTTACAGCTACAAACTTAACAGGTTTTAACTTTGGCTTTTCTTTAACAACTATAGGCTTAATATCTACAGTTCCTTTATCATTCTTATCCTCTCCATAACCTAAGCCCTCTTTCCAGTTTTCACTACTTAACAAATTCTGAGTTGTTCTGCCAGAGTTAGTCCAAGTCCTGATAATCTCTCTTTCCTTTTCTAACTCAGCTTTTAGAGATTCATTCATTTTAAGCACTTCATCTCTAACATAGAAAGCATCATCTCTATCTTTCTGAGTTTGATGGAACATGACTAACTCTTTTTCTAAATAATCATTCCTCTTTTTGCAAACAAGATTTTCAGAAGTTAATCTTTCACATGTTAAAGTTTGATCTCTATAGCTAATGAACATGGTTTTAAGATATCTTCTCAACTTATTAATATCATCAGTATGAAAGGCATAAGTAGTTTGAGGTACCTTTAACTCAGCAGCTTCAGAACTGCTTTCAGCACTTTCCATATTAGCATTTGCCATCAAGGCATAATTTTCCTCACTTTCAGAATCTGAGGTGTCTGTTCAGCTTTTGTTCTTTGTGACAAGTGCCTTGCCTTTGTCACTCTTCACTTTCTTGCAATCAAGAGATATGTGGCCTTTCTCACCACAGTTGTAACAATTGACATTTGTATAATCTCCTCTATCAGACTTTCCTCCTCTGCCCTCAGATTTTCTGAAATTCTTCTTATCAGAACTTGCGCCTTTCCTGGAAAACTTCTTTCCCTTCCTGAACTTCCTGTATGCAATCTTTGTGATTCCTTTCACCATAAGAGCACACAGCTTCATCATCTATTCATCAGCATCCGTCTCAGGCAAGCTTTCAGATTCTGAGTCATCATCACTTTCAGAACTTTATGACTCAGTATCAGACTTTGTGAAGAGAGCTTTACCCTTGCCTTTCCTTGAGGTAGCTGCCTTGGGGGATTCTTCTTCAGCTTTAAGAGCAACTGTCCTTGACTTTCATCCTTTCCTATTGCTTCTTTGTTCCATCTCAAGTTCATGAGTCTTGAGCATCCCATAAATTTCATCAAGAGTTGTTTCATCAAGATTATAGTTGTCTCTTATTGTTGTTGCCTTTAAATCCCAGATTTCAGGAAGAGCCAACAGGAATTTAAGATTTGAATCTTCAAGATCATACTCCTTATCAACCAGTGACAAATCGTTCAAGAGTTTGACAAATCTATCATATAAATCAGTCAATGACTCATTAGTCTTTGAGTCAAAGTGTTCATACTCTTGAGTGAGTATTGTCTTCCTGTTCTTCTGAATCGTATCAGTTCCCTGACATCTTGTTTTCAAGGCATCCCATATCTCCTTTGTAATCTTGCAGTTTATTACCCTGTTTGACATTACATTATCAATGGCACTATGCAGTAAGTGTCGTACATTAGCATCTTTAGCAATTGATGCGATATCTTCAGCAGTGTAGTCACTTTTTTCCTTCGGTACTGACTTTGCTGCTTCACCTGCAACTGCAACAGTGAGCTTGGTTGGTTTGTGAGGCCCTTCCTTGATTTTATTAAACAACTTTTACTTTCATTATTATTTTTTTTCACAGAAAACTTTAAACCTTTCTTCCTGCCAATGGGTCTACTTGGTTCCCCCGAACTAACAACACTGAGTCTAAATTCATTATCTTTTTAGGTCATTTTCTGTTGGTAATAACAAGAACATAAATAGTAATTCGACAACCAATTCGTAAAACTCATTTCATGCAAAATCTTTCAAAAGTTGATTAAGGAAATCTTTTCCAAAATCTCATTTTTAAAGTTTTGAAAATCAAATATTTGGTCGTCATTACTATATAAGTTACTTGCTATTTTCCTGATTTACCAATGAAATATCTAATTAAAGAATGCCCTTATGAGGGTCTCTTCCATATTTCCTCGGACTCCGCTCACACTTATTAGTCGCAAAAACTTCATTTGTCGTCGTAAATCATTTCATTCGCAATCCTATCGCAACGCTGTCATTTAGTACTATCTTTGACATTCTTGTCGTCGTTCTTGTCGTTATTCTCACAACCGTGCATGCGATTCGACGTTCTGTGAGTATATAGGGTCGTACCTTCTTGCTAGACTTTCCTATACCCAATAAGGTAGATATTATTCCTTGCGCAGCTCCCGATAAGTGGTAAGAATCTTCTCGCAACGGTGGTGCCTTCAAGACGTGCAACGTTGGTTCTTCATCAGCTTCCATCAACTGGTTGCCTCCGACGAGAAGCTCTCCTACTACCTAATTCTACGTTAAATCGTGCCAACACTCACCTAGTTTCCCTTACACAAGTGCTCACGAAATCACCCGCATTTCCTTCAAAACCACATGAAAAGTAGGGTAACATACACAGTCTCTGTCGATCCGTCGATTTCTCATTATTGTATGATCTGAGGTTTCAATATACCTATGATGTTGTGATATTCGCCTTACACTTTCTCATCAATCCTATCTTACCAACTCCTTATCGGATCTGCTATCCCTAATTCGCACTTAACTCAATTTATCCTGAATATGCCTAGGGTCTTTCCTATCTTGTACGACCTATCATTCCTATCTTACTCTCACCTATTCTTATTTCAGTGACCAATAACCTGTAGCTCTGATACCAAACTGTAACACCCCAAATCCGGGGGTCAAGATTTGGTGTCACTTAAACAATTATTACATAAATTAAAGAAATAAATAAATAACCCCTTGAATACGGATCGTTTACAGGTTATGGCATAAAACAAGAATCTAACCCTTTACAACTCACAATAACTAAAATACAAGTATAGATACCTTTGAACTAATGCTTTTGTCACATTCTTCTAACACCTTCAACCTCTCGCAGCGAAAATTTCTCTAACTTGTGTTGTCTATCAAAGCTATTCACTTTTTATCCTTATCTGTTTCTGGCAGAAATAAGAATTTACAAAGCAAGAGTGAGCCAAAAATGCCCAGCAAGTATATATTTTGAGTTTCAAACATTAATATCAAAGAAAACTTCCGGAAAAAATCTCTGAAATATTTTGAAGAGCGAAACACGAAATCATTTAAAGGATATACTTCATTATCTTAAAATCAATTTGATTTGCATTGCTATAAATCACATAGGAAATAATGACATTTTTGTAAGAGCTTCAGTATTGCGTGTTTTCAAAATAGTTTCTGGTAACACTTCATACTTGAGCAACGAATGCAATAACTATTCATAAAACGACGTTCAAGAAATTCCTAACTATTCAGTATCCATCATTATTGACTAAGTTTCCATAGACTTAGCCTGTTAAACCAGCCTGATAAGGACGGGTTGAATAGTTAAGAAGATCTCAATTCATTCAAGATTCTAATTATCACTGAGCAACTAATGCTGCAGCAACAATCTAAACTTCGAATTCATTTATAAACACTGTAATTTTCCGAAACTTAATGCTAAGAAAGAATAGCATTAATCCATAATCATAAAATTTTTGAGAGAGAATGTCGTTAATGGCGATCAACAATAAATTAGACTGGATACTAGAAACCAATATATGCACTATAACCTGCTGATCAGTCAGGAGATAATGCGGATCTATACCCAACTGCATAGACCCAACCAACATATGGGGCACCCAGGCAACTATGGCCTAAGGGTCTGGTTCATCCCTGACCCATAGGATCCAGCTTATCACTGGTCCTAAAGTAACCGTCCATCCCGTGGAGTATTTTGATATCAAATCATTTTGATTTCAAAACATCCCAAATTAGGGTTCGCAAATAACCCGAACGAATGGGTATTTGCTCAAGAGAGCAATTAAATTATTGGAACAATAATGAAAAGAACTGGCATAATAAGAGTAATTTCAGCGAAATATAAAACAGTTAACTATTCTGAACTTAGAATAGAAGCGAATAAATATTTGCAGTATTTAAGGAGAAAGGTTAGGAATACTTGCCTCAATAAGCTTTAACCACTATTATCGGTTAACTTTGGTCGACTTTAATCATTCAGCTTTATCGTCAAACTTCTATCCTATTCTGGATACGATCCCAACATTCAGATCCTTCCGTTGGAACTTCGCCAATCTCAACATCTAATCGCTAGATCACTCCTAGTCCGATGTCGATACTCGGGTCTTCCGTCTAGGACTTACAGGGTTGAAATACCCTAATTCAGATAATCGCTTAAGCTTAACATCAAATCACTATCCCACTCTACCCATACGATTTCATAACCGAACTCATATTTATATGAAATACACATAGCAATTATGGTTCACCTCTTCAAAACTCGGTTCAGTATTTATTTTCAGAAAATACATATATTCGTCATTTTGAAAAATAGGGCAATCGATTATTTGTAAATTATTTTGTCTCAATTGCACTTAAGTTCATATAATACAACTATATATGGTTATTCGACGTCTCCGATAATTATAGGGTACGTTCCCGTATTTTTCGGAATTAATTTCCCGGAAATCGGGCAGCGTCTCCTTTATTTGTTGGCCTACCCGTCGAACATCCCGACGCCAAAATCAATCACAATCAACCACAATACAATACAATTCACAATCCACTTCATCAATCCCATCCACCAATACGAATTTACTTTATTAATTATTATTATTCATTTTCGTTTCGAAATTTATTTTACAACTAATTTTATTTTCATTTATAACCGTAGGACTCAGATAAAAATCATCATCGCCCACCATCGGCTCGCCGAGGCTCATCGCCGACGGCGATAAAATTTACGGGTTTCCTTTATATCGGGCATCCTACGTAAATTCCACTGCTTAATTATATAATTTCCCGCAAGAAATTTATTTTTTTATTTCACGAATATTTATTCCTTTATTTCCCTGCAGAAAATCAATTAATAAATTCATATAAACACAAATGAATTCGAATTAACAGGAACCAAATAACAGGAAACAATGGAAACCATCCCGCCACCGACACGCGCAACCACGCGCGGGCGGCCGGAAACACAGGAATCAGGCAAACACAGCGGCAACACAGTACACGCAGCACACACATAAATATATACCCACGTGAGTATATATATATATATATATAGCAACGAGGAGAACAGAACCGAAACCCACCGGAGAATAAAGCGGCGGCGGCGGAGTTACCACCGGAAAAAGAAAGGGCGAAACCAGGTTGAAAACGGGAAAAAGGAAGAGGGAGAGGGAAGAGAGGGAGAGATGATTGAGAGAGATAGAGAGTGAGAGAGATTGAGACTGCAAGAGAGATTAATTCGATCGAGAGATACAAGACAGGGGAGAGGCGAGAGACCACAGGGGGGTGGGGGGTTTTGGTTTATAAATTTGTTTTCGTTTTGTTTGTTTCCTTTATTTTTACTTTACTCCCGCGATTATCCCTGTCTGTACCGTAATTTAAGAATGGATCGAATACTTAATGAGTAAAATAATTCGAAAATTTACGAAAATAATTCCTTTAAAAATCCCGAAATAATTAGGAATTAATAAAATCAAATTACAAGATTTTTAAATCATTGTTATAACGCGCATCAGACCCGTATTTTATAATTTAACGAATACACATGCGGTTAAATAAAAACCAGAAATTCTCCGAAATAATTTTAAAATTCTCGAAATATTCCAAACTTAATAAAATAAAATTTTCATAATTTTTGAAGTATTCTGGAATTAAATATTGATTTCACCATTAAATAAAATTAAAAAATTATTTAAAGATAATTAATCAATGAAATATTAATTTTTAAATTTTATAATCTCCTAAAAGTAATAAACAAAATTATAAAATAACACAAATAATTTTAGGTGCAATTTTAGCATTTATGAGCATAAAAATATAAATATTTAATTTAAATCATTTTAATACAAATTAAATTCATACAGCTCAATAATTGATTATAAAATTAATCCTTGCTTTGAACAAATTACACACAATTAATAATAAAGCAACACACAGTTGACAGAACTATTCCATATTTTATTTATATGTTAATTTGATAATTACATTTACATATCGGATCCGAAAATAGGTTACTTAGCCGCTAAGTAACTAAAAAGACGATACAGTTTTAATACCAAATTTGGATAATTATCAAAACAGAGCTTCCTATAAAATACTTTATACAAAATTAAGATAATAATGTCTCGCCTTTTGAGAATATGGATTTTTATCGATATATAAAATGATTTGCGTATCGAAAATTTCACACCGGGACTCGTACAGATCAAACTGTACCCCGGATCGAAAAAGTCAAAACACGGAAAGTGTTCAGAATTATCAGATTAGGTTAGGAAGGAGTTTTTGGAAGAGTTTCGGGTTGTAAAAACGCATAAACAATTGAAGTGGGACGATTTCTGATTCTAAAAATTAATTTTATAATTATGTAAAATAATCATTATCATATGGTAATCCAAAAATTATCAGAAAAATACCAAAATTATCTATATTTAATTCTGGATAATTAAAAATTAAAATATCTACATTTTTATCAGAAATAAACATCCAAATATTAATATTAGTTATCAAATAATTCATTGAAATTCACATAAAAATCATATAATAATTATTTATTGATAAAGACAAGTACATAATATTTCCCAGGCGTTACATTCTTCCCCCCTTAAAAGGATTTTGTCCTCAGAATCATGCTAAAGAACAGACACATATACATTTCGAGTATCTACTTGAAATTTCTCAGGACTCACTACTTTAATCAAGTTTCAACGGTCTCCTACCGTTATCAGATTTATCAGTTGCTCATGCAACCCCTAACTCAATCTTTTTATTTCATATATTTGAAGCTAAATTACTCTTCATAATCATACACACATAAATGCCTTATGGACTCGTTACACCTGTGCCAACAAGACCAACTCATTCACAATCATTTTATTTATTTCACTATTTCAAAGGACTAACTTAATTTACACTAACCTTTTCTTTCCAATTCTAATAGATCATGTTTATGAAATTTCTATTTTCACTGATTGTTCTACTTTACGTTTCAGGCCTCTTTTTCTTCGATTAGCCTGACCCGTGATCGTTTTCAATCGTATTCGAGAATCCTTAATCGATCTCTTGCATTTTCTATTCGTCTGCACCCGATATCCTAAGCTCATAACGTCTGATGCTTCAGAATGTTTTACATTTATGTGATCTGAAAAGGAAAATCTCGGTAATTGCATCTCCTCACCATTTGGTAGCATAATTCTATTTCTTTTCAATCACCGTCAAGTATATTCATTGAGCGAGAATCTGTTACTATCTGAAAGGAAATACATTAATTTGAAACGAAATGAACCAAACTTTATTCAAAACCCGGTCTCTTGGGTATTAATACTCATTTTGTTGTCCTATCAAATTAGATATCAATACGAATTTTGATGCTCACAACATCTCATACTGAAGTCAACATCAATCATCTGCATTAATACCACCTTTGATATTCAACAACAAAGTAAGTATCAGCATAACCTAGAAGACGGATTAAAACCTATTCTTCAATTCCTAGCTTTTCCAATTCTTTTAACCATTTCCCAACAATCTTAATGGTATTCACTCTTTTCTTTCTATTTGAAACATCTGTTCCTAAATGGACCCTTCTTGTTTGGTAGTTAACCACACACCGGAGCTCATAATCAATTATAACCAGAATTCATATCTTTGAAGCTGAGACTGCAGTTGTTATTTTTCAACTCTTCATAAGCATTTCTTCGGGCGTTCAACTTGGTCTTCCTTAGTCCTTGAATGAGGATGTTATCAATAAATACAATCACACTATCCCAATACTCCTGGTACATTGTGTTCACTAAATTTTCAGACTTACAGTTTCTGATAATCGACGCGTAACCTCATATCTCCATTCTCTTTTTCCATAACCGCTTTTGTGCACAGTACCAAAATACTCTTTATTTCATTATTCTTTCATTCCCCATTTCTGAAGTTTTCCTTCACCTATTATTTTATCCCTATTGAGTTGGATGATACAGGGCTTTTGACACCAGATTGACTCTGTACAGTAACCGACGAGAAATTCTTACCTCATTCCCTGAGGTACCCTTGGTAAATCATTTGTTCGAACTTCCGAGACTTCACTTTAATTTTAAAGAATTTCGACATGAGATCCATTGTAACATTTTCCTTTAGCAGTTTGCCATCAATACATTTGTTTAATCATCCCTATTTACACACATTTTTTTGGAACGAATTCATATCTCTAACTATCGACGTTTCACCTCATTCTCCTAATAGTTCTGGCACAACCGACGTTCCCAACTTGCATATTTCCTGGATTATTTTATAAAATTTCTTTATCATCCTTTTGATTCCACTTCTTTTCTTCATTATTTCTCCATTCTCATTATTTATTTTCTCTTTTAAACATTACTTTGTTTATCATTGGGCAGGTCAATTTCTGGAGTTCACACGAGAATGAAGGTTTTTATTTATAATATTTAAATTCTTACTAACAGAATTATCGAATTTCCTCAGTAGCTATTTCCTTAGCCTTGCTTGACGTATCACAGATCGCGTGTTTGACTTCTCTTCATTGACCATCATCTCTTTTTCCTGAGTTCACATGAGGACTTCATCAATCTCCGTCTTTCATTGGGTGCTTGAATTTGTGAGCTTTCCGTTATTCAACAGCAACTTCCATTAATTCGTCATTTGATATGGGTATACATCCAAGTTTTTCCTGGAATGCAATTACAGATGATATAATCCCTTTACTTTATCTTGAACCTTCAGTTCTTAAAAATATTCTTCTTACTAGCATGTACCAGTAACTTCATGTTCCTCTTATTCAACGAAAAAAAACGTATTCTTCTAGATCAAACCTTGCACCTGGTTGCAGTAACATCACGCTAATTGAACTAAGCCTTCAATTTACGTTAACGCCATTACTTTTTCCAAATTTCTTATCGCTTTGATTTCGGATCTGGAATTCATGTTAGAGCTTGACTCAATCTAATTGGAATCGATCTCCATTTAACTAACCATTAGTTGGTAAAGTTGATCAATTAACTCCTTTAACTGATCACTTAAACCAAGTGCTAACTAGCTAACTGGAATCAAAGACCAATTATATAAAGTCATTTTGGTCATAAAAAATTTCTCAAGAACCGAGATCGCAATTATTTGGAGTACTGACGAGAACGACAATATACTTCTTTGTCCTTCACTATAGGGTAATTTTTGAAAATTTGGGCAGCACTTTCGCTACACCATTGACTACCAGTCGGACTCAAGCCGAAACCATCAATCAACCAAATCATTCACAATCATATCCACCCACTTTCATCAACCAAAATTATCAATTCCCACAATTCACCTTTGATCATCATCTGACTGGCATAGCATATATCTTTTTGATTGGGATTGGGTCTGAAACCCACAATGATTAATATAACCATACATTTCTCAATTCTTTTAGAATATTACGATTTGTCATTAATGAATTTATCTCGTTGTTTTTCAAAGATTTTATTTCGCGATTCTTTTAACTCATTTATTGTCATTACTAATTGTGTACAATTACTGTTAAGAATTATGCCGCATCCTTCCACCAATCACAACAATCATTTATCTTGGATGATACACATTCAATTTTTATTAACTAATCTGTTTATCTTTTAATAACCACGCACGGTTTTCATTATTATCGTCGTAATCTTATGGGAACTTAATTGTTATATCATTATTTCTTAAAAGGTTTCACAGTCGAGTCACCATTTCTCATTATTTCTTCATCTCCACTTATGTTTCCGTATTAAATTTTCGTCACTGACCCGGGTATGAGCATTGAATTCACAATCAATTGTTTACGTAAGTTAGAGATCTTCACAACTTCTTGAAGAACACGTTCGAAGTTCAATTTCATTTAAGATTTCTTTCATCTTGAATTTTCATGACAAGTATCTTCCAGCGACGAAGGGATATTTCACGTCGTAATTGCATGTCTGAGTCATTGTTCAGAATTTCCTTGATCTTTGATCATCATCCCGATACTCGTTTTCTTCGTCTGACGCACACAACTTTGCTTCCTTATTTTACAACTACTTTGTTACGATTCACTAACGATTTTATTTTTCATCGAAATCTTCTGATTTGAAGGACATCGCGTTAACGTACTCTACTATACTGATGTAATCCCTGTAGCAAGAATAACTACCTGACTTGATATCTTCGCCATGTCCATATTTGTCGGTGTATCCATTTTTCCTCGCTCGCAGATGTCTACTATTTATCGATTTGCAGTCTTATCTAGGTTTGTTGTATGATTCCACATATCACACTATTTCATTTCTTTTGAAATCGTTAGAGAACAGACTCCATGCAAGAGGAGAGTTTGTGAACATGATTTTGATTGAGAAATGGAATAAGGAATAACAATGCAACAACCAATTGGAAGAATTTGTAAATCAGAAAATTGAAGGAAGAAAAAATGAGTGAAGAATGAGACAACCATATTCGTACTCAAGATGGCCAGTCTTTCATACTATATGGCATGCAGCAGATGATTAGGTGGCGTCCCACCCGACTTTTCATCATTTCGACAAAATGTCATATCACAACATTGTTGTCACAATCAGGAATTAAGGATTCGAGAAGAGAAACAATTCAGAAGGAATACAATAAATTTTCTTTCATTTTCGCCTCATATAATTTATCAACAGAAGAAGCTCAGATGTATTCAAGAATTAAGAAAACTTATACTATCGTATTAGAAGAAGGGATGTCAGTATTGATCACCTTCCATACTTCGCCTACATCTGCCTTCAGGATCGTTCGGATACCGGTTTATAATTTAAGTCACATCATTGCTTCGAAATTATGTCTGGAAATGCCTTCACACCAATTGCTTCAATAATTTGGTCTTAATCGCGTCATTCCGAAATTTAATATCACAACTTCAGATTTCATTCATGTCGCGTAAAATATCCATCGATCACGCAATTCCTCAATTCCGTCGATAAAATATGATTCTTCAATCATCTGGAAGATTCTGTCATTTCCTTCAATCATCCTCCGTCCATTCGAATCACGAATCTCGTTAAATTTTAATAATTTCATAAATTGGAGTAAATAATATTTTAATATGTTGATTCAATTATTGATTTTATAAAACAACGTTTACTTTCATTATTATTTTTTTCACAGAAAACTTTAAACCTTTCTTCCTGCCAATGGGTCTACTTGGTTCCCCCGAACTAACAACACTGAGTCTAAATTCATTATCTTTTTAGGTCATTTTCTGTTGGTAATAACAAGAACATAAATAGTAATTCGACAACCAATTCGTAAAACTCATTTCATGCAAAATCTTTCGAAAGTTGATTAAGGAAATCTTTTCCAAAATCTCATTTTTAAAGTTTTGAAAATCAAATATTTGGTCATCATTACTATATAAGTTACTTGCTATTTTCCTGATTTACCAATGAAATATCTAATTAAAGAATGCCCTTATGAGGGTCTCTTCCATATTTCCTCGGACTCCGCTCGCACTTATTAGTCGCAAAAACTTTATTTGTCATCGTAAATCATTTCATTCGCAATCCTATCGCAACGCTGTCATTTAGTACTATCTTTGACATTCTTGTCGTCGTTCTTGTCATTATGCTCACAACCGCGCATGCGATTCGACGTTCTGTGAGTAGATAGGGTCGTACCTTCTTGCTAGACTTTCCTATACCCAATAAGGTAGATATTATTCCTTGCGCAGCTCCCGATAAGTGGTAAGAATCTTCTCGCAACGGTGGTGCCTTCAAGACGTGCAACGTTGGTTCTTCATCAGCTTCCATCAACTAGTTGCCTCCGACGAGAAGCTCTCCTACTACCTAATTCTACGTTAAATCGTGCCAACACTCACCTAGTTTCCCTTACACAAATGCTCACGAAATCACCCGCATTTCCTTCAAAACCACATGAAAAGTAGGGTAACATACCCAGTCTCCGTCGATCCGTCGATTTCTCATTATTGTATGATCCGAGGTTTCAATATACCTATGATGTTGTGATATTCGCCTTACACTTTCTCATCAATCCTATCTTACCAACTCCTTATCGGATCTGCTATCCCTAATTTGCACTCAACTCAATTTATCCTGAATATGCCTAGGGTCTTTCCTATCTTGTACGACCTATCATTCCTATCTTACTCTCACCTATTCTTATTTCAGTGACCAATAACCTGCAGCTCTGATACCAAACTGTAACACCCCAAATCCGGGGGTCAAGATTTGGTGTCACTTAAACAATCATTACATAAATTAAAAAAATAAATAAATAACCCCTTGAATCCGGATCGTTTACAGGTTATGGTATGAAACAAGAATCTAACCCTTTACAACTCACAATAACTAAAATACAAGTATAGATACCTTTGAACTAATGCTTTTGTCACATTCTTCTAACACCTTCAACCTCTCGCAGCGAAAATTTCTCTAACTTTTGTTGTCTATCAAAGCTATTCACATTTTATCCTTATCTGTTTCTGGCAGCAATAAGAATTTACAAAGCAAGAGTGAGCCAAAAATGCCCAATAAGTATATATTTTGAGTTTCAAACATTAATATCAAAGAAAACTTCCGGAAAAAATCTCTGAAATATTTTGAAGAGCGAAACACGAAATCATTTAAAGGATATACTTCATTATCTTAAAATCAATTTGAGTTGCATTGCTATAAATCACATAGGAAATAATGACATTTTTGTAAGAGCTTCAGTATTGCGTGTTTTCAAAATAGTTTCAGGTAACACTTCATACTTGAGCAACGAATGCAATAACTATTCATAAAACGACGTTCAAGAAATTCCTAACTATTCAGTATCCATCATTATTGACTAAGTTTCCATAGACTTAGCCTGTTAAACCAGCCAGATAAGGACGGGTTGAATAGTTAAGAAGATCTCAATTCATTCAAGATTCTAATTATCACTGAGCAACTAATGCTGCAGCAACAATCTGAACTTCGAATTCATTTATAAACACTGTAATTTTCCGAAACTTAATGCTAAGAAAGAATAGCATTAATCCATAATCATAAAATTTTTGAGAGAGAATGCCGTTAATGGCGATCAACAATAAATTAGACTGGATACTAGAAACCAACATATGCACTATAACCTGCTGATCAGTCAGGAGATAATGCGGATCTATACCCAACTGCATAGACCCAACAAACATATGGGGCACCCAGGCAACTATGGCCTAAGGGTCTGGTTCATCCCTGACCCATAGGATCCAGCTTATCACTGGTCCTAATAGTAACCGTCCAGCCCGTGGAGTATTTTGATATCAAATCATTTTGATTGCAAAACATCCCAAATTAGGGTTCGCAGATAACCCGAACGAATGGGTATTTGCTCAAGAGAGCAATCAAATTATAGGAACAATAATGAAAAGAACTGGCATAATAAGAGTAATTGCAGCGAAATATAAAACAGTTAACTATTATGAACTTAGAATAGGAGCGAATAAATATTTGCAGTATTTATGAAGTTAGGAATACTTGCCTCAATAAGCTTTAACCACTATTATCGGTTAACTTTGGTTCGACTTTAATCATTCAGCTTTATCGTCAAATTTCTATCCTATTCTGGAAACGATCCCAACATTCAGATCCTTCTGTTGGAACTTCGCCAATCTCAACATCTAATCGCTAGATCACTCCTAGTCCGATGTCGATACTTGGGTTTTCCGTCTAGGACCTACAGGGTTGAAATACCCTAATTCAGATAATCGCTTAAGCTTAACATCAAATCACTATCCCACTCTATCCATATGATTTCATAACCGAACTCGTATTTATATGAAATACACATAGCAATTATGGTTCACCTCTTCAAAACTCGGTTCAATATTTATTTTCGGAAAATACATATATTCGTCGTTTTGAAAAATAGGGCAATCGATTATTTGTAAATTATTTTGTCTCAATTGCAATTAAGTTCATATAATACAACTATATATGGTTATTCGACGTCTCCAATAATTATAGGGTACGTTCCCGTATTTTTCGGAATTAATTTCCCGGAAATCGGGCAGCGTCTCCTTTATTTGTCGGCCTACCCGTCGAACATCCCGACGCCGAAATCAATCACAATCAACCACAATACAATACAATACAATTCACAATCCACTTCATCAATCCCATCCACCAACACGAATTTACTTTATTAATTATTATTATTCATTTTCGTTTCGAAATTTATTTTACAACTAATTTTATTTTCATTTATAACCGTAGGACTCAGATAAAAATCATCATCGCCCACCATCGGCTCGCCGAGGCTCATTGTCGACGGTGATAAAATTTACGGGTTCCCTTTATATCGGGCATCCTACGTAAATTCCACCGCTTAATTATATAATTTCCCGCAAGAAATATATTTTTTTATTTCACGAATATTTATTCCTTTATTTCCCTGCAGAAAATCAATTAATCATATAAACACAAATCAATTCGAATTAACAGGAACCAAATAACAGGAAACAATGGAAACCATCCCGCCACCGACACGCGCAACCACGCGTGGGCGGCCGGAAACACAGGAATCAGGCAAACACAGCGGCAACACAGTACATGCAGCACACACATAAATATATACACACGTGAGTATATATATATATATATATATAGCAACGAGGAGAACAGAACCGAAACCCACCGTAGAATAAAGCGGCGGCGGCGGCGGCGGAGTTACCACCGGAAAAAAAAGGGCGAAACCAGGAAGAAAACGGGCAAAAGGAAGAGGGAGAGGGAAGAGAGGGAGAGATGATTGAGAGAGATAGAGAGTGAGAGAGATTGAGACTGCAAGAGAGATTAATTCGATCGAGAGATACATGACAGGGGAGAGGCGAGAGACCACATGGGGTGGGGGGGTTTTGGTTTATAAATTTGTTTTACGTTTTGTTTGTTTCCTTTATTTTTACTCCCACGATTATCCCCGTCTGTGCCGTAATTTAAGAATGGACCGAATACTTAATGAGTAAAATAATTTGAAAATTTACGAAAATAATTCCTTTAAAAATCCCGAAATAATTAGGAATTAATAAAATCAAATTTGCAAGATTTTTAAATCATTGTTATAACACGCATCAGACCCGTATTTTACAATTTAACGAATACACATGTGGTTAAATAAACACCAGAAATTCTCCGAAATAATTTTAAAATTCTCGAAATATTCCAAACTTAATAAAATAAAATTTTCATAATTTTTGAAGTATTCTGGAATTAAATATTTATTTCACCATTAAATAAAATTAGAAAATTATTTAAAGATAATTAATCAATGAAATATTGATTTTTAAATTTTATAAAATCCTAAAAGTAATAAACAAAATTATAAAATAACACAAATAATTTTAGGAGCAATTTTAGCATTTATGAGCATAAAAATAAAAATATTTAATTAAAATCATTTTAATACAAATTAAATTCATACAGCTCAATAATTGATTATAAAATTAATCCTTGCTTTGAACAAATTACACACAATTAATAATAAAGCAACACACAGTTGACAGAACTATTCCATATTTTATTTATATGTTAATTCGATAATTATATTTACATATCGGATCCGAAAATAGGTTACTTAGCCGCTAAGTAACTAAAAAGACGATACGATTTTAATACCAAATTTGAATAATTATCAAAATAGAGCTTCCTATAAAATACTTTATACGAAATTAAGATAATAATGTCTCGCCTTTTGAGAATATGGATTTTTATCGATATATAAAATGATTTGCGTATCGAAAATTTCACACCGGGACTCGTACAGATCAAACTGTACCCCGGATCGAAAAAGTCAAAACACGGAAAGTGTTCAGAATTATCAGATTAGGCTAGAAAGGAGTTTTCGGAAGAGTTTCGGGTTGTAAAAACGCAAAAACAATTGAAGTGGGACGATTTCTGATTCCCAAAATTAATTTTATAATTATGTAAAATAATCATTATAAATTCTATAAATCCTTATAAAATCATATGATAATCCAAAAATTACCAAAAAAATACCAAAATTATCTATATTTAATTCTGGATAATTAAAAATTAAAATATCTACATTTTTATCAGAAATAAACATCCAAATATTAATATCAATTATCAAATAATTCACCGAAATTCACATAAAAATCACATAATAATTATTTATTGATAAAGACAAGTACATAATATTTCCCAGGCGTTACATTTATAGTGTCATAAGTTATTCTCATAGTGAAAATAATGTATTGGTCCTTAGACCTGAAGTCATTATATTTATATACGGGAATTAATATACTTTAATTCCATTAAAAGTTATCTTTGACCGGGTAATGATAAAAGTGGAAATTGGGTATATTATTAATCATATGAGAAATATGAATGATCTAGATGGGATTTAACCCTCCTATTTTAGGATTGATATTATTGGCTTTTTGTGTGAGCTAGACTATGAAATGCGTGATCGAGCTCAAATGTTGATTTGATATGAAACTTGGATTAAACTATGATGAGGATGACACATTACATGCCTCTAGTTTAATCTATAATATTTGGTTAAAAGTATTATATTACATTGTACATTATCACGAAATGTTTAATCGAATTATCATTTTAATTATTATAACTTGGGTATCAATGATGTATTACTAGATGCGACTGATTGTTTATAATTTTAATATGAGATATTAAAATTATTGCCAACTTAATAATAATAACCTACAGGGTCACATACAAAGAACGCTTGAAAGAGAAATAATTTAAATTATGAATTTAAATTAAATAAGTAATTTATTTTATTTATGATATTAATTAAGTTTGACTTAATTAATTAAATAAATAAAATAGAGAAATTACTTAAACTAATTCTGAAATAAGTTATTAATTAATTAAGTGTGACTTAATTAAATAATAAATTGAGATTTTGGATTAGTATTAATTATAATTAGATTATAATTAGAAAACTCATTCTTCTCTCTATATAAACTCTTTGAGGGTTGATTTATATAGATGGATACATGGTTTACAAAACCTAGCTGTTCAAGGAGAAAGAGGAAGAGAGATAGAGATAGAGTTTTCGGGTGCTAGTACACAACAATCCTTCAAGAAAAGCATTAGTGTGGATACCGTAGAGCGCAGATCGTGAGAGCGGGATACGTGGTGATTCAATAAGGTTTGGAACTCCATTAATCCTCCATTAATGAACTCTTAAAGCTTCTTTAAGGTAAAGATTCTTACTACAAATTAAATATCTATTTTCGCATGGATCCTGCGTAGGATTTTGATTGTATTATGGTTTTACATCGTTTCCGTTGCGTTTATGTGCTCGAAACCCTTCACTAAGTACCAGGAATGCCTCTAGATGCCAGTGACTAAAGAAAAGGGATATATGAGCAAGTGGTAGAAGAATGTAAGCTGTCACTTTAATTTTTTTGGCTAATATTGAGCCACATACTCATTTCCCTCTCTCCAAGATACTAGCCTATATAATCAAACATATGCGTTTTGGAATTGTATCTCTCCAACTGTAAAAAGTGCGAAACTCTTGCAAATTGTTCTCAGCACATAAAAACATTGATTTGACAAGTAGAGGTCATGCCCAGTTGATTACTCACCATTAAAGGCTTACACATTAGATTACACTCATCATTTATAGCTTCTTTGATTGTATTGATTATCATTTGATAAGAGCTATAGGTTTGTAGAGTGGCAGAATTAAGCCATTAGTTTGATATCTTATATAGTGCCTGTTTGGCACCCTATATTTCTGTCATATATGGGCCGAAAGCCTAATATTATTTTGGGCGTACTATTTGGAAAAGAAATGAGAATGACCATTCAGCCACAAAAATGATGAAATTCTGAAAGTGGGTTTAATGGTACAATCCCATTTTCAGCCCATGTTTAAAGATAATCCAGGAAGCTCACTCCGTTTCTCTCATCTCCCATTCTCCACTAACCCTAGCAGCCTCTTTAATAAATTATTTTACTCCTATTTTTTTGTCTCTCTTCTACAGAAACTCCATATTATCGATTGCTCACCTATAATTTTAATCAATTATTTGTCGATGGCCGAGATCAAGGCGGAAGCATCTTCTGCATTCGGATCCGCTAAGTGGACTGATGAGTTATATGCCATATTCTGTGAGATATGTGCTTCTGAGGTCATAAAGGGTTACAAGGTAGGAGGAACTTTGAACAAACAAGGGTGGAATACGGTTCACCAAGAATTCAAGAAGCAGAAACCAGCTATAAAGTAAATTATTAAACAATTTAAGAATCACTGGGATGTAATGAAAGCTGATTACCATTTATTCAGGAATATTAAATTTGGGGAGAGTGGCTTGGGGTGGAACGAGAATAGAAGACAATCGAATCATCTACATCATGGTGGGAAGCAAAAATACTGGTAAAATCCTCATAATAATTGTCAATATATTTGCTGTTTGTTTTTAACATTGTTATTTGATTGAGATTATGTCGTTTGTCAAATATTTGATTGATTGTTTTTAAGCTTCATTATATGTTTAATGAAAGCAATATGTTCCATTGAATTGAGGTAGTGAATACTACTGTCTCGGAAATATATAGTATTTGCGATTTAACTATAGTTGAAATGTATATGAATTTCAACTTGTATTCGTGACCTTTTTATTGGGAAATCGCCCGATGATGTATTGCAAATGTTGATGAATGATGCTACTATTAATGTATTCTATTAAATATTATCACTCATCTCAAAGCCAATATTTATTTACCCTCGCCTATTTACTTATCGTATCAAACTTAGCACAACTGTCAACTATTTTTAAGCTCAGAAAATCGTGTTTTATGTAGTACTAATGTTAGGCCCACGAATGCTGTATTTTGAGTTGTTAAATTTGAACCTATCTTAGCAGTGCTGATATTACAAGTACGAGATACTTGTTATTGAATACTGTGATCAGAACTGCACACCTGCAAGAAATAAATACTGAACTTTTTATTGAATACTCAATATTTTAGGTGCACAATCATATATTCTGGTCATAAAGGACAAGTTTCACATAGAAAACGCACAATTATGCTATTAGCATCCCGCTGTGCTTAAATAACTAAAGGGGTTCTTACCTTTGCCACTTTTTATCATCTTCAGATAATTTAATTTTATGATGCTCTTTGGTGAGCTAATTAACTAAATTTAGCATGCAATAGGAAAGTATTTGGAAAAACTATTAGTTTCAAGAAAATGCTACTTGTTCTTTCCTTTTCATTGTCAAAAGCTTGTATTTGGTTATGTGTTAATAATGAACAATGTAACTAATTTATCAATGGGATACTTAGATGACAAATATGGTATATCTATAATATCTTTTTGTTATTAGAAGTCGTAGAAGATATTCATTTATTCGAAAATAAAAACCCCCGCTCCTGATTGTCCTATACTTTGTGATGATCCACCATGTAGTCATTTTGTAGTGAGTTATTATTTTGGATATTTACCCAAGTTCAATGATTATAAATTCGTTAAAAATTGAGGAATATCTTTCCAAGGGAAGAAGAACTCACTCAAACAAGTATGCATTTAAGTACGGATATATATGAAAATATATGATATTTTCATTTGACACAGTCATATGGGATATTTTGTATTGTGTTGAAATTTAGAGAATGTATGTCATATAAAATTTACTTGAGATTACTTTCTTTTCCTGAATAATTAGGTCTGTATGCGGTATAAAATTTAACCTTTTTACTTTGCTGCACCAGAAGAATCCAAAGTTTAGGAAGTATAGAAACAAATATCTTTCTCTTTACATGCAGTATTACGACACACTCTTTGGTGGCATTGTTGCAACCGGTGAACAAGCAAAAGTTACGAATACATATTATACAGTGAATCTTTAAGTGAGAGAAGACTTCACAGAGGTGCTTGGTGACGATGATGATGGAAAAGAAGGCATTGGCGATAGTGATGACAACATCATTGAACCATCACCTAATTTATTTCCATCAGCTTCGTTGAAATCTGGCAAGAGTAGTGGTTCTTAACGAAAGAAATATGGAGCCCAGCATGTGAGGGAGTGGCTTGATGACATGGTAGCTGCAATGTCTTGTAGGAGTACCCAAACAACTGCAGCTAATGAAGATTTGAGTTTACTAGAGGCTGTTGATCTCCTTGATGCCATGAAACAGGTCAAGACTGGTACTGACCTATACTATTATGCCAGGCGCTATCTCCTTGACAGTGAAAATAGGACCCTTTTTCTAAAGGTGCGCAATGATGAGATTCATTATGAAGAGCTAATGAACAATTTTACAAGGGCTGAGAAACAAGGGGGACAGTGAATTGTAATCACTTGCAATGATGAAATTTACATACAATACTTTAAATTTTATTCTATATAGGTTGGATAATTTTTTCATACACTGTCGTTATCCTGACATCAAATTTAAATCATGTACTTGTATTTTTATTGTGTAATAGTACTGTATGGAATAGTGTAATACTAGTGTATGAAATAGTAGTGTATGGAATAGTGCAATAGTAGTGTATGGGATAATAGTGTACGGAGTAGCGTGATATTTGTATCTTTATGTACTAGATGTATGTTTTACTGTACTGAATTATTAGATGAATCACATGAAGCTAGTATTATTTGTGTATATATACCATCTTCAAGTGCATCCAGTTTGTACACTCTACATTCATAGCACGAATTTCACTCTACATTGCATGAATCCTTTTAACACACATAATCAAAACTTTTTTCATGATTTTAATTCTTTTGAAGAATTTAGCCAGGCTTCTGAAGATAGCAATGGTCAAGATGCTACATATTTTCAAGGTGGACAATCATACTACGATCCACTTGGCCAGTATTCCAATTCTGGTAATCAATTTGGTTAGTCTTCCAATAATGTTTTTGATAATTCTTCCAACACATTTACTACTTTCGGTGATTTTTTTAACACATATGATGCTTTCGCAAATTCATCGACTACTAATATGTATAATGTTTTCGCTATTTCTTCGACTAGTAATGTATAGAACGGAATTTCAAAAGAAAATGAGGAAAAAAATGAAGATAATTTACAAGAATAGAAAGCTGTATGTACTGATGCTTCATATACTTTGGTCTAATACTATAACACGTTTATACACAAAGAACCAGTCGTACATCAATTCGCACAAGAAATAAATTAATAAACGAAATATTAGATGGTAACAAAACTCGGTGTTATCAAGATTTTCGTTTGACTAAGTTTGCATTTAAATCATTGTGTCATGATTTAGTTCAAAGGTATTGTAATATCTGGGATATATCGTGTAATTATTTTTGTTAATAAATAAATATTATGCATGTTCAATATGTATTCTGTGAATTATTTGTTAAATGGTATATGTGTTTTGGTGATTAAAAATAATATAAATTGAGTATTTTAATTTTTATATGTCCAAAATAAAATATAGATAATTGTCATATCTTTCTATTTAATTTTATGTTGATCTATTATTTTATAGAAAATTTATGAATTTAATAAATTCTTTTTTCGAGTATTTTTAAATAATTTTATATAATCGGGAACCAA
Organism: Apium graveolens; assembly: GCF_009905375.1. Taxonomy (NCBI): domain Eukaryota; kingdom Viridiplantae; phylum Streptophyta; class Magnoliopsida; order Apiales; family Apiaceae; genus Apium; species Apium graveolens. The sequence continues at coordinate 188,058,444 of NC_133655.1, read as the reverse complement.
CCGACTTCACCCGTTTTTACGTTTTTACAACCCAAAACTCTTCCGAGAACTCCTTTCTAACCTAATTGCAATATTCCGAGCATTTTCCATGTTTTGACTTTTTCAATTCGGTGTACGGTTCGTCCTGTGGGGGTCCCGGCGCAATATTTTCGATACAAAATTTGTTTCAGTAAATCAATAAAACTCGTATTTTCGATAAACGGGATCTTTTTATTAAACTATTATAATTATCACCTCATAATACGTGTAACTAGGCGCTGAGACCAAGACCGCAGTACAAATTGTACAGATTTGGATAATTATCCCGAAACCGGTACTGTTTTGGATCTGTTTTTATAAATAAACGTATTATTTTATATACGGTATGATCCAACGGGATTCCAATATTCTGTAAATATAAATAGCCCTTACCGTATTTTATTTTGTACAAAAAATCATTTGCAGCCAGTAATTATATAATTTTACAGAGAAAATACATATATTCATACAACCTTTCAAGAATTAAAATACAATTTCAAGGTGTTAGTGATTTCTATTGGAGAAGCTCGAGTAACCAAAACGAAAGGTTTGAGGTGTTCTTTCAGATTCTACAAGTTTCAAAACTGCAGAAATCAAGGTTTATTTTTTGAATTTTTATTTATTTTTGAATTATTTTGATTTAAATTATGAATTTTTGTTCGAGTGATTGTTTGAATGATTTGATGATTGCATGTTGTAGAGCTTTTCTTCCTGATGATTTTGATATATTATATGACTGATTTGGTGTACAATAACATCTTCAAAATTGAGTTTAATTTTCGAATTTTGAAATTAGGGTTTAGAACCCGTATGAATGTTCTTAATTGAAATTTAGGGGTTTCTGTTCTAGGGGTTATTAGATGTTTTTGTTGATTGTATCGTGTTCCTTGTTGAATTTGCAATCGATTCATGTATAGTACATCAACTGACGATTCCCGGTTTGCTCGAATCGAAGCAAACGAAACTCGTCAGAGCCGGCGAGTTTCTCGGCCAATTTCCGGCCAACTCCGGGGTTATTAGAATGATTTGATTGTTGGGTTGTATTCCTGGTGAGTAGTAGATGATACTTGGAGGTGGTGGTGGTGTGAGGATGTCGGAGACGAGTTCTCCGGCGAACTCGTCGTTTTCCGGCGGGCTAAACTGCAAAATTGCAGTTTAGTCCTAGAACTTTTGAGGACGATGAAGTTCGGTCCTTGAACTTTCCAGAGTTTACAGAAATTGGATTCCTGTTTTAAAATATTTAAAAATCATATTTTATATTTATTTTAATTACAGAAATTCGTTTTTAATTATTAAAAAATTTAAAAATTATTATTTTAATTTCAAAATTTATTTTTAATTCAAAAATAAATTTGAATTAATTAGTTAACTAATTTTAGTTAATAATTAATTATTTAATTGGCCAATTAATTCAAAAATTAATTGATTAATTGATTTAATTAATTATTAATTGATTTTAATTAATTATTTAATTAGATTTAATTGTTTATTTTTTATTTAAAAATTCCGAAAAATAGTTTCGAGCTTTATAATATTATTCTAAATTGTTTTCAAGGCTCGATAATTATTATAAAATTATTTTGAGGCCAGAATCGGCCAACCAAACCTTGTTTATTGTTTCAAAAATGGTTCAACGGCCCGTTTAAATTCCGAAAAATGTTTAAAAATCCATGTTAAGTATCTGAAAAATCCTTTTAACATTAAACCTTCTTTGAAAAGTATTTTCAATCAAACATCTTATGTATTATGTGTTATATGTGCATTGATTAACGTGTTAAATGCGTATGTGTATGCTATATGACTGTTTTGATCGTATCTTTCAATCTGTAAATTGGATTTGGGTAAAACGAAGGGTAGAAAAGCTTATATTGAGTAGAATCATAAGAGTTGAGTATTGATAGATACTTATGCTATGTAAGCAGAAGAGGCAAGGCGTAGGAAAGGGAAGCAAGTAGTTGAGGAGTAAGAGGTTGTGATTGAAAGCTATTAGAGTGTAGCAAGCTAATACAAGGCAAGCGTTCTGAACTTTCTCGAGATATACTGTGAATAGTTGATAGTTCTGTTTTATATTGTAAGTGCTTTGAAACATTGAACCCTAAACCTTGATTCCAGTTATTGATCTTTGAGCCATAAACCTTATTCTTTCTGAACCATTGATTATTGAATACCCAAATATGAACCACAGATATACGATATTACTCCATAAATACATACAAACTAAATACTGAATACTGAACCAGGATTACTTACATACTCAAACCATTGTACCTTATACATTGAAAGACCAAATCCTTGTAACTCTGAAGCTTTGATTCTTTTGTTATCCAATTCTTTCACCACCTGATAGCCATTCTTTGTAATTGATATATTATTTCCTTGTGAAGATTGAAACCATCTTATGATTGGAAATCCAATGTTGTTTATGATTCTATTTATTGCTTTACATTGTTTATTCAGTTATTGTGATAGAATTGGATTGTTTTATAAAATTATGGACCAGATTCGTGGTCAGACCAGATTGGTGGTCAAGTTAGGCCAATGTGTGTTTTGGATCCAGTAATTAGAGCAGAGCTGTGTGCCTTGCTCGGGGTTAGTGCGTGACTAATCAGCAGCCTAACCTTGGTTTTTAAAATGAAAATCTAATATCCAATTCTAAATCATTATTCATTGTTCACTTGATAACTTAACTCATTTCACTTGATCATTATTTATTCTCAGAATTGTCAATGTGACTTGCTGAGCTAGTTAGCTCATTTGTGCGATTTTGTTTATACTCTTTTCCAGTTAAGAAGGAACCGGTTGGTAGCTAGGATCCCCAATCCAGTGCGAGAGCTAGGATTCCAAGTTGATCGGAATAAGCTAGCTAACGGCTTTTGGAATAGTTTAAGTTTGTGTAGTTTGTAATAATGTTTAATATTCAGTTGTAAGTTTAAATAGTTGGGATTTGGGCGTTTGTAATATAAGTGTGTGTGTGTGGCTTGTGTGCATACTTTAACCTGTTGCGATCCGTGGTAGTTGGTAAGTAGGGTCACTGCATATTATATTTATCTTTATTATTGTTTAAGCAGGTTATAAATAAGGTGTATGTGTGTGGACCCCAAACTTTTGACCCGGGTTTGGAGTGCACCACAGGTATGGATTGGTACCGACGCGTGGAATGACTGTATATGAGGAAGTTGGTATATTTCTAATGATAGTTGCTCATTCGATATGAAAACGTTTGATGCAAGAAATGTTTAATCACTCAGGTGAGATAATTAATCGATATTTGCATTCTATTTTGTAAGCAATATGTAGAATGGTGAAATATGTTATAATTCATGCATTAAATTATAATACTGGAGCTGGATATCATAAACCTCAACACTGTCAGTATAATCCACATTTTAAAGTAAGTTGGTAAGTACATGTAAATTATTATTTATTTATATAAAATTATTAATTTTAAATATTTTTAATTTTAAATGCAGAATGCTATTAGAGCTATTGATGGTACACATATTAAATATCGGATACATGAATCAAAGCGTACACCTTATTTTGACTGTAAAGGATATGCAACACAAAATATTCTCGTGTTGTATGATTTTAACATGTGTTTTACTTTTGCCTTGGCAGGATGGAAATGCGGCGCGCACGACAGTCACATTTTAACAGAGGCTAAATCTAGAGCAAAACTTAATTTTCCACCTCCAACTGAAAATAAATATTATTTTATAGATGCAGGCTATCCACACAAAAAAAGAAAATTTGGCTCCGTACAAAGGTTCAAGCAAAAGATATCACATTCAAGACTTTCGTAGGCGTACCGCACATGCACCTGGAAATGTAAAAGAAAGATTTAACCATCTTCATTCTTCGTGTCGAATGGTTATTGAACGAAAATTTGGAGTTTGGGAAAGATAGATTTGCTATTTTAGCACATATGCCAGCATATTCGATAAATACGCAAACCGACATCGTTTTGGCTACAATGATGGTTCACAATTATATTCGGAAGTCAAAAGTTGAAGATATTGTGTTTCAAGCTGCTGAAAGTGAAAGTTACATTCCTGAAAATTCTACCATGACAAATAATAATAGGGATGCAGATACCTAAACAGAGGGTGACCATGATAATATATGAATTACAAAATGTGATGAAATTGCTTCTCATATTACATAAATATTGTAATTTTTACTCCAATTTTTTGTTTTTAGTAATTTGTATTTCAATATTTTTGTTTTTAAATTTTGTCTTTTGAAATTTATATTTACGTTTGAATTTTATATATTAAAATTTTGATTTTTTTAAAAAATTTTATAACTTATAAGTTATCATTTACCAAACACATCACCAAATTATAACCAATTTATAAGTAAAATTATCTAAATGCCAAAATCACTTTAAGTAATAATTTACAACTTATAAGTAAAATTATTCAAATAGCTAAATAACTTATAAGTTACGATTTTCATATCACTTGTATGACACTTTTCAACCGTAAGTAAACCCCAAACGTACCCATTATACCAGCATAAAAAACTACCCAAAGACAAGTTTCTAATTACTAGTTAAACAAAAATTGAACCATGATATCACAACCATACCTTACATCTAATCCAACGGTGAAATACTGATGATCCCCACAGATAATATTACACCTGCTCCTAGGGGGAGCGCGGGTCGGATCTGGGGGGGGAGTTAGATAAAACCGAAACTGAATACCCTCGGTTTTTAAAATTTAAAACCGTAACCAAAGTCATTGGTTCAGTTTCGGTTTTAAAAACCTTGGTTCGGATTTTACCGGATCGGTTTCGGTTATAAAACCACCTCCAATAAAATTGAAAATTAAATACGAAGTACAAAGTGACAAATAAAATACAAAGTAGAAAGTATGTTTGTTTGTAAATAAGAATACAAAGTCATAACAGATTAAAACAATCTAACGTTAATCCATGATTAAAGAAAAACTAACAAAAATTTTAAATGGATTCTTGATAGAAGAAGCTAGCAGCAGTGTTCAAATGACTAAACATTGCCGATATCCCATTTCATGAATAACATCCAATTATTACACGATATAATCGACACTTAGCTTTCTCTTTACCAACCGGAAGGCCTTTAATTCTATCAAAATAATCCCATACAACTGAAATCTTTTTACCTTCACAAGTTTCATCTTTTTTATCATCACATTTTACTTCTTCATCTTCTAAGCTCACATGTATTTACAAAAAAGAAATATATATTTAAAATTTAGAGAACTAGCAGGTACAGAGAATAATATGATTTATAGTTTGGAATACATACCACATGTTGCCCAGTAGTAATACAATTGTTTAAGGGGGGTTGGATATAATTGTATAGATATTTCGAACAAGTATAAAAATATAACAGTTCTTTATATATCTGATAATAACTATTACAAACTCTCTCAAGAAATACTTATGTTCTTGAGAGCTGCTAGGTCGTACAATGCTTGAGTTTTTTTCACTATGTGATGACCTAAACTGTGTTTATATAATACACAGCTGCTATAAATCAATCTAAGATATGCATTATCAATTACTAACTGAAAATGATACATATCTTTAACTGAATACATAAAGTTCTATCACTCAGAACGTAACAGATATTCATCCCTCAAAATAAGGTAACAGAATCAATATTCATAACAGACTACCTTCAGATGCTGATGACATGTAAATACTGATAATGCATCAAATCCTGAAGACACATCAAATACTGATGACATCCAAAACGCAGTCAGATCCTGAGCTTCTTCTGATCATTGAGAATCAGCACGTAACAATCTCCCCCAATTTATGCTTAATGAAATGAAGCACAAATTCCATTATCAATGATGCCAAAACTAATTACAAAATGTACAAGGAGTAAAGCTTACTTCAGTATCCTAAGTTAACTGACAGTTGTTTCCACAAAGTTGTTCAACCTTTCTTCCTCCTTGTCTTGAAGGACTTTACCAAGCTTTTTCTTCAACTCTCTCTTCTCTTCAGTATCTTCTCCAAGCTGATAGATGGATGATCTTAGTTTAGAAATCGAGCTTTTAGTTATTTCAAGATCACCAATCAGCATAAAGCTTAAACTAACATCTTCATGATCAAGACTGAAAAATAATCGAGGATTGTTGAGAAAAACTTTTAGAACCGCAACTCCCTTTTTCATCTTCATTTCTTGACCAGTATAAGTTCTGTACATAGGGACATAATCACCATTGTATTTGTCATCCTTGGTCATGACTCTTTGTAACACCCCCAAATCCGGGGCCGGGGATCCGGGTTGTCACGAGTTCCATTTCCACTAATGACACCCAATATTAATAAACAAGCAACTACTGCGTACTGTGACCCCACAATAAACACACACACCACAAGTTATAGTCTCAGAGATGAACATCCAAAAATAACACAAGTCATTTTATTCCAAAATTATAAGCCATTATACCTTAAAAAGGGTTTCTGAATAATTTACATATTCTTTGCCATTATTACAATTCATAAATATACATAAGTCTGGTACATCGAAAGTTGAAAGCCTAGTCTATTGGTAGATCCTACCTCAGCTACACGACATCAACGCCTACAGGAAACTGCGGAACGTTTCCTATCTGCTCGTGAATTGGGAGCTTGATCCTGTTCATCTTATCTATCTATTATTGTGTGATGAAAGAAGAAAGCAAGGGTGAGCAACAAGCCCACCGAAATAATATATATAATAATTAACAATATATGAGCATTCTCATAGTACTCATGAAAGTCTTGGTCAAAAGAAATGGACCAAGTTTGATATCTTAATGCGATGAAGTCGCAAAATATTAAGTATATATACATATATACTTTTCAAAATCTTGGAAGTCCTCTTCCATGCATAATATACACAGAGTTCCAGTTTATAACTGTATAAAACTATCGTTGCAAGGTGATCTCATATATCTAACCTTGTCTCAACGTTTTTCTGAAAATCTTTGACATGCATAAGATAATCATTTACTAGATATAAGTTTAAAAGATGAAGTTACAAGATACTCCAATATACTTATATCCGAATAGTACTTGAACTACCATCGTTCAAGTTGTAATCAGTTTCAAAAGTTCATCACCCAGATGAGACTACAAGATAAGACTTGAATAGATTCAATCCTTGAAATATCATTATAAATAATGAAGTTACGAGATACTTCATTAAGTCCCGATATATATATATATACACCTATATATATATACATTTCATACACTCCTTGAAAACCTCTGTTATGAAAATTATAAACAGAGTTGCAATATCCAATGAATTTTGGAAAGAAAAGAATTTTGGCATAAACCTGATATCTTGTTGATCAGGCAAAGATACCAATAAGTAACATTTTCTACTAGTAGATGGATGAATCCCCCACCGGTCATCACCCTGGCCACATAAGGACCTTGTGCTGGACCGCCACCCGGCCTCTTACACGTTGATGGACTGCCACCCAGCCACTTACACTTTGATAGACCGTACCCCGGCCTGTCGCTTATGTCGACTCAATTAGATGGACTTACTTCCCGGATGTTGGGCAAGTAATCAAATTGTTTTCTCAAAACAGCAACCTCGTTACGAATAAAAAATACACCACAGAGTCGGATCCCTCATATTTTGAGCGAGTATTTAAATCCCCTTCGAAAGGAGGATCTTAAATATAAAAATGAGTTTTGGGATCCGCCCTAACTTTTAAAAATCATTTTGAAGACTCGAAAACATTTTTAAGAATGTTTGGAGTACTACTGATTTATTAAAATAAATCAGTCCCGATATAATAGAAATATCTGAATATTATTATTTAAATAATATTCTCATAAAGATAATCCTAATAAAAATAATCGAAGTAGAAGTTTTAAAACTCATACTTGAAATGGATATTAAATAACCAAAGATATACTTATATGAAAGTACTATCTTTATTTGAATAATCGAAAATAAGTTTGATTATCGAAACATTATTCTTTAATAAAATAAAAAATATTAATTAGTAAATAATCGGAGTCATAAGTCCTCGAATGAATATTCAAATAATATTCATTAAATAGAATAAACAGAGTCATAAGTCATCGAATGAATATTCAGAATAATATTCATTAAATAAAATAAAGTTATCGAATAAACCTTATTCGATTAATAGTTTTGAAAACTATATCAATATATATATATATATATATACTCGGGAACATCGACTCCCGGTTTAGAAAAATGTTCACCTTTGGGTCCCCTATACTAAGGGTATACGCAATTACTGCTTATCTCTAGCATAGGTATTATGCAACTATAAGCATTTGAATCAACAATTAGATATCAAGATTACGAAACAAGCATGCATATATACCATATCAACATGCTCCAATATATCGCAAGATTTGCTAATAACAATCATGCACTTATCACAAGATAATGCATATACATATATACATCACAACAACAGTATAACGGGTAGAAAACTTGCCTGAGCGACTGGGGTGGTAAAAGTCCTGGGATGAGTCTGGTAACCTGTAAACAACAACATTATCCGGAATTAAACCACGGTCGCTTAATAAACTAGACTTTAACCATTTAGAGCCCTAACATTCGCTTTCGCGCTTAATGATTCACTTAAGTCGCCGAGTACCCTCGGCTCCACCATTTTTAATAAATTAACCACTAAGGGTTTTAAGGCGATTCTTTCGCGAGTACCTTACCAACTGCCTAATCCACTTTACATAATTGTTTCATATTCCAATTAGTCATTTAAGGGCCTTAATCAAGGTTTCAAAGTAAGGCGAGGGGTAATTGTTCGGTCGCGAAACGCCGTTACTTAAAACGGTCGTTTCTCCTAAACCGTACATCGGAATCAAACAAACTACATATCAAAACGAAGCTCGTAACATGAGCTATCTAATCATGGTAATGGTCAAAACCTAACAGGGAGTTCTCGGGTCCTGATATTAAGAGCAAAAACAGTCTAAAGTATATCGGACATTACGACGACTATGTTTACGCGATTTCCCAAATTTTTTACCATTCCAAATCATATCAATCCAACTACCAATCAACAACAACTCAAGATAAACATCAATGCTACTGATTTCAGTCATAATAAGCTCAAGGATCTCAATCCAATCATATATTATAACATCTCCAAATTCAACTAAACTACTTAACAATTAAGCTCGAATCATGCTTATCATTCAAATTACTACTCATCCATCCAAACCATCTCCAAACTTCAACATTCAAACTTATTACTAAAGGGTGTGAATATTTGTACCTTTCTTGGAGGGTGAAAAGTTACTAGGAAGCCTTATGGAGCCTCCTACAAGCTTGATCTTTCCAAAAGAAATCAAGAACACAAAGTTAGGCTTTAAAGTTTCTAAAAGTTCGATTGAAAGAACTGTAAAAATGAGGGTCTTACCATGCTTATTTCGACGATACTTGTGAACAAGAGTTGTAGGCCATCTCAATACCTTTCCAACGAGCTATAGAACACAATATTTGAGTGAGTATTGAAGGAGATATGGCAGTTTGAAGTTGCTGGGTTTGTTTTAGCCGAGAGCTTTCTTCTTGAAATGGGAAAGTCAACTTTCAATTTGTATTTGTGTTATGATATTTGTTGGTTGGTTGCTTCCTTTTGTCTTGGAAATAAATTAAATTTTTACCATGGTGAAAAATGTGTGGCTCACAATCAACCAACCAATCCTTCCCACTTGTCATGCTTAGGTCATCAAGCTTAGGTCATCTTGTTACACTTGTCTTCTTCTTGTTGGTGTGATGACATCATCATCCACTAACCTCTTGATTAACCCCTAATTACTTGGCTAATGACCGCTTATCTGTTATACGGTTCGCTTAACTTTCGTTCTCGTTTATCGTTTGAGGGATCATATCCGGGATCTTCTCACTTGGGTTCCCCTAAACCTTCCTCAATATTTTATATTCCTTTTTATGATCCCCTCTTAAAATCCTTGAATTTAAATCCTATTTATCCTGTTACCTTATACTCACTTCTTTCTGTATCTGGTGGATTTCCGGGAAAAATTAAAGTGTTCGGAATTTGATTCTGACGATCTTTACATACACTTATATACCATATCGAGTACTAATAAAATCTCAGAATATCAATAACAGAACCCCTACATAGTGTGGCATGAAAAGTTTTCTTATTCAGCATAATCTGCAAAATCACTATTCATAAGGGTTTCAAAAAAAAAATCCAAAAATTGGGGTTATTACACTCTTCTTTTGATAACTTCAAGTATCATAGAAGACCAATTTCTGGTGACACTGTCCTCAACTCTAAGAAGATAGTGAATATATTTCAACCTTGTCATGGTCTTCATCAAGAGTTGTTGCAAGGTAAAACTTTTTACTTTACCATCCCTCAAAAAGTACAGAATCTCCTCTCTGACATCATCAAGATTTATCTTTCTATATACAATCTTTACAGATTTAACTTTCTCCAGATGTGAAGGAGTAACTCTTTCACCAAGATTGTCAGTCAGAATATTTGTGTCTAGTAAATCAGACCTACCTCCTCTAGTTCGAGTTTTAATAAGCTTTAGCTTTTCATTATGTTCCACCCAAGAAGGTTTCTTGACAGACTTGTCAACATATTCCTGTTCTGAAATAGGATCCCTTAGTCCTACTGACACAAATTCAATATGCTTGAACCCTTTAGGATAATTGAATGAATATCTTTCCATCTTTTATCCTTCTTGCTGAGAGGAGCATAGCCTGTAGATAAATCATAAATCTATCCTTTTGTTTTATGCCATAGCTCTCCCCTCGAATTTATAATTATCTGCACATAGTCATTGCATGCTTGATCAACTTTCCTTCTGTCAATTCTTTCTTGTTTATCGACCTCTGAATTATGAGATAATGTAGTAAGAATTGACGCATCCAACACTTTGACCACCTTTTCATCAGTGTCAAAATCAGCTATTAGGTTAACAACATTAGGATCTGCTTTTTCCTCAGGATTTGTGTCTGCTTCAAGAGATACATTTGCATTAGTTATATCAAGTTGAGCAATATCAGCGGTTAATTTCTTCTTTCTTTGAACAATCATCTCTTCAGCATTTTGAACTTCTTCTGCTAATTCATGTCCTTGTACAGGAACAAAACCTTCTCTGGATAGGACATTCAGAAATGCAGAATCAATTGTAACCATTTGACTTGGTTTAGAAATCCTTCCACTTCCTCCTCTTCCTCTAGCTCTTGTAGATCTTCCACCTCTTTTTCCTCTTCCTTTAGAAGTGTTGGCTTCTGCTTCAATTTGAGCCATTATCTCCTTTTGTTGCATAACTGCTTGTTCAGTTGTTAGATCAGGAAATTCTTCAGTTATCAATCCAAGAGCACTCATAGCATTCTTTTGCTCAAACCTTTTATCTTTGTAGTACAGAACAATCTCTTCACCTGTTTCCTTGTGTCTATAAGGAAAGAACAACCCTTTAGCATCTGCTAAGTTAGAGATTGTAACATCACCAGTTTCAGGAGCATCATCATTAGTCTTGTGCTTAGCTTTATGAGCACCAATAGACTTGTCTTTTCCTGAAGAATCATATCTTTTGGAATGTTGAGGTTGTTGAGCAGTAGGAACAATAGGAACATTTGCAACCGGATTTTTATCACCATCACCATCAGTATCTTTATCTTTCAACTGAATAGAATCAGGTGTACATTTTGTAGCAACTATCTTCTCCCCTTTTTTGGTATCAGTATTTGAAAGAAGAGAAAATATAGCATCCAGTGTAGCAGCAATAGAAGATACTTTATTTTCGAAAGAGGAAAGGCGATAATTCATGCTTTGTTGAGATTGAACTACACCTTTAATGACAGTTCTCATACTTGTGAGTTCAGAAAAAGTAGGTGTATTGATCATGAATGCATCAATCTTATCCTTGACCGTAGCATGAGATTTCTTCATATCAGCAAGTTCAGAATGAAGCCCTTTGACAGAGATGGTAGAGGCCTTAAGATGCAATTTCAGATCAGGATTTTGAATTTCATCATAGGCCCTATGAACATGTTGCAGACCAATAACAGATGAAATAGAAGTATGTGCATCTCTCCATGTAAAATCCCATTCAGTCTTTCGAAAATGCTCAGCATCAGCATTGTAATAAGAAGGATATGCATTTAAATGTGAGGAAGAACCAATATTGGACTTCTTAGATACAACAATAACAGTCTTAAGCTGAGCTGTGTCAGAATCATCATGATCACTATCTTCATCAGAATCAGAACTAGACAGACCCTCAAAAGAATTTGCAGAGCTAGGCAGAATCGCTTTGCCTTTATGAGGATCCCTAGCAATAGGTGTTTGATCCTGATGAGATCCTGAAACATAAACAAGGTAACACCTAAATCTCTCTTTTCTTTTCAAGTGATCACATCACTTCTCACACAATATATTACTTTTAAGAGTAATATTTTTCTCACAGAAGAAAGTTTATAAGTAAAGAAATACTTAAAAATTCTTTTCTCAAAGCTACCTCTCCTTTTGCCAGTACAGGAGACCGCCACTAAAAAATTTATTTTTCTCTCATAGTATTTTCACACAGTCTCACAAAAAAGCACAGTCACACATTTTTCAAAGAAATAAGAGATGGCTGAGAGAAGTAGTAGGCTTGTCATATAAATAGAGGTAACCTCAAACAAGAGACTATTTATAATCATACAAACATGAGGATCAGTGAAAGAGAGTAGTCAATATATGAAGGTGAGTCCTCAAGTGGAAGTGATGATAGTAGAGGAACAACCAACACATCGGAATGCTTTAACAAGCTAGTCAGCAACAAGGAATCATCAGTATTATTTGTTGCAGTGGAAAGTTGAGCATTAACAGGATTTGTTGAAGCATCGGGATTTGACTTGTCAAGAGAATGAAATAGGCTAGCATCAGTACTTTGAACTGATGGTTCTTGTGGGGTCGGAGGAATATGAGCTGCTTCAGCAAGTTTTGGTGAAGGTTCTTGTGTACTCTCCTCAAATATAAGATCATTAATAATTGCATCCCCCTTTGACAGTTCATCCTGATGAGTTTTCTTTTCCTTCAGGAGTTTCTCAGAATCAGCAAGAAGATCACTTTGAGCAAAATCAACAATTATTTGTGCAACCTCTTGGTCCGCATATTCCCTTTGAGAAGATGGTTCTTGTGTGACTGGATGTCTCTCAGTTGCTAAATCCCTTTGAGACTTAGGTTCTTGTGGATTGACATCCATAGCAAAGAACTGAGCCTTTTTTTTCTTTCTGATGTACCCAACTACTTTTCCACCTTTTCTTTTCAAACTGTTATTGTCAGCTGTGTGGGGCACTTTAGTTTCTTTGATCACTGGAATCTTTTTTATTAGAGCACTAGCAACAGTAGTTGGCTCTTTAATACCAGTGATGTCAGCAGAGTCATCAGGAATTGCAACTGTTGATTCTTTGACCTTCAACCTAGACCCAATGGGCATCTGATCATCAGAGTTAGAATCATCTTGCATGATCAACCTTCTTTTCCGGACTGGAAAACATTCTTCTTTCTTCTCACTCTCACTCAGTATGGCATGTTGAGCTCTGTTTAGATTTAACAGATTTCTTAACCAGCCTTTTATTTGGTACAACTGATGCATTTTGGGAGACACCAGAGGAGTAGGAGAAGGAATGCTTGGGTTAGAAACAAGATGAGTAGTGTCTTGTTCCACAGCATTAGGAAATGCTACAGAGGTGCCATCATCAGGATTTGCAGACACTTGTGAAGGAGTAGGTCTATTTCTCAACAGAAATTGCCTGACCTCCCTAGGCAGGAAAGGAGGTCTCGAAAAATTATTCTTTTCATCCCTTTTAATGTGATCAGTGATAGCTTTCTCAAAAATTTGAAACACGGGAAGCAATTCATCATTATCAAATTCAGCATTAGGGCATAGAAAATTGAAAATCAATTGAAGAAATCTAGTATACCCTATAACTCCTGATGTATCTGCTCTCCTAGCAATTATGAATTGAAGAATAGTATTACCATAATCAAAATTACCAGAGTAAAGGAAAGAGTACCCAATTTTCAGAGAAGTGGATGGAAGAGCATCAAAATTTGTTCATCTGCTGATGCAGTCAAAGAAGAAATTCCAATTTCTCTTCAATTTTGTCCTTGTCAATTTGCCAATGATTGTGATTTCACCTTTATAGCTCAAGGTTCTGAGCATATCAAACAGCTGCTCAATTGCATAGTTATCAGGAGCACCATCACAAGCGGGCAATCTCAATGCTTGAACTAGGACAACAGCATCAACCTCATACCTGCGTCCCTTATATTCAAATGAGAAAGCAGTGTTTATTTCATTAATTAGAGCTATGTTCCATAACTGCATTATAACCTTATATAACACTTTAGTAGGATTTGTGAGAGCATACCCAATTGGACATTAAAGTAAGAAATCCTGTATATCATGAAAAGATTATGGAAACTGCTGATGTGTAAGCAGATCCAAGTAATTATTGGTGCCAAAGGTGTTTCTATGAATGATAGTGGTTTGACTGAAGACAGGTCAAATCTCATAAGAGGGCGTGATGTTTGAGGAAGAATATACGTGAGATGTAGATAGTGAGGCTGTGTGTATGATGATTTGTGTCACAGAAGTTCTTGTGCATATATAAGTTTGCACAACTGAGTTGTATGTAACACACACGAAGAAAGAAGCTTAGTGAGTTGGACTTCTGACAGATGGTAATTACTGAAGAATAGGATTTAAAAGTGGAGTAAAATTCAGAATTAGCAACAATATACGCACAGCTCTTTCAATAAATTACTGCGTGGATTTGTTCAAAAGATAATCCACTATTAAACAATAATTAAATAGAAAATTCAATTTTTAGCACTAAACAATTTATAAATCATTTTTTAATAATATTCTAAATTAAAACATGCTGACCTGTCGTCAGTATTGGAACCTCTTACATGTCAGGATTTGACAATGTCATGATTTGGCGATTCAAATTCATCAGGATTTGATCAAATATAAATTAAAAGAAAATTATATGTCCCAACTAACCATACCAAGTTCATTGATAAGCTTTGTAAATGTTGCCTCAGATAATGGCTTCGTGAAAATATCAGCCAACTGTTGATCAGTGGGAACAAAATGAAGCTCAATTGTCCCTTCCATAACATGCTCTCTTATAAAGTGATATCTAATACTGATATGTTTAGTAAGAGAGTGTTGCACTGGGTTTCCTGTCATAGCAATAGCACTTTGATTATCACAATAAATAGGAATTTTAGAGAATGATAACCCATAGTTCATGAGCTGATTCCTCATCCATAACAACCGAGCACAGCAACTCCCAGTTGTAATATATTCAGCTTCAGCAGTTGAAGTAGAAATGGATTTATGCTTCTTACTGAACCATGAGACTAATCTTCCTCCCAAAAACTGGCAGCTCCCAGATGTACTCTTCCTGTCTATCTTACAGCCAGCAAAGTCAGCATCCGAATATCCACATAATCCAAAATCAACTTCCCTTGCATACCATAGACCAAGTGATACAGTACCCTTGAGGTATCTGAAAATTCTCTTTACTACAATAAGATGTGGCTCCCTAGGATTTGCCTGAAATCTTGCGCACAAACAGGTTGCAAATATAATGTCTGGCCTACTAGCCATTAGGTACAAAAGAGAACCAATCATACCTCTGTAATTCGTGACATCAACTGTTGTACCTTCACGAGGATCAAGCTTTGTAGCAGTTTCCATATGAGTAGTTGTAGTTGCACTTTCTTGCATATCAAACCTTTTTAACAGATTCTTTGTGTACTTTGACTGATTAATGTAGATGCCATTATCAGTCTGCTTAATTTGCAACCCCAAGAAATAACTCATCTCTCCCATCATACTTATTTGATATCTTGATTGCATCAACTTTGAGAACTTATCACACAGTTTTTGATTAGTTGATCCAAAAATGATATCATCCACATAAATTTGAACTAAAAGCAGATCTTTACCTTGATTCAGATAAAATAAAGTTTAATCTATTGTACCTCTTTTGAATCCACTTTCAAGCAGAAACTGAGCAAGGGTATCATACCATGCTCTAGGTGCTTGCTTTAGTCCATAGAGTGCTTTGTCAAGTCTATATACATAGTCAGGATGTTTAGGATCCACAATACCTGGTGGCTGTTCAACATAGACTTCTTCTTCAAGTTCTCCATTGAGAAATGCACTCTTGACATCCATCTGAAAGACTTTAAACTTCTTGTGTGCAACATATGCCAAGAAAATTCTGATTGCTTCTAGCCTAGAAACAGGAGCAAATGTTTCATCATAGTCAATGCCTTCCTATTGGGAATATCCTTTAGCCACCAATCTTACCTTGTTTCTGACAATGGTTCCATCAGAATCAGTCTTATTTTCGAAGACCCACTTTGTGCCTACAATTGACCTATTTTTAGGTCTAGGCACCAGCTTCCACACTTCATTTCTTTCGAACTCGTTCAACTCTTCTTGCATAGCTATGACCCAATCTGCATCCTTAAGTGCATCATCCATTTTTTTGGCTCTTTTTTTGAACGTAGATTATGATATAGACATTCATTTTGAGTTGCAATCCTTGTCTTTACACCTTCATCAAGATTTCCAATTATCAGATCAGGAGTATGATCTTTAGTCCATTTTCTGGAACTAGGAAACATCCTTCTTGAGCTAGATGTTCCCCCTGAATTATATGCCTCATCACATGTATCTAAGGCTCCCCCTGAAATAGTGTTGTTATCTCCTGATGAAGTATTAAGACTAGACTCATGTTCACCTGATATTGAGTCAGCGTTAGATTCTGAATGACCAGATCGAGAAGAACCTTGAGTTGATTCTTCAGTGTTAGTACTATCAGTTGAACCTTGTTATTGCTCCCCCTCAACAGGTGCAGGTTCATTAGTAAAATGATCATCTTTAGGATCTGAAGGAGTATAAGGATTTGGACCATCAGTAATTGACAGTCCATCAGAGTTTGATGTAGATTCCAACGGTGCATTTTCATTTGCAAAGATTAGACCTTCATGAGAGTCTTCTTCAAAACCGGGAATCTTATTATCATCAAAAGATACATTGATGGAGATAACTACAGTATTTATTCTTAGATTGAAAACCCTGTATGCTCTTGATGGTGAGTAACCAACAAAGATTCCTTCATCATCTTTTGATTCAAATTTTCCTAGATGATCAGTATGAGTTCTCAGAACAAAGCACTTACATCCAAATACATGAAGATGTTTGAGACTGGGCAT